>NC_048555.1:6223174-6534466 GCF_902806685.2 Maniola hyperantus
TTTTAGGGTTCCGTACCCTAAAAATAAGGTTAACGTTAATAAAATAACGGAACCCTTATAGGATCACTTTGTTGTCTGTCTGTCTGTCAAGAAACCTACAGGGTACTTCCCGTTGACCTAGAATCATGAAATTTGGCAGGTAGGTAGATCTTATAGCTGACATTTGGAGAAAAATCGGAAAACCGTGGGTTTAGGGTTAGATCACACAAAAAAATTAAATTGTGGTCATGAACTAATAATTAGTTTTTTCAACTTTCGAAGTGATATAACTACCTATATCAAGTGGGGTATCATATGAAAGGTCTTCATCTGTACATTCTAAAACACATTTTTATTTATTTTTATGCATCATAGTTTTTGAATTATTGTGCAAAATGTCGAAAAATTACTACTGTAGTACGGAACCCTCATTGCGCGAGCCTGACTCGCACTTGGCCGGTTTTTTTATAAAGCATTCAAGCTATTTACAATTAGCGACCCGCCCTGGCTTCGCACGGTCACTCACGGCCTATGTCGAATGAATAGGAAGAATGTAGCTTTCTACTGGTGAAAGAATTTTCAAAATCGCTTCAGTAGCTCCAGAAATTACTTCCTACAAACAAACATACAAACTTTACCTCTTTATAATATTAGTATAGATTAAAACGTATTGAATTACTTTAATTAAATGATGTTTATTTTGTAGGTTTTAGATTTACAATCCAGATTCAAGTCTGACAAACGTTTTGTCTTGGATGAAAGGTTTGTTGAGGATTCAGAAAGTGAAAAGGATGACGGGCAAGTTGAAGAGGAGGTGGATTTAAATCAAGCCGACGAAAAATCTAAACAGTTGAATATATTGCAAGATTTACTTGGTGTTACAATTAAATCAAAATCTACTGATACTTCAAACAAAACTAAGTAAGTTAAATAATCCACAAGAAATTCTGTAATGTTTATAACTCCTTCATTATTATAAAGATTTAATAGTTCCTAAGTTTCCTAAGTTCCTAGTTAAAAAAATCCTTCCTTAACTCTATTTACATCAAAAATATTATATTTTTAGAACAAAACTGGGAATGCTACGTTTCGATCCCAACCAACCTGAGCATGCCAAGTATTTAGTCCCCGTAACTGCAGAAGAACATACAAAAAAATCGAAAAAGAAAAAATCTAACGACAGTAAAGATGAAGACATTCAAAAAGAGCCAGAGCATGTCGTGGAAAAAGTAGAAGTGTCTAAGGAACAATTTTACAAAATAAGCGACAGTCTAAAGGAAACCATGACTCAGCCAACCACATTTAGCTTGAGGAGCTTATTTACAAAAGATGATGACCAACAAACAGGTATTTTTTTTTCTTTCTGAACTAGTTGTTCATCATCATCATCATGATCAACTCATCGCCGGTTCACTACAGAGCACGAGTCTCCCAGAGTGAGGAGGGTTTTGGGCATTAGTCTACCACGCTAGCCAAGTGCGGATCGGCAGAATTCGCACACCTCTGAGAACATGGCGAACTCGCAGGCAGGCAGGTTTCCTCACGATGTTTTCCATGACTTAAAACGCACATAACTCCGAAAATTTAGAGGTGCATTTTTTTGATCTTGAACCTGCATCGTGATATGTTCGTCAGTCAAATGTATGTTTGTTTCTACACAGGTGTAACTGAAGATGTTAATTATATCCCCCTACCAATTAAAAAAGATACCAAAATTAAAAATCCCATGGAACCCAGTGAAAAAAACCCGTTTGTGTATGATTCATCTGAATCTGAAAATGAGGAAGATAGTACCAATAACATGAAACCTGCACCAGAGACTAATGAAATCAAAACAGTGTGGAGAGAAAAATTGTTTTTTTCGAAAAGTGATCATCGGTTAAAAGGTACCTATATTAGGCATGTGTTTTTGATGATTCGGTTTTGCGCCTGCTGCGCGATTGCGGGAGAATGACAGCTACAATAGCACGATCGCAATCATCACTGATTGGTTAACGCTCGCTCACTATTGGCTACAGTGCATTGTTGCAACAAGAATCGCAAAAATTCAGCCAATCAGAACAATTGAGATTGTAATAATGATTGATGCAGGTTTTAGACAATCGGCCTACTGTTCAACACCCTATCGGCATATCTGTCACCAGCAATTTAGCATTCCAATGCAATCACAGTATTACCACACTCCACAGATTTAGTTATCTACCATGGAGAAGGATACACGTAAATCGAGTGGGACAAGGACAACGCTTTACATAGTACTAATATCTACTCGTGTGGTACTAGTAGGCTTACAGTTACGGTGTGGCCGCAGGGGGAGTGAGTGTTCCTTTACGAAATATCTTTGGTATCAAATATAAACAGCTTGTGTATTTAATAAACTGTCCTATCCCTTCCAACTTAGTCACACATGTATAGCTTGAAGCAGTTGATATTTGCACAACACACATACTGCTTAAGTAGTCTTTGCCAACTGCCACAATTCAACTAAACTAACTAAATTGCTTGGCAGCATGGTTTTGTCGGTAGGGTGGCCTACTACTACTAGCTAGCCACCAAGCCATGGCCGTAGCCTCCCACCGGACAGATAGGTTGGTTGTCATAGATGCCACTTAGGTTCCTACATAATTATACTGTGAAAACCTATTTTCCTGAGGTATTTAGTTTTAAGTTTTATTAATTTGTCAAGCTGTTGCATTAAAATAAATAATGTTGTAATAATTGTTTTACAGATGGGTTGATGTTCTTTGGAAAGCCTTATCAATATGAAGGTCAAAAGGAGAGAAGGGAATTAAAATCACTAATGAAAAAGAGAATTTACAATAAAGAGAGGAAGAATACAATATTCCAGAAAAAAATTGGTGGAAAGAAGACTATGAGAAAGAAGTTTAGAAATAATTGACTTTGACAATAAAATACTATATATTTTTGTACATAGTTTTATTTTTATCTAAAGGTCGAATACTGAACCTACATAACAGTGCTCCATTTACTTAAGTGGCTGTGTTTTGACCATAGAGCAGAAACAAAGAGGAGTTGGCCTAAGCAACTGTGCACTGTGATTTTCAACTAGGTCCTGACGTCATCACTGTGGGCGGGGCCTTAGTTAGTATGCTGTCTGCGTTCGTCAGGTTCACATATATTGAGACTCGTATTATCGGTGTGTTTTCGCGTTTTTAAGAACAAAAGGATGAAGTGTTGTGTTTTATCGTGTCAAAGTTATTCAGACAGACGTTCTGATGCTATGAATGGTATCACATTTCATTTGTAAGTAATTTTATACGTAATTATTAAAATAGTTCTAGATTATTGACATCTAGTGTGAGATAGCTGAACTATGTAGTGACATCAATATATCGATGTTAGGTCGCTAAGCGAGTAGTTTTGCTACTAACCCGCAGATGGAAAATTGAGAAGTGGGCGGCGTTCCACAACCCCTCACCCCGCAAAATGTCACTCGATATTTCATAGGGAAATCTTAATACAACATCTCCTCTTTGTTTCTGCTCTATGATTTTGACGGTTCTGTACCGCAACAGGAAAAAAGGAACCCTTATAGGAACACTCCATTATCTGTCTGTCTGTCAAGAAAACCTATAGTTGGCCTACATAAAATTTGGCAGGTAGGTAGATATAGCACAAGTAGAGGAAAAAATCCGAAAGCCGTGAATTTGTGGTTACATATTATTATCACAAGAAAAAAAATTTTTTTTTTTGGTAAATTATTGGTATTTTCAACTTTCAAAGTAAAGATTACTATATCAAGTGGGGCATCATATGAAAGGGCAATCTGAAACATTTCTATTTATTTTTATGCATAATGGTTTTAGATTTATCGAGCAAAATGTCGAAAAAATACGACTGGTACAGAACCCTCGGTGCGCAAGTCTGACTCGCACTTAGCCGGTTTTTTGGCCATTATTAATTGTTGTTTGGACAAAATGTCAAAAATCAAACAATATCAATGTAATACAAGTTCAGTATTAGACAGTAAGCAGAGTTACAATTTTAGAGATTACAATGCAGTTTATCTTTTTTTCCATGTAGGCTTCTTCCTTGCACCTGGTTGGCCAGGCTTCTTACGTTCACGTCTCCTGTGGTCTCTTGTTAGCAAGCCAGCAACTTGCATGGCTTCTAACATACTTTTATCCACAAAGCTGCGCAGACCCCAAGCGATTCCCCATCTTATAGCTCCAGATTGACCAGAAGGACCACCGCCCTCTACATTGGCTACCACATCAACTTTATCTTGCATCCCAGTAAATATTAAGGGGAATATGACTTGCTCTCTAGGTTGTATATCCTCAAAATATGTCAAATCTTTTCCATTAATAGTTATCTTGCCTGTGCCTGGTGATTTGATTGTTACATCACCCCTCGCCTTCTTCCGGAGGCATTCATAGGTGGTTACAAAGGCACAACCGTTTTCATCATAGCTCGGTTTAGGGATTTCTAAAGCAAATCTCTGAGTGGAAAGTGGTTTTCTGAATTTTTCTATAAAATCCTTACATCTATACGAGTATGGTAGGGAAACTAGCCTCTCCATGACCAATTTAAAGTTATCGTATTCCAAATCATTTATACCCTCTACTAAAATCTGTTCCAGTTGCTCTTTGGTCAACCAATCACTAGAACCTAAATTAAGACTTGCGTTTGGATCTGGTATTTCTTTCTTCCGAATAACCTTGTCTTCAAATTTGTACAACAATTGTATATTTTCAGCTGCATCATACAACAGTTTGAAGAAGTTAGGCTTTCCTGTGTAAAATAAAAAGTGATGTGGGCGGCCGGCTTCGTCAAATTCCGCAGCTTTTCTAGCAGGAAACACTTCCTCTGGTGGCTTCATCAGCGGGCGCGCGGCGGAGTCGTAAATACCACTCGGGAATAAATATTCAATAGCACGATCTACATCTTTTTGGGTGAACATTTCCGGGTCTTCTCCCATCATGTTTGCGAGATGTCTTTTGCCAATATTGTACTCAAACTGTTGCCTTTTCATGAATTCATCGTGCTCCTTTGCTCTCTCTAGATATGCCTTCATAGCTTTGCTCACCTTCTTCTTCTTGTTCAGGGTCTCCCAGTCCGTAAAGCTATTGTATATATTATCCTTAGACGAGGTTGCTTTTGTGCTGTACGAAATATTTTCTATAGATTTTTTAACCAAGGAACTTGTACATCCCAAAGTGTGTATGGGCAAGACGTATTTTGTGGAAAATCTTATCACCAGCGACATTTTATTTTGAAATAAATACATTTTCAACCATAGCTTTTGTTTGATTTTGGTATCGTATGTTTGCTTGTATAAAGTAGGTATGTTTGGAAAAAATCAAAATAACCTAAAATTAGGTACCGACCAGAAAAAAAAAGCTAAAAGCTAAAAGGTGGCTAAAAGTAACAACCAACCTATATAAACAAACAAAGACACTGAGTAGGTACCTACTGCTGACAGTTTGACATTCATCCAAGACTATAACTAAGTCTGGCCCATAGAGGTGGCACAGATAGTGGTAATCATTCATCCAAAGTTCTGGCCATAGATTATCTACTATATACCTACTAGAGATAGATGTGCGACTCTAGATTTATTTTTCAAAGTTACGCGTGTGCTCACATCTAGAGGGCACTAAAAGCGCGCTAGGCGTGCGAGAGCGCGAAAATTTAAATGCTATTTAAATGTACTTTACTAGAATATTTTATATTTTCGAACATGTTTTAAAAAAACATCAATAATTCCATTAACGTTTGTTTAAAACATGTTTAAAAATATATATTACAAGACTGACTCTTTAAGATACTAAATTATAAAACACTATAGAAATAAGAAGGTTTTAAGGGTTTGTAAAATATTTTATTTTCATAAATTCGTAACTAGGTACATAAAATACATACCCAAATTCAAGACCCACGAGATTCTGAAATAGGTAACGCTCAAATCCAAAATTTTTGGTTATTTACTTTTCATAACTTTCATATTACTACCATAACTAGTGTATTTCAACGATCTTCAAACTGGTGATTGCAAATTTGATAATTCGTAACTATAATATATTATTTCATTATCAGTCTTGCTTTCTAAATGTTGTCCTACTATCTCTTTTCATTGTTTAAATGGTTTCAAGGAGAGGAGTAGCCAGGTTTTGGAAAGCCATGCAAACATCTGAAAAAGTAATAACATAAAATATGCATTAGTCTATACTTACTTATTGTACTTAATTAGTTGATAGCTGATAGGTACCTATAATATAAAAATAACTTAGTCAATAAAGTTCAAAACAAATGTTGTAAGTACATTTAATTACAAAACAAAAAATTTACAGAATTAGTAGTTAATAATCCATAGCAATATGATAAATGCAAAAGTGTGTCAACCTGTCTGTATGCTAGCTTTTTACAGTAAATTTGTGTAACCGTTTATGATGAAAGTTAGTACAGAGATAACTTGCATCCAGGTAAGGACATAGGCTTCTTTTGTCACGGAAAACTCAAACAGTTCCCATGGGATTCCCAAAAACCCTAAATCCACGTAGACAAAGTGGTGGTCATCATCTGTTTGGTACAGAGATAGCTTGCATCAGACGGTTGTAACTTGTAGGCCACATTTATCCCGGAAAATTGGACTTCTCACGGGATTTCTAAAATAGTTTTTTCGAGCGGACGAAATCGCAGGAACTATATACCTAGTATCATGATAAAATACCTAATGTGCTAATGGTGCCTTAATGGTGCATAGAGTTTGACTCATTGAAGTAATTTTGAGTTAGATTACGAGTAAGCTGATTTTATACTTACCGAATTAGTCACATCCAGACACACATCGAGATCTCCGTGGCATTTTTCTGCACAAATATATTCACAGAATAATCATTTCACAAAGCAAAAACAAGTCCGTAATCCGTAGCCGTGGTCAATCGTTCAGGCATAAATCGAGTCACTAAATCAATCCTTAGAATATAGTTATCGAGGTGGTGAAAGGAAATACAGACTACAGAGTCCTGTTATTAAAGCAGGGTCAGATAAATTTAACAGAAATATAAATATTTACTACAGCACACGAAAACATGAAAACTTGGTTATAATTTATTAATGTCATTAAAATTACACCAATGTGCCCGCCATCTATTAACGTCTTTTGTAAACTGTTCTCTATTTGTTTAGCCGTGCTCGCGCTTAGATGGCACCACAAGCGATTTTCAATTTGCGATTTTTTAATGTTCTAGAGTTGCACCCCTATGAGTTCTGGCCGAAAGGAAAAGCGCGGCAAATTCAAAATTTAATAAGGCAGCGACTAGCGAGGCCGTGTCCGTACACGATTGTAATAATGGTTGGTGCAGTTTTACCGCAATCGAGCAGCTGGTTCTTTATGTTGTCGCCGGAGGCCACTGCTGCGGAGAAGAGAGGAGCGGAGCTGTGCAAATATTAACCAATAGGATTGCATAAAACTCCCGCTCGCTTCAGAGGACCAGGATTTGCGGACTAGTTTAAAAAACCATACATATTATAACGCGGAGCGAGGAAGTGGATATTTTGCGTAGAACTAACCAATTACCCGGCGCCAATTCTGCTCTGCATCGCTACAAAGCTCTGCAGCAGTGGACAGGCAGCCTAACCTGAGGTAGGTAATATGGAGTGTAGAAACTGTAAGTATTCTAAACAAAAAATAGACAAATGTGGCTAATTCCGTTGTACACAATCTCTAAACTAAACTAAAATGGCACGTCTAAATCTATTGCTATCCTTTCATAATGTTGCTTGCGGGAAAAGGATAGCACTAGATTTAGCCCCGTTAATTTAGCTTAGTTTAGAAATTGTGTACAAGAGAATCGGCCCCAATGTGCTGTTCTTATAGATTTTTATTATTTTCCTTACTTTTATCTTAAATATAAAATCTATTGCTATAAGTGAATCCATTCAACAAGCAAACCTTTATCATAAAGTATCTACACAATACTGTGTCAAAAATAATTACTTACAGTACGCGGCAGAAAGTAATGTACATCGGCCATTAGAATGATATTTCGGCTTTGTAGAGCGTTGTCTCTATCACTCATATCAATATGACGTTTTGACGGTCTCAACGACAGAGAAACTGCTCTACAAATCTGCTTTCTCCTTCTAAAGGTCGATGTACATTACTTTCTGCCGCGTCGTACTGTACATACATTTGTTTCTATAAGTAATAGGTAGGATTATGTTATTTAATAGGTAGTTAACGACTGAGACAATGCTCAACAAATCTGCTATCTCCTTCTAAAGGTCGATGTACCTACAATAATTCCTGCTGGGTACTGTACTTTACTATCCCTTGTTTTGCCTATTGTAAAATATTTTCAGAAGTTACAATATTTTTCGTTTAGGCAGACCGAAGTTTCAGACGTCGCCCGCGTGGATTTATGTTTTTTAAAAATCCCGTGTTTGATTTTCCGGGATAATAAGGATGTCAATTTCCAGGTCGCAAACTACCTCTGTAGGTACTAAACTAATTAAACGGATGGGCCTTAAGAATCCCATGGGAACTCCTTGCTCCCTTCCCCGGGATGTTAACTAGCTAACTCTGTACCAAATTTGATCAAAACCGGTTAAAATTTTGGGCCGTGAAAAGCTAGCAGGCAGAGAGACAGCCAGACACACTTTCGCATTTATAATATTACTATGGATTACATATTTTATACAAAGGTCTTATATATACTACAGTGGTCGTATTTTTAATACGGTTTTAGTTTAGATGGAACTCACTTAACATCAAGTGAATCGCTTGCTCGTTTACTCGCTATTTACTTAAATAGATAAATGCTCACTATACTTACAATAATCGTTAAACGCTACAAGGAATACTGTACAGGATATTTATGAAAATGCATGCGTCTCTTTTCTTCTTATATCTGACGCATATAATCATATTATTGAACTTGGTCATTATCACAATCGCAATACGGTATTTGACAAGTATTCAAATCGGTAACTTTTTATGAAACGTCAAATCGCGCGCTTACTGGAATGTGACGTCATCATAATAACGTACTTTTTTAGTTTAATCGATAATTTTAAATGGTTATTACTAGAGACCGGATTATATGCATTTGCATATTTGCATATGCATTTGCATATTTTAGCCATTCTCAGCGGTAATAGCATATTTTACCTAAGATCTAGTTATGATGCAAACTTTCGTGCATATTTCAAGAATTTTTCATGCATATTTGGATGCATATAACAAGCTTTTTATGTTGCATATAATCCGGTATCTAGTTATTACACTTAAAACGAACAGAGGAAGTGGATTTTACGTATTTTGGAAGACCCTCTATAATCACTGAGAAATAATTTATTTTTGATATATGTAGTCAAATACCATATTGTAATTGTCTGAATATTTTCTTGTTGTTACAGCTGTGTCGTTTAGCCCATAGAGGAAGGGTTGACCAATTAGAAGCGCATGCGATTGTCACATTGTTGCAATCAAAGCTTGGTGCTAGAGCTACTCATTCATTTTAGAGCGAATCCAGATTACATAACATGTTATAATTTTTGTGTTGCACATCGCGCACAGTGGTTATCATCTATATATAACATCGCAACATAACAATTAACAAGTCTGTTCACATTGAAATATATTGTTATATAACATGTCTACAACTATCCATTGGACCGGTTGATAAGTGTATGGACATGATAACATTGTTATATTATAACTTTTTAAAAGTGTATACAGATCATTATAACACCTTTGCCGCATAGCACATTCATAGTGTTTAACATTGTTATATAAAATAAGTCCACACTACCGAAACCTGTTATGATACCGTTTTGTATTATGTTCCATAGTCTGAATACACCGTAACATGTCCGTCAAGTAGTGTGGATCCCAGTGGCGTAAATGCTGTGCAGTATTACCACTTTTATAAGCTACGCCGATGTACCTGCGCAGAAACCTTATTTTGGAATGAGCGCGTCCATCCGCTATTGGCTGTTGCCTATGTGCCATGTTTTGTACGAATTATGAGCTAGATAGCACGAGTCTTTTGTTCTTGTGTTTAAAATGTTAACGTCAAGCAATAAGCTGTGTATTTTATTGGTGTACATCCGGTTTTAGTTGTCATCAGGTTGCGCTTTTCTGCGCAAACAAATTTTGTCGATGTGACTTATACATGTGGTAGTACAGAGTTAACTAGAGTGACTAGTGAGTAGACTCTCGGTTTGATGCTAAATCGACGATCGATGACAAATATTAGGCTATGAGTGACGTAAAATAAAAGAAAAATAGGCGATTCATAGGCTAGCACGCCTGCCAGTGACGTCGAAGCCTCGACGTTTTGTTACAAGTTCCCTAACCGTCGTGAACTGTGGTAGTACTGTACACATATAGACTAGGAGTAAAAGGTGTGTTCACACTAAACCCCGTGCTTTTCACACTAGAAGCGAAGCCAAAACGCGACTCGATATGGGTTACGTCGGCTCGTCTGACGACATCAGCGCCTCCGATTGCTCGTCCAACTCGGATATATTTCTGATGGCCCTGTGAAAGGTTACCCAGGTTTAACAAATGTGTACATTTAGCACGTAGTTCACCCACCCCGGCTTCACATAGAGGAATTTCGAAGAATCCTTTCTTAGTTGAGGGTCTCTATTATAGAGAAATACTACATCATGCACAATTCAAGTTTCTAGACGCAGTGACCTGAGCTGTACTTTGATGTCTGTCAGTCAGTATTGTAAGTATTTATAGGTATGTAGAAGACAAAATAGCAGGCAGGGCACAAATGGATTCAGCGAGTCAATCTGTGTCTGGCATCTGCTAGTATGGAGACCCCCGGTCGTGAAAGGCTTAATTTCTTACAATAAAGTTAACACCCTGCCGGCGCCGCGTTACGCCTTCTTGCAGCGTAGATAAGTGGTATAAACTCACGTGAACCCGTCCGCGGCGCGCAGTTTTGCAGTGAGCCAGGCGAGGGGCTCGGGCATGGCGGAGGTGAGCCAGCCCGCGGCCGCTAGGATGCAGGCGGCGGTGCGCCACGTGCTGCCGGCGCCGCGCCACGCCTCCGCGCACGCGCTCAGCGGCAGCGTCAGCGCCAGCGTCGCCGTGGCTGTCTGCGATGATGTCAACCAACGACCCCTGGCATTCAAAGCACTACGCTTGAAGCGATTCATGGTGTGAGGTGATGCTGAGTTAATTTCGCATTGGTGGACATACCACAGCCATAGAGATTCGATCAATAGCGGTCCTATAGCGCCATCCAGCAGCAGCCAACTCCACAGGCGAGGCGAGGGTAGTTCGGCTTTCTCGACGCCGCCCAGCGCTAGCAGGCCGCCGAACGCCCAGGCCAGGCATCCGCAAGCGCAGCCCACGACACCTGGAACCATTACATTGGCGCCAATGACTTTCAGATATGAGGGATTCAAGACAGAAAGAAGTATTGAATTGTCGTATTTTGCCTATTTCCACAGTATTATGTCTCACGGAGTCTTGCTGTGGGGTAAAGCGGCAGATATTGGGAAAATATTCGTATTACAAAAAAGGGCAATACGTGCAATTTATAACTTAAAATCGCGCGATTTCCTACGAGAGATATTTAAGGAAATAGGTATTCTTACAGTAGCTTCCCAATATATTTACAATAATATAATTTTTGTACGACAAAACATTCACAGTTACAAAAAAATCAGTGATCTATCTATCCCATGATAGGCAAACTAGAAACAAAAATGAGCTAGCTACTCCTGCGCTCCGCCTCTGGAAGGTGCGAAAGTCATTTGTGGGAATGAGTGTAATATTTTATAATAAAATTCCACAAGCGATTTTAGACTTGCCTTTACACAAGTTTAAAAAATGTGTTAAAAGTATGCTCCTAAAAAAGCATATTATACAGTCGCAGACTATGTAAACGATAAAAAAGCTTGGATTTGACTCGCTCCAGCAATGCACGGGGCTGCAATGGCTTGTATAGTATGGTATAATAACATTGTAAATTGAAAAATTAAAAAGAGCAACCGCCGAGTTTCTTGCTGGTTCTTCTCGGTAGGAACGGCATTCCGAACCAGTGGTAAATTAAAACTACCTGACTATTCATAAGCACTTTTAAAAAGTTTACATGAATAAAAAAACATTCTATTCTATTCTTATTAATCACTACGTACCCATACTAAAAGTGTGTTTGTTTGTTGGGTTATTGGTTTGTCCTTCAATCAACGGTCGCAACGGAGGAACGGATCAACATAATTTTTTGCATGGGTATAGTTAATTAGTTACAGATCTGGGGTGTCATAGGCTACTTTTACCCCGGAAAATCAAAGAGTTCCCACTTTTAGGGATTTTTAGAAAACTACATTCATGCGGACGAAGTCGCGGGCATCAGCTAGTAGTAATATAAAATATTTGTTACATACCGACAAGCAAAAATGAGTTAATGCCATCTCCTTTTCTCATCTCTTGACGAAATATTATGAGATGTGCAGCATAACAGAGAGCCGATCCTAACGCTGCCAAAACAGCCGTCCAGTTGCTTTGGTGACTTTCAGTTACTCCTAATACCACCTAAGGAAAGACAAACTTATTGAGCGTTTACCTAAAGCCGCTTATGGGCAGATTACACCTACCGAGTAGTGAAGCGAGACAGTAAAAAGTCACTCGGCCGAGACAGTGCTGTGGCTGAGAAATTGCGGCGAAATTGCACTCGTTAGTGTTTATATACCAACCGAGTCGGACGAGGACACTGACTCGCCACTGTACTCGGTAGGTGTAATCTGCCCATTACGCGCGTACGAACATGGACATCGCGATCACGAACAAATTCAATTGTTACGAACATGGACATACAGTGTTCGATGTTCGGTAGTGGTACGCACATGCAAAAAATCATGCAACGCAACTTTGTTCGTATTTGCGTACGCAGCTTAATGGCAGCCGCCGACTGTTAGGAGGGAAATCAAACTGCATTTTTCGTTCACACTATGCTGACAATTCGATGTTGCTACGTAGCCAATCTATAGTCCGCGACATGTCGAGATGGCAATCGAGGGAAGAGGAGGGGGGACGCCCCGCACACCCCTACGTCACCTGCGTTCGGCGTTCCCTCCCCAATTGCCATTGTCGCGTACTATAGGTTCACGATGCGTACGTAGTGGCGTAGTATAATAATATAATCAGTCGTCGTCCGTCAAGAGTGAGCAACCACGCATAGCGTAATTGCGTATTGTCGGTTTGGTGTGAACGTTAAGTTATATTTACGGAAAAGTTACCTTTAGTAGATATTTGCGCTTGATCTATTCTAATGGTAGATAGATCAAACGAACGAACACATCTATCTATCGACACTCTATCAAATTGTCTTCAGGTAAACAGGTCCTAATTGTTTGTACAACAAATAATTTGCAGTGTGGGGATAGAATGAGCAGTTTGGTCGCTAGGCCTGAATCTCCTTAAAAACAATAGTATTTGTAAACATCAATTTTTCTCTTTCTAATACTTACCAGACCAGCTGTCGTGAGCAGGATTGCAACAAATTTGGAGAGTGAGAATCGATCGTACGGGACTTGGGCGAATATCGCTCCGATGGACAGAGCGAACGCTCCCGTTACAGACGTGTACAGCGTAGCTGAGCATGTGGTCGTGTGTAGCAGGCTTAACCGATATAGGTAGTTTGATACGAACCACTGTAATAGTAATAAAATATATCACAATAAATCCATTCCTTGTCTTGGAGCACATCAACTATAATGGATAAAAAGAATAAGAATTATTTTCCAGCATATACCTCTTGATATTTTGATTCAATCCATACTAATATTATAAATGCCAAAGTGTGTCTGTTTGTCTGTCTGTCTGTCTGCTAGCTTTTCACGGCCCAACAGTTCAACAGATTTTAATGAAATTTAATACAGAGTTAGCTTTCATCCCGGGGAAGGACATAGGCAATTTTTTATCCCGGAAAATTAAAGAGTTCCCACGTGATTTTACAAAAACCTAAATCCACGCGGACGAAGTCGCGGGCATCATCTAGTTATATATAGTTTTGATGAGTTAATAAATAATGTAGAAAAAATTGTTATGTATCCAAAAGTACCTACTCTCAAAATAGAACCTAAAACGGTTACTCTGGTTTTCCTACGGACCTCTTCATTTCTGATTTTCAGATCTGGGCGCGTTTGGAACCCTCGTAGCTTTAATTTTAAGTTTAGGTAATTAATTATCACCATTACATCATCTTACAAATCAAAAAGTGTACAATAGTACGTATTTTGAATAAATTATTTGACTTTGACTTGATCACATAGAGAAACTCCAAGCATATAGCTCTCTTCATCACCTTTATACCTACTCACCGGTAAAGAGAACACGAGCGCAAGTTTGAGATGCCGACGGGTGGCGGCAGCGGCGGCGCGGCGCTGCGCGTACTCCGTGGCGCGCATCGACGCCGACCACGACAGGCGCGCCAGCAGCGCTTCGCCCGCCATCGCCGCCGACATCACCCGCACCTAGCCGCGACAAAAAACGTACAGTTCAAACACTCTTTTAAGAAAGATCGTGTTACTATACACGATCTGTACGCGGCCAAAAGTGATGAACATCGATCTTTAGAAGGAGACAGCAGATTTGTAGAGCACTGTCTCGGTCGTTGAAACCGACAAAGCGTCATTTGGGTATGAGTGACAGAGACAACGCTCTACAAAGGTGGAATGTCATTCTAAAGGCCGATGTCCATCACTTTCGGCCGCGTACTGCATAAGATTTTACGTCTCACCAACGTTGCTAGAATTCGAGAGTCGAAACACAATAACGTCAAAGTAAAATGAACCTAAAACGCCCTGAATTAAAGTAAAAAATTCATTGCCACTGTTTTTAATTTAGCAACGTTTCCGCTTGGAGCGCTGGCTGTAGTAGTGTGTAGACAAACTTGAGCTTTAAAGCAAGGCAGTTAAGGTCCAGTTTACTATGAGGCGGAAGTGTGGACACTCGAATACTATCAACGTTGGTGAGACATAAAATCTCGTACTAAGCGTACTGTCTTAAAATAGGGTTTATACCTATAAGCCGACCGAAATATCTGCGAACGAACGACGACGAATACGGGCGAGTAGCGGGGAAGCGCGAGGGGAAGCGCGAGGGGAAGCGCATTCCAGCGAGGTTCGTTGATATTTCCGCTAGGTAGTACTACCACTACCGCAGGAACCTACTAAGATATGCGTGATGCCTATAGTAGGTAATTAAAGTTAATTAGGGTTGTTAAACTTATTATCAGCCTCAAAATAGGGTTACATTACAACTTATTGCTAACCAAACAGTTAGGTACATAATATCAGAATGTATTGATTAGGTATTTATTATTGAGTAGATAAGAACAATACAAATATTGCTTGATTATATTATTGTTTTGTTCTTTATAATATGTATATTGTGTGTAGATTGTAGGTACACGCCATTTTATCTTTAATATCAAAATAATGAGGCAGACATGATTAAATTAATTGCCTTCGAAAAGTTTATTGCTTCTTAAAGAGTAATCCTACTTAATTAAGTATACCTATACTAATATTTACTTAGTAGATAATGTCATATTGAAGAAATCTTTGAAAAATATGTTACCTACTAGTATTTGCCTGAGCATTCTTATGTGTCAACTTAGGTTTTAACACTTTAATACCACTAATAATATCACCATTAATAAATCAGTCAAGTGTGAGTCGGACTCGCACACCCAGAGTTCCATTCCATCTAAAAAGAAATAAACCTTTTTTTTTTTTTAATTTTCATGGCAGCCATTTTTAATTTTTATTATTTGCTGTTAATAGAATTAGGTACACAATAATATATAAGTATTATTATTATTATTAGGTACGTAATAGGTGGGTACTAGGTAGAGAGTTTATATTTTCAGATTTAAACTCTCTACGCTCACAAGAATGAGATACAGCTCACTAAGACGGACGGACAGATGTATGGATAGACGGACGGCGGAGGCTTAGTAATAGGGTCCCATTGACAACCTTTGGGCATGGAACCCTAGAAATAATGCAGGTGTTGCTACATAAATACCTCAGCCACTTTGTTAAAGCGCACAGCTCTGGGCGTCGCGTCATCGCTGTCTGTCGTCTCCCCAGCTCGGACAGGGATAAAGGTAGAATCACCCTAAAAATATACAGAAATTGTCAACATTGTATATGAAAAAAAAAAACATTTTTAAGGAAAAAAGGCTGGACAATTGATAAATAACAGTTAGATTATAAAAGCAAACAATACATAGAGTATGAAAATAAGTAAGTATATTTCTTAATTTTTTTTATATTATATCATTTATATTAATTATGATGCAGAATGTTAACACTGTCCAGGCATTGTTTATTTTTCGTAAGAGCCAGAGAGTAGTAATTTTTGAAAACCTCATCCTTTGCATACAAATTAATAATGTCAAACCAATATAAAATACATGCTTAATAAATAGTACGTGAACAGGTCGAGATGGCAATCAGGGAAGGAACATCCCCGCGCTAACCCGGCGCGGGTGACGTGCAGGTGTGTGGGGTATGCTCCCGCCTCATACCCTGATTGCCATCTCAACCTGTCGCGGAGTATAGTTATTATTATACCAGTGAAATAACATACTTCCTCCCAGTGAAACTATTATTGAAATATTAGCTGCAGATTTTAATATAATTATGAATGTATGGTTATTTCAATTAAAAAAAATTCTTATGTACCAGATCACGTGCTGTTTGGGCTCCTATTTGGGTTGAGTAACCCCCCTGACTTGTAGTTTCCTAAAATATTTAATGTACATAAAATGGCAGTCTATTATAATCTGACATGCGAATATAATATGCAATATAATATATTATTCCATGCATATGGCATTTTTATTTAAGCACATATTATTATAGGTTATTGATTGATTTCTTTTAATTTTTCTTTCGTAAAGAGTATAATAATTAAAAAAAATTGTATAATTAGACAATTACACAAAAATATCATAAGTAGTTTTAATTAAAATGAAATCATATAAATAGTAACATAATATATCTATGGTGAAAATCAATAGGTACAATATAAAATACTATAATATAATATGTTAGAAAAATTGAAGCTTCAATAAACAGTCACTTTCTATTTCTATGTTAATTGAAGACTATTAAATAATGACTATTAAGTACCTATCATTTAAATAAGCAAAATGTGATCTCAATTTTTTTTCTTTTTCACTCTTTGGGCTTTATAACTAGCTGTTGCTTACGACTTTGTCCGCGTGGATTTAGGTTTTTGAAAATCCTGTGGAAACGTTGCTCCGGTGCGACGTGATTGAAGGACAACGCTTCCACAACCACAGGATTTTCAAAAACCTAAATCCACACGGACAAAGTCGTAGGCAACAGCTAGTTAATAATAATTATATTATGTAGCCATTTATCAGTGAAGGTGTTTTCACAGAATTGGATCATTAGTTTCAGAGATTCCCTCCTACATACAAACTAACAAATTTAGATAATTAAGGCTCATTATTATCAGCACCTATTAAATCTTTATGGTAGTTTTGTAGTTACAATTTAGTTACTTACCAAACTGTTGTTAGCTTCTGTGTAAAAGTTTTCATCATCTGTTTCTGCGGTTGGTTCTGTTAGTTGCTGAAAGGAAAATTATATGTTATCTGCAATCATTTCTAACACAACAAGTAACAAATACTATACAGTGAATTGGAGGGTAAAATGGCAGTTTCATCTCTCAACAACATGCAATACAGTTTGGATTTTCCAAGATCAAAAGTGGTCTATATCCAATTCTGGGATGAAAGCTACCTATGTACCAATAAAATTTATCAAATGGATAGACCTGACAATGTAACAGACAGAAAGATAGGATAGACAGACACACTTTCACATTTATTATGTTAGTTAGATTTGAATTAAATAATGAACTTTAAGGCATAATGACTTAATAATCATGATTGAGTTTCAAATGATTTGCACGAGAATATCCAGGATAAAAAGTATCCTATGTCTACCTCCAAAATGTGAAGATTCATTCAGTAGTTGAGTCATAAAAAGGTTAAGCACGACATCCTTGCACATTTCAAATATATAAAGCATTTAATTATAACTTTGAATAAGGAAATGTTGGTACAAAATGTGTATATCTTACTGTATAGTCTGCAGGCTGGCATGGATCTCTTGTAGGTGGTGTGAAGCATAATACTAGTAGATACACAAATAGCAGTGAACTTCTTACATATGTCACTAGGAAGGGTCTTTCTAATTTTTTTTCTATATAAATATACTGAAAAAAATATTAAGAACCACAATGAATAAGATACCTATTCAGAGCATTTTTCAACTGTTTCAAAAGTTTGTTTTGATGTACCTTTGTTAGTTCCGATGAGACCACCCACAGCACACTAACAAGAAATAAAATAAATAGTCCAAAGGCAAATTTCCTCTTACTAAAGTTCTGCACATCATCTTTAGGGCTTTTGTTATTTGATGTCACTCGGAAATAGTTATGGCATAAGGTCAACATCAAGAATACGTGTTAGTATGCTGAATAAATGAAGCTAGGGCTAACTTGTGTCCATTTAGATAGCTATGAATGTTTATCGAAAGTGGTCTGGAGAGAATAGCTTTTAATATTTATTCATCTATATTATAATCCATACACTTGGAATTACCGAAATAATAATTATTCTACAGTTTAAGTGTACTAAATCAAAACTGCGGTTGTGAGAATTTTAGCAAGAATTTTTAATAGCTAGATTGTTTATATAAATTCACCGATAAAATTGATAAAATCCAAAATCCACTAAAAATCCAATAGCCTTGACATTGCAGACAACTTGCAGACATTGTCAAATGTCAAATTAATTTCATCGTGAACACTTTTTTTAAAAACTTGTTTTACGGCACTGGGTTCTAGTCTTTTTGAGCCTATCCATAAACACTTGACAGCATTGACAGCGAAAAAAGCAGAAAGAAAAAAAAGAAACCGGCCGAGAGGGCCGAATCATAGAGATAGTCACGAATTTTTTTTTTGTGTGTTGTTTCGGATTGACTATGCTGCGTAGGCCCTACTGGCCGCTACAGCGTCACCGGGGGGGTTGGCGAGCGCGAAGCTCCGCCTGGGGATCAACAGATAGTCACGAAGCCGAAACCCTGTTTTTATAGTTATGCTGAAAATATGTAGTGTTGTCTCTTACACACATACGAAATTTTCAATAAGCTTGAGCTAATTTCCGATCCACTATTTTCTATAGGACATTCGGGCAACTCTATATATCTCTATGGTCAAAACACAAACTTATCATATGTATCATCACAGAGTACATTTGTGTATTATTATGTCAAATAAATGTCAACCCAATAAATAACCTAAAAAATTCAAAAAATTTATGAAAAATTTATTGTTTTAATTAACTTGTTTAATTTAATAATGGATGTAGTTAAATTAGTTGGCAAATATTTAAATATACCTGTGGGTACAGTGTGTTACAACACCGACAAAGTAACGTTCCTTGTCAAGTCTTCGAATAATAAAAAAAATTACACACATTTCTGTAAAAAATATTTTTTTACAGGTTCTAACAACAGTCCTAGATAAAGAGAATATTGAAGGGTTCGCTACCATCATATTACGGCTAGCGACTAAGAGTGGGGTCTCCATGACTAATGTGCAAACTTTATTGAGTTATCAATGGTTAGAACACTTATCTATGTATGCAAACCAAGCGCACGCTAACCCAACGTTTGCCAAAACCTTTCTCCAGGTATTTGGTATTTTTACTACTTTCGTTTATAACTAGAATACCTTCTTCTTTTAGAGAGTAAAACCGCCCATTGCAGCACATAGGTCTACATCTTACCTATATTTTGCTTTAAAATACTTAGAAAGTGCTGACCATATTTCACCAAAGTCCTACAGAATATGAGTAAAACTAGTGAATTTATTCTTATTAATAAAATAATATGTTTTTGAGTCCTGACATCTTGAGAGTCTTAAAAGAGATACTATAACCGTTAGTTTTAATGAATAAAATCTTTTAGATTATATAATGTTATTGGACAAACATTTGAAAAACTCGAAGCACTTATGGATATATGATCAGCAAAAACTGCTTAAATAATAATAATAATCACTATTAATTATGGTCTCAAAGGTTGTTCATTAAGACAATATAAACCACATTTAATTATGTGATTGTACTGTCACTATATTTTATTGGTATTACAGGGATTAAATAAAGGTTTACAGAAAAACACATTTCTAACTGGGAATCATTTGACAATAACTGATATTGCAGCATATTACACAATATATCCTATGATGGTAAGTAAAATTTTGCAGTAACTTCTGATTTTTTATTAAAAATCTGTTAGTCCATGGATTTAGGTTTTTAAGTATGGTGATTTGGGAATTTACATTTTCTAAATTGTCTGGTCTGGTAGAAGGCTTTGGCTGTGGCTAGTTACCTCACCATCAAAGTGGTGCCGCTTGACGGTTTAGCGAATTAGTGTTCTGGTATGATGCTGTGTGGAAACCTATCAGTGAGTGGGTTTATTGAAACTGTCATACCCCTTACAAGTTAGCCCGCTTCCAACTTAGACTGCATCATCATTTACTACCATCAGGTGAGATAGCAGGGCTAACTTGTATCAGAATTTAAAAAAGAAATGTACAGATTAGAGTTTTATTTTCAGGAACGCCTCACAATTTTGGAGCAGGAATCTCTAGTGCATGTATGCAGGTGGATGAAACACTTACAGTCCAAGCCAAAACTATGTGGAAACAAGCCTCCACTATCATTAAACACATTAAACTTATCAATCCTAGCTCCAGCCGTGCATTAAAGCGAACTGCCCATTAATTGCCCATTATTTTAATGCTAGTAAACATACTAAGGTTCAAGGCACATTGCGGCTGAATCGAAGCAATGCGCATAACCATACAATTATTTTAATAATACACATATATTAGCATAACTAAAAATTGGTGTTAATATTAGGAATGTGCGTTTTCTATATTTTTAGTTTGTTAAATTTTTTCGTCCCAAAAATCCCTAGATTTCAGATTATCGTTCACAGTACCGTTACCGCGTGCACGCGCATTCCTGTTTATTGAAGCGCGTAATTTAGCGCGCGTGTAATCGTGTATGCCAAAACGAATGTGCCTTGAGCATTTATTAATTTGCACTGGAATTGAAAATAAGAAGACTTCTTTTATCCAAGTATGCTGTTTTATTTTAACAAATGTACGGATTTAAGATTAAAGCATTGTCACTATTTTATGTACTAGTGACCTATGTTGTAAGTAAACATAGTAATACCTAATGTACCTATTTGTATCTAATTAACTATCCTTGATACATTGTACCAAAATTGTTCCGTCCGTGAAGGATTTTTATATAGGTACCTAGGAGAGTTTTAATAAGAACAAACTATAATGAATAATGATAATGACATTATTCAAAAACTTTTTTAAACTTAGTATTTTTATAAAAACTTTTCGGTGCCTGTAGCCTCTTGTCTAGTCTAGACAAGTACCTAACTACCTAGGTAGGTAAATATAAATATGTAATCCATCCATTGTTCTGAGATGTAATCTATGTATTCAGTAGGTACCCACTTCCTATAAGAATAATAAAACTGAAACAAGTAACTTTAAAAGGTAGAACTCCAGTCAAATTAGTGTTTTTATCAACAACAAAAAACTTGGTTAAAGCCACGTATAGCACAAGTTTATTGCTCTAGAACTGGTTTTGATTGCTATCAGTGTGTGGTCTAGGTGAGAGCAGGAGCGGGTACTGTCAGCGATAGAGGGAAGAGTATGTAGGTAATCACTAATCACTCCGGATAGAGTAGGTAGTATTCGTCTGCGCGTCTTTGTAATTTCATAAAAGTGCAGGCGCTACACTATCCCGAAAGTGGAGTAAGGCGCCCGCCCGCGCCATCTCCACGGACGAGAGAATCACGACGATTGTCTCGCTGTGTGTGAAATTTTTTTTTTTTTTTTTATTCGTTATAGGCGCACGCTTGACCACGATCACACCTGATAGGAAGTGATGATGTGGCCTATATAAGACGGGACGCGTTTGCCTAGAAGGTGCCTATTCACTCTTGTTTTAATGATACAATTGACAGGAAACACTGATCTAGGAAGAGTATTCCAGACCCTAGCCATGCGTATAAGGAATGATGATGCAAAGCGTTTCGTACGCGAAGATGGAATGTTGACGACATAGGAGTGGAAACTCGCCCGGTGTCTTGCGGTACGGTGGTAGAAAGGTGAGGGAGGGACAAGATCGAACAGCTCCTGAGCACACTCTCCGAAATATATCCTGTAGAATACCGATACGAAACTCTATACAAACGCTATGATCCAATCTCCACAGGGCGATACGACGACTCTCGCGACGATACCGTCGTCGAGTCTCGCGGTGCGATATACCGGCAAGCGCGACGTGCTTCCAGCACAGTTAAGAGGCGCAACGAGGCGTTGCTGTCACGTCACGCGGCAATCCGTTGCGCCAGTGGACGTCTATCGGTTGACGATGATGATGATGATGAATAATTTTATTATGACTCGCACCTACACCTAATATAACTATCGCAGTACGTATGAACTTAATAACAATTAATTAATAATTTATTACCAAACAGAAATAAAAATTCACAATAGGTTCCTTATTTCAGGCATCGAAAACCGTACCCCCTTGGGATAGAGAGCCTTTACCGAAGCAGTTGTATCCTCACGAGCTGAAAGATGTCGACCTCAGCAAGCCAGTCATTTATTTTCCACAACCATTCTCTTTTCCGGGATATCCAGTTATTTTGTACTTATAGTAGGTATTACGAATAGATACTTAATAACAAATTCGATAAGAAGATATAAACTATTATGTAATTGTATTACAGATTTTATTCTGTCTTTCATGTTTACCTAATAGTAGGTCTACAAAATCTAAACTAAGATGAAATAAATATAAACATTTTTATTTTATAAGGAAAACGTTTTAGATTTTTGCTTTTTGATTTTTGTTTTTTTTTTTTAATCGGCAAAATTACAATCATTTTTTCAAACGTGTCAACTGTCAAGTACTCGTATGTTGGGTCGCATTCGTTTTTCTCTCGGAAAATCGGAGCATGAGGCATCT
Source organism: Maniola hyperantus (assembly GCF_902806685.2). Classification (NCBI taxonomy): domain Eukaryota; kingdom Metazoa; phylum Arthropoda; class Insecta; order Lepidoptera; family Nymphalidae; genus Maniola; species Maniola hyperantus. Next base: position 6,246,271 of record NC_048555.1, read on the forward strand.
TTCTAATTTGTTTGAATAATAGCAGCCGTTGTCTTCAGATTCTGAAATAAAAGTTACGTCTTAAATCGTTAATTCGTTAAATATAATGATATTTCGGTTTTGTAAGCGTTGTCTCTGTTACTTATACCTATGTGACGTTTTGTCGGGCTCAACGACAGATACAATGCTCTACAAATTCGCTATCTCTTTCTAAAGGTTGATGTACATTATTTTCTGCCGCGTACTGTACAATGTTTTACCTCTTCCAAGTTAGCCCGATTCCATCTTAGACTACATCATCACTTTACCACAAGGTGATATCACAGTCAAGGGCTAACTTGTTACGGAATCAGCTAGTATATACTAGCTATTATATACTAGGTATAAAAATGCTTTAAAAATCTAAATATATAAAAGGAAAAGGTGACTGACTGACTGACTGATCTATCAACGCACAGCTCAAACTACTGGACGGATCGGACTGAAATTTGGCATGCAGATAGCTATTATGATGTAGGCATCCGCTAAGAAAGGATTTTTGAAAATTCAACCACTAATGGGATGAAATAGGGGTTTGAAATTTATGTAGGTAGTCCACGCGGCCGAAGTCGCGAGCATAAGCTAGTTGATTATAAGTAAGTAGGCAGATATTCTACCAGATTGCAGTTCCTGAAAACAAGCGTGAATCTGGTCCTTCAACAAGGTTCTCGATTGTTGCGATGCCACCGATGATTGTACCTTGTTCCACAGTTCCGCTTCTCGGGGGATACCCCTCGGATCCACCTGTGGAATTTCCATAATTGCTCATAAAACTCAAAGCATAAAGGCCATTGCGGATTAGTTATATCCGCACCGCTTCTGTACAATAAAGGAAGGCGTCCACTTGAGACGGTTTGGGCCGCAACGCAATAGGTAGGTAGGTAGGTTTTAGGTAGTAGGTAGGTATGGCGAGCATTTTGTGTGTTAGTCGACGCAGTTTAGCAGGCGATTTTTGCGTGTGCTATACAGCACGGTACCGCCTCCATAGTCGACAGGTGACCGCTAACACCCGTCACACAGCTTGCAGTAGTTACAGCCATGGGCGAGGTTATATATAGCTCACAGTCCACTCTTTTACAACTTATTTAACTAATCCATGTCGAATTGAAAAGTTGAAGCGCTGTGACAAGTGAACAGCGTTTTTGAAGCGATCTGTGAGACGACGGACGTTCTTCCACGAACGTACAAGTGCGCGCATTATGGGTTGGTAGGTACGGCCAACGCGCAACGGCCAGTATAATCGCTGCAGCCACGGCCTTGTGGCCTGGTCGCCTAATGAGCGCTAGGTATTATTTGTCTTGTTTTTGTAAAAAGTATTATAAACTCCTATAGGTACTTAAAGTGTTATTGAATAATGACAAGTAGTTTGCTGTGTCGGAGCGGTGCGGTTACAGAGTGATGACCTTTACACGTGTTTATTAATGAGCAAAAACCCTTCTTACCACTTGTAAGTTGGCGAACACACATTGGCTGAGGCACTGAAACAAAATTGTACTTTTTGTAGATACAAGCTTTGTTTAAGTACCTACCTACCGACATGGTAAATTATATACTTAACTACCCAATTATCTAAACGTATGGTTAGTTTAACGGCGAAGAAAACATCACGAGGAAACCTGCATGCCTGAGAATTGTCCATAATGTCCCAAAGATGTGTCAAGTCTGCCAATCCGCACTTGGCCAGCATGTTGGACTATGGCCAAACCCTTCTCATACTGAGAGGAGACTCATGCTCTGTAGTGTGAGCCGGCTATGGGTTGACCATGACATGATGATGATGATGACAAATATATGTATGTTTCGCAGGGATATCGTAAAACACGGGATTTGGTCATATCCCTTAGGGATATGGACCCCTCCGGCGTTCGTGCTGGCCAGCTCTGACCCCCGACCTCTGATTATGAGGCAGACGTTTGAATTGGTAATGGTCCTGATAAGAAAGTTCAGTTCAGAGCGCAACATGGAGAGTCGCGAAGTCACACTCGCTTAAAGTAGAGATAGAGATAGCCATACTTAGATTATACCTAAGTACTTGGTAAGTGACTAATAACAAAAGAGGAGATTCCTTATTAGGAAAACAGGGTAAGCTATCTACCTACACATTTTACGAGCCGCGAAACTGAATTGTCAATGGGCTGGGCACGGGCTCATGGTAAGAGTCGATAAATGATATTTACTCGAATGGCAACTCTACATTGGAAAATTCAGCGTTGGTAGACTTTCCACACCTTGACGCGTTTATAGAATTTGCGTAGATAGTTATTTTCGGGGTTAGTACCTATTAGGATTTCCAAGAACTGGATTAGGTTCAACTTCTTTCCACCAAATAAGCGGGTTCCGTAATCCTAACTAGTATATAAGTCCCGCAAATTACTATTGCGCTGGAAGCATGTCTCATTAAAATCGAAATGACGTCATTTTGACGTCAGCCGAAATAAAAATATACCATCAGCTCGAAATTTCAGTCTAGTGCTGACGTCACTAAAATGGCGCCCACGCGAATTAGCAATTTGCGGGACTTATAACGGCTACATACCTCATTATTATCCTTACTTATAAGCGGTTCGTGTCTTTTAATCCTTGCAGAATTTGTGTAGGTAGCTGGGTTAGTATTAGAATTTCCAAGGGCCGGACGAGGTATTGTATTGACGAACTTCTCTCCACTGTCTCCAGCTCCGTAGTCAGAGTACTCACTATTGGACCCATTTAAAACATACATCTTCGTATTAGTGTTACGTCTTTCGTGGTTATATTGGTTCATCTCTTGCTTGCTGTTAGCGTCTATACGCGGGGATGGATCGTTTACAGTGTCGCTGGTTCGACGTTGACGCGCATTTTTGTCAGCCTTAACATCTACGTGACAATTTCGTAAGGCAACCGCAATGTCTTCTTCCAACAAATGTATATTTCCATCGCTCGAACACGATATTAAGACCGGCAGTGTGAAAAGAAGTATTATCATTGACACCATATCTCTGACGATAGTAATGTGATCTGTGGCATGCGAGGTTTTAAATTGGGAGTGCGCAGGATGTATGGTCATTATGGCTGACAGGTTACCGGCAGGATAGCATGATTTGCAGTGGATTTAATTAGTCAATTATTAAGTCACTGCATCTGTATTCATGTTGTTGATGCATTAGCTATTTTGTGTGGTTGGATTGATTGATGGATATATAGGTTAACTACTTATACTTACCTATTCTATTATGTGCTTATTTTTTATTGAATGTAAACCTAATGATTATACAGTAGGTATACTTACCTAACCATTGATTTATAATACTTACCTTGTAAGGTCGACGGTTCAAACCCCGCCCGTTGCACTAATTGTCGTACCTACTCCTAACACAAGCTTGACGCTTAGTTGGAGAGGAAAGGGGAGTATTAGTCATTTAACATGGCTAATATTCTTGATTAAAAAAAAAATTATAAACCAATATAGTAGGTACCTATTGTTACCATCTGAATACGTCTCGTGAATATCTGTGGAAGGCAATGGTCACGGGTTTAATTAGATAGACCTACCTATACTACGCGACAGGGTGAGATGGCAATCGGGGTGGGAACGCCCCGCACACCCGACATATTATTCTTCCCAATAAATTGATATCTTACCATAGTTCGCGACAGGTTGAGATAGCAATCGGGGTATGAGGCGGGGGGACGCCTCCAGTGGCGTACAGGTCATAGAGGCATAAATGCACTGCTTACCCCAGTTGTATATTTTTCATTATGACCTGCCAGTAAACAGGTTCCTACCTAACTAATGCCTACCCTGGCTTCAAATCCTGTGCACGCCACTGGACGCCTCGCATACCCGCCCACACCGGGTAAGTACGGGGGCTGTGCGGGTGTGCGAGGCGTTCCGTCCCCGATTGCCATACCGACATTTCATGAATGCCTAAATAAAAAATTAGGTAGAATGTAACTGTTGATTTCACTCAGTAGTCGGGCTCTTCTCAGTAGAATTGCTTACCGAATCGGTGGTACTCTTGAGTCGCTACTTACCTAGCACCACAAATTGACCTACATGAATTAAGATATAATTGTCATTGAATATTAACTACATCGTGAGGAAACCTGCACACCTGACAGTTCTCCATAATAATGTTCTCAAAAGGTGTGTGAAGTCAACCAATGCGCACTAGCCAGTGCGGTAGACTATTGCTAAATCCCTTCTCATTCTGAGAGGTGACCCAGTGCTCTGTAGTGAGCCGGGCGGCGGCGGTGGGTTGGGTTCGTCATGAATACCTATTAGACTCGAGTTTCATCCACATTCCTCATCCTCACACAGTCACTCGAATGACATCCTACTTTTAAAGAATCAGTACCCTTATCAAGCATAAAATATGCGAAAGTGTGTTTGTTGGTTTGTCCTTCAACCACGTCACAACGGTGCAACGGATTGACGTGATTTTTTGCATGCGTATAGATAAAGAACTGGAGAGTGACATAGGCTGCTTTTTATCCCGGAAAATCAAAGAGCTCCTACGGGATTTTTAAAAACCTAATTCCACGCGGACGAAGTCGCGGGCATCAGTTAGTCTTTAATAAAATATTTAATAAATACTAGGTAAACATATTAGGTATATATTAGGTGGGTAGGTGTATATTGTAATGAATGGAATTTCCGTACAAATTATTGTCAGTAAGAAGATAAACATTATGAAGACGTCGCTCGTTGTATTTAGTCATTAAAAACAAATCAACATCATTTATTTGTGATCTACGATGACCGTCATAACGGATCGTGTGTAGCAATTTAATTATGACTCAGATACTAGGTACCTTACCTACAACTACCTCTTTTCGAGATGTCGGGATACGATCCTGGGCACGGACCTCTAACTTTTCCGAGTTATTTGCGTTTAAAAAACCGGTGCGTGTGTGAGTGCGAGTCAGGCTCGCGCAATGAGGGTTCCGTACTACAGTCGTATTTTTTCGACATTTTGCACGATAATTCAAAAACTATGATGCATAAAAATAAATAAAAACCTGATTTAGAATGTACAGGTGAAGACCTTTCATATTATACCCCACTTGATATAGTCACTCACTTCGAAAGTTGAAAATACTAATTATTAGTTCATGACCACATTTTTTTTTGTGTGATCTAACCCTTAATTCGCGGTTTTCAGATTTTTCCCCAAATGTCAGCTATAAGAACTACCTACCTGTCAAATTTCATGATTCTAGGTCGACGGGAAGTACCCTGTAGGTTTCTAGACAGACAGACAGATAGACAGGCAGGCAGACAGACAGACAGACAGACAGACAGACAGAGACAGACAGACAGACAGACAGACAAAAAAGTGATCCTATAAGGGTTCCGTTTTTCTTTTTGAGGTACGGAACCCTAAAAATTAAATATCACTTGCTTTAGATTAAAGGTGAAGAAAAACATCGCGAGGAAACCGGCATGCCTGAGCTTTCTCCATAACGTTCTCAAAGGTGTGTGAAGTCTGACACTTGACGACCTTCCTGGCACCGTTACGGCCGTGGCTAGTTACCACCCTACCGGCAAAGCCGTGCCGCCAAGCGATTTAGCGTTCCGGTACGATGCCGTGTAGAAACCAAAGGAGCATGGGTAGATTAAAAAAAAAACTGGTGTTCCCCTTCCAGGTTAGCCCGCTTCCTTCTTAGACTGCATCGTCATTTCCCACCAGGTGAGATTGCATTCAAGGGCTAACTTGTATCTGAATTTTAAAAAAAAACTTTGTACCTTCTGTGTTAGCGTAGCAGCCTGTCTAAACCCTCCCTGAGAGGAGACCCGAGCTCAGTATAGTGAGTGGGCCGGCAACGGGTTGATCACCATGATGATGAACAGATTATAAAAATAAAACAGAGTCAAAAATTATTCTGCCCTTTATTGAATAATCTAGAATGTGCACACGTACGAAAATAAATCTATTTACGAGTAAATAAAATACTGTCTAATAGGTAGGTATATTAAGTAGGAACGTCATTTAGCCTTTGCCATAATGCCCCCATTTCCCATTGCCCCACCCGCCCCACGCTGGTTTCGCGTCACTTCCATACACCCTCACACCTGGAAGGCTTCCATAACCCATGTATCCAGTGCCGGCCAGACCTGGCTTGCCACGTCTTCCGTAACTGTCAGCCACACTCATGTAGCCGCTAGTAAGGACTCCAGTACCAGAATTGCCCCCATACGATCCAGTGAGATGGAATGTTAGAGGAATGTGCAGGCCTCTTAGACTCGTAGGACGGTAGCTATGCCAAAATGTTTCCGCTTGTTCCATGCTTTCAGGAGATTCCGTCGATGTTTTCTCTGCATCTGCGAAAATATATTTTACTAGATAATGTCCGCGACTTCGTTCGTGTGTATAAATTCACGTTTTAGGGGTTCCGTATCTCCAAAGAAAACAGGAACCCTTATAGGGTCACTTCGTTGTCTGTCTGTCTCTCGTGTCTGTCAAGGGAATCAAAACCTTTAGGTTGCTATACAAGTTACCTATGTACCAAAAATAGAATATGATGTATGCGATTTCGTCGTTCGGATTTACAACGAGGAAAACATCGTGAGGAAACCTGCATGCCTGAGAGTTTTCCATAATGTTCTCAAAAGTGTGTGCAGTCTGCCAATCCGTACTTGGCCAGTATGGTAGACTATGACCAAATCGTTCTTATTCTGAGAGGAAACCCGTGCTCAGTAATGAGCCGGCGATGGGTTGATCATGATGATTCCTTACTTACCCTGTTTTACGGTTGAAACCACCATGCTGCCATCTTCTTGGACTCTGGATTGTAAGGTCTGCGTCCATAGCTTCTCGGCATCGTTGTCGTGCGTGGTGGTGAGTGGTGGACTCGGAGATAAGTACAGAGCTGGATCCAGTACAACTCCTTCTATGATGCTCACTATTCCAACTAAATACAAGATTATCTGAAAAGAAGGTAGCTACTTAACGGTTTTGCAGTGCCTGTCCAATGGAGCGGTCCACAGATGTGTTAAGAAGACCAATCAGATTATCGGTAAATAACGTGATATTTTTATTCCGTCATCAGATGAAACTTTGATTGGTCAACTATACACACTCCGCTCCGCTTTACTTCAAGGTACCCTTATGTTATAACCTTATATAACCTTATAGATTGTCATCATCATGATCAACCCGACGCTGGCTCACTACTAAGCACAGATTTGCTCTCAGAATTTCGGCCATAGGCTGGTTCAAAGCGTAGGTAAATGTATATATTGGCAGACTTCACACACATTTGAGAACATTATGGAGAATTCTAGGCATGCAAGTTTCCTCACGATGTTATCCTTCATCTTTAAAACAAGAGTGCGAGTGTGAACCACAATTTTAATAGCTTGAAACACAATATAACTACGAAAAGTTAAACTGCATGCCCGGGTTCGAACCGCTAACCTTCTAAAAAGAATTCGGACGTTTTAACCTATCACTGCTTTTAGATTCACATAAGATATTAAGAAAGTATTTGTCCTAATAAAAGATCAATTAATTTAGGGAAATGTTATGGTCAGCCAATCAAAGTGTACTAACTTACATTCATGATATTATTAATTATCTAAGATGTCTGAGAGTCACTGCACTTAAACACTTCTACGTGTTATTCGATACAGATTAGAAATTACACTAACATAATCCTCAGGTGCTCGTATGTTGAATTGGGATAAAGGAATGCCCTTTCTACTTTCTCCTGTTTGGGATTTTTCAAGTATCCACGGTATGTACCTAGTTCAAGGTCGGCTTATTCTGACAATAAAATGGAAAGCTTAAAAATGGTCATATAAGTCGGTACCATTGATGTTGGATTCCCCTTATATTCTGTGTTCGGTACGATATCGATAGTATCGACTAAAATCTTTCAAATTTTTTGTTTCAAAAATTTGTTTTCTATTTAGGCTTTAATAGTGCCTACTGGTCAAGACTTCATTCAGCCCATATACAGGGGATCCAGGATACATACAGGGGATACATGATTTAGGTAAAAGATTTTCAAGTTTGTAGACTTTCATACTTCCTGTGATATTGTGGTTAATATTATGAGTGAGTAGGTGGAATTTAGTATGTCTAAAAAATTAGTTACTTCTAGATGAAAATTTTGTTTTGAACTACCTAGGTACTTACCTTATTTATCTTTAGTCTTTAACCCCATAGGCCTGCAAGATCTCCCCAATTTCTAGTAGCTTCGTCAATGATTGATCTTTCATGTGTTTTGGACCCTGGGATTTTTATCAAAATTATAAAATATATGAACTGCAGAACGATGTCCTGCACCTGAAAAAACAAAATGATAAACATACCTGAGTATGTACTTACATTTTTTCCTTTATGCTGTTACAAGTGGTAGTGTGATGCACTCTAAGGTGGTAGCGGGCTTGGAAAGCATCGATATAAGGTCTGTATTGGAACTGGAAGGGATATGACAGTTCTACCTAAAGCTAAACCCATACCTCTCAGCGGTTTCTATACGGGGCATCTTACCGGAACGCTAAATCATTGGCACGGTTTGCTGGTAGGATGGTAACTAGCCACAGCCGAAGCCTCCGATCAACCAGACCAGAGATATTTTCTAAATTATAAATCCCAATTTGCCTCTGTAGGGTACCCAGGACCTCCGTTTACCACAGAGGTTGTCCAAAAGTTTAATTTATTTTAATCATACATTTTTTATTATTAAAAATAGCAAGTTTTTAACAAAAAAAAATTAAACTTACACTCTTCATAACTGACGAGCTACGAGTAACAAATGAAAGATGTATTTTATAATCGAAGACATTTATACTGGTTAGGTATACTTACTTACGGAGTGATACGGAGATAAATATTGAGAGAGAGAGAGAGATAAGCGTATTTAGGTAATTGATCACAGATCTGTCTAATTGATGAACGATGACATTAGAGTTTAGGCGGACGCATCAGTTCTGTTCTGATGGTATTTCTTAATCGTTCGTAGGTGGTCTAGTTGGGACAACATGAGGGCAGGGAAGAAAGGATTTTTGAAAATTCAATCCCTAAAGGGGTAAAACAGGGGTTTGAAATTTGTACGGTCCACGCCGACGAGGTCACGGGCATAAGCTAGTATTATCTAGATTGAACCTGCTAAATGCTTATTTTACCCTACTAGCTTATGCCCGTGACTTTGTCCGGACCGCGTGGACTACACAAGTTTCAAACCCCTATTTTACCCCCTAAGAGCGGTTACGCACTACATCCGGTCCGAGTCGCCGTAGGGGCTGAATTTTCAAAAATCATTTATTAGCAGATTTCTAATAGGCATGCCAAACAGCCCAATCCAGCCCGTCCAACAGTTAGAGCTGTGCATTGATAGATCAGTTAGTCACCTTTTTTTTAGATATTTAGATTTTTTTTTTAAATTAAAATCATCGGAAATCCTCCGATTTGTGTCAGATAGATATTTAGATTAGCTGCCACTGCCAGTGAACAAGTGAGGCTACCTATAATATAATGCCACTGCATAAGGGACATGCGGTCTGGCTACGACAGCGCTATACTTATCTAAGAGATGGTCGCTTACTATGAGCCTCATAAGCTGTGGCGTGCAGGTCATAGAGGCATAAATGCACTGCGTACCCCTGTTGTAATAGCTCAGCATATTTTTCATGATGACCTGCCAGTAAACAGGTTCCTACCTAACTAATGCCTACCCTGGCTTAAAAGTCTGTGGACGCTCATAAGGAAGTTCAGGCGATTGGGAGAGCTATGTTAGGAGTTTCTCTACGTGATCAAAACAGATGCGTAGGAGAACCAGAGTAACCAACATCGCATTGTGAAGCTGAAGTGCCAATGGGCAGAGCACATAATTAGAAAAACCAAAAGTGGTTGGGGCCCCAAGGTGCTAGAATGGCGACCTCACACTGGAAACCGCAGCGTTGGAAACTCCCTAATGGGACTAAGGTGGGTAGACATCAAAAGAGTCGCAGGGAGTCGCTGAATTCAGGCGGCGCGAGACCGTGGCGTGTGGAAGTCCCTACAAGAGATCTATGTCCAGCTGTCAACGTCTATCAGTTGCTAAATACATCGACCTCCTAGTCGAAATGGGCTCGGACTCCTTCTACAACGGGCTCTGTACGGACTCGTTTGACTCGCAACGCACTTCATAACGAGTACTGCCACTTGACCCAGGAATACAAGCTAGTTACTTCAGCCATTATGGAGAAGATTTTGTACCTAGTGCATAAATTGCGAAAATGAGTGCAATTATTTAATAGTTAAGTAGATGCCTACTATCATTAACAATAAAACAATTATACAGGTAAATTATACTAGAATTTTATTAAAAAAAGAAATCATCACAGAAAATTTGTTAAAAGACTATTTTGTAATTTGAAAGAAGCGTAAATCACCGTCCCCAGCCACCTCCGAATCCACCTCCAAAACCGCCTCCGAAACCACCTCCAAAACCGCCTCCGTGACCACCGCCGAAACCGCCTCCGTGACCGCCACCAAAACCACCTCCGTGACCACCGCCGAAACCACCACCAAAACCGCCTCCGTGACCTCTACCCCCTCCCCAATGACCTCGTCCGCCACCCCATCCGTGTCCACCACCCCAACCTCGGTGTCCCCATCGAGACTCAGAGGCGACTAAGCTTTCTGTGTCCGTCTTCGTCTTGGTGTCATTATTGTCGATCTCCAGTGCTGGGTGAGGCAGGGCTGTACCGTACGCTATGCATACGAATGCGATTAGGCCGACGTATATTATCTGCAAATGAAAATAGGTCATTTGATAATAAACTTGGGATCCAGTTTATGTATAGTGCGTGACAGGTCGCTGGTCGAGATGGCAATCAGCTTATGAGGCGGGGTGACGACTCGCACGACACCCGCGCTCGCCCGCACTGGGTTAGCGCGGGGGCAGTCCTCACCCCGACTGCCAACTCGACTTATACATAGGGATACTGCAAAGAGTGTTCTTCAGGCTACATTAGTAGGTAGGTATAGATGGAATGTGACAATACTCTGGAGTCTGGAGTTACTACAAAATAAGTTGGGCTTTCTGAGGTAGGTGTTTGTTTGTGAATAGTGATTGGATTATTGTGATATGGATTGACTTGGAAGCGAAACTTTTGGGCATAATATATTATTTGCAACCTGAAAGTTACTGTACTTCGAACATCGAACTTATTACGAAAGCCGTAGTTGCTTGGTTTTTAGTAAATTAGTATTTAAGAGGTATAAAAAGAGAGCTACCTATATCTACCTATCTATAAATTATTGTATAAATCTGGGAGAAACCTGTTACAGTTGGAAAATCAAAGAACAGTAAGATGTCTGTAGATCATACAATAATTACCTCTTCTCATGCATTAGGTAATTTATTTGAAATCCCGTTGTTAGGAACTATGGTTAGTTAATCCATAACGGTATCACGGCGATCCATACATTCATCACATCCAAACAACGGCTGAGCTTTCAGTTGCCTACAAGATGGTGTAGTTATTGTATTGTTACATATTGTAACTTTTTATGATTTGAAAAGAGCAACTGCTGAGTTTCTTGCCGGTTCTTCTCAGTAGGAGCTGCATTCCGAACCGGTGATACTGTCATTGACGTACTGTAAGGGTGGTAAATTGGGCGGAATAGAAATATACCCGGATACGGAATAATCTACCACCTTACAAAGATTAGAGGAAAAAAAAATAATTTTACTTACTTGATCTATCTACCTAGTAAAGAATAGAAGCTAGCCGTCGACTCCCTTGTAATGTATATGAGGTGTTATAAATGAAATTTGCTAGATGTTAGGCAAAATTGTTTTTAATGTAACTTTTACCGGGGTCGCTTAATACATAGTGATGGCTAATAATGCTTAGTTATTCTAGCTTAATGCCAAGACTTAATTTAGATACATTAGAATGCCTTAGGTAGATAGTACATAAAATCTATGTTTTAAATTTAAGATGCCATTGGCATGGAATAGACAATGACACAGTAAAATTCATAAAATTGTTTCAAAATAAAAGCTCAGTAGTAAAGACAGGGTTCTTACTGTACACATACACTAAGAAGGTTCACTAAACTGTTCCAGGATACAAAAATTTGCTTACTTGTAGGTGCGAAGACTGCAAGGTAGCTGGACGGCATCGGCCAAGCTCCCAAAACTCGATTTAACTTGATTCTTCACAACCGAAATGTTTCATTACAAAGATTTTCACCAAGTCTTATCCATAGAATTAAGTTGCCAACGTGAATGTGCAAAAGAAATAAATACGGAAAACGAAAGCGAAAAACGGAAAACCGAAAACTAAAAACGGAAACGCAAACGGAAACCCTGTAACAAAGAAAAACAAGATTATAATTTGTGCTGTGTGAAAATTTCGACACGTGGAATTTTCCCGATCAAACACAACTCACCTATTGAACTCCTGGCCACCAATGGTTTTCAGGAGTCCACCCACAACCCATTATCCTCATTTATTTGGGAAGGTAAAATAACTGGAACTGAAAGGGAAATCATGAAATTAGGATTTTCTCTAACCAAACCGCCATTTTGTCGAATCCACATTACTTGATTTTTCACTCACCATAATTGATGAAACATTGAAATACGTTAGGATGACTAAATTTATAACTATTGTATTTTCCCAGGCGAAGCCATGGGCGAAAAGGAGTGAGATTTTCCTGGAACGAAAAAATTCGTCTTCACATGTTGACTCCAGAAAAATTCTAAATCTCACCAATCGGTGTTGCCAGACGCAACCCGAGTGTGGCCGCTCTCATTTAGTTTGATCATGAAGCCAATTCATTTTTGAATATTTGCGGAACCTAAGGATATATTATAAGAACCGTTTTGTTAATGACTTAACAATAAACAAATGATATTATGGTTTTATTTAATTATTTTGTTTTATTTTTACGACAATTGACAACGAAGCAAACGCCATCTATTGTGGCTCGAATGAACTCTGAACATCGACCCACGCGTAGTTCTGCACCTTGATGCTAGGTGGCACCAACATACTTTGAACAAAATAGATTTTAATTAAAAGCGAAACGCTAATTAGTAGTTCAAAATTTACAACGTCACAATACTTCCCCTCCTACGAAAAGGTTCAACAGGTTGAACCACGCTGCCCTCAGCGTCATCCAACAACTACTAACAATTTGCCTGAAACAAACAAACAAAAAAAAACACAGAAGTTACGCGTGAACGCACATCTACTACTAACAAGGAAAATTGTCTAACAAAATAAATATACTGAAAACAGTGTAAGGTTTTATACATTATACTTAACTACACAACCCTAACTTCTAAAAAGAATATATACAAAAAAACTTCATGGTGTCTAAGACACTTGAGTGGAAACATCTTGGCATCATTCTTCAGCTGACTGATAGAATGCGTCTAGGCCTACGGTGGTTCACTCTTTTAAACTACCATCGTAATATTTGTTACTCAACAAATACGGAAAATCTGGTTGTGAACGGGTCCATCTGATATGGCAACCGTTCTCTATCCCATTCGGAAAATAAAACCGAATCAAAATCGGAATATGAGAAAAAAAAACGAAATAACTCTCCTAGAAAATAGATCTCGGAACAGAATCGGAAAAATAACAGAAATGATCCATTATCTAGAAGGAAAACGAAAACAAAACACAAAACCCCCCTTTTCGTTATCCCCAAAGTACGATATTTGCATTTTTACTTTCTCAACCGGTTGGTCTACCACAAGCATTCCAATCATCACATATTCATCCCTACATACATCCACTACATTCATCCTCAACTGAACCATGGTAATGTAACTGTTAACTCAGTACATCACTACACTCATACAAATTCCTAATTGAATATTGATAACTTAAATATTCAAACAGTTTAGACCAAACTAAGTAATGGCAAATATCTACTTCTTAATATCCTTAATATGCCAAGTGCCTATTGGGTGGTTGTCAGCTACTCTAACTAGTTCATAAACCAAAGGTGACAAAACCTTGACAACCCTGCACTTTTCATACTTAGGTGCCAGCTTAGCTGCGAAAAAATTTGTAGCGTCGCTTTGTGGATAGGTCTTTTTCCACACTATATCCCCAACAGAATAGCTTGCAGACCTACGCCTTAAGTTGTAATGCGTTGCATACTCTGCATGAGCCTGAAACAAATTTCTCCTAACCTGACCAAATATGTCCTCCAAAGATCCAAACTTTCCTGCGTATTCCTCCCTTGGAATTCCGGCCTCGTACTCCTTATCCGTGTCCTTATAGAAGGAACCATTTAAGACCGGTTCTCTAGCGTGGACAAGGAAGAACGGGGAGAATCCAGTGGATTCATTAACCGCACTGTTTATGGCGAACTGGACCTTGTACAGGTTTTCGTCCCAGGACCTGTGGTTATCTTTCACAAAAGCGGCTACAGCAGTCATAACAACCTTATTGTACCTCTCAACAAGGTTAACTTGCGGAGTGTACAGTGGTGTGTAGTGTAATTTCGGAATATTATAACGCTTAATGAGATTACGGAATTCAGATCCTGTAAATTGGGACCCATTGTCCACAATCACAGTCTCTGGAACACTATGGTTCAAAAATACAAAATTCTCTAGCGCTTTAACAACAGCGGCACCTGTGGCACGCCGTAACGGAAACAACATTGTATATTTCGAAAAACAACACGTCACCACAAAAAGAAATGTAAATCCTGATTTAGACCTAGGCAAAGGTCCGACTAAATCAGCCGAAATGACCTGAAAAGGTCTCTCGCAGACTTTAGGCTTCCCTAGCAGACCTGGAGTGGCTGATGTCGTGTGTTTATACGCAGAGCAAGTATCACAATTCTTAACGTACTCAACCACGTCCTTATACATACCACGCCAAAAATATCTGAGGGATAATCTGCGATGAGTTTTGAACACACCAAAATGACCTGCAGTTGCATCTGCATGGTTTTGTTGCATAATTCTAAGGATGTCGTTCTTGTGGACTACCTCTTTCCAGTCGAACTCACTGAGAAGCTGGTATTTACATTTACTGTAACGATATAATTTATCGTTCAAAATACAAAAATTCGGAAAATTTGCTGGATTGATTTTACAGCCATTAAATGTTTTGTCATACCAGTCATCTACCAAAACTTGTTGACTAGAGTTATCATTACGATCACCAACTACATCTACGTGTATGAGTCTCGACAAGGTATCCGGAACTACATTATCACAACCCTTCCTATGTTCGATAACAAAATTATACTGTGATAATCTACAACCCCATCTGGCGAGTCGTCCTGAGGGATTTTCTAAATTTAAGAACCACTTTAGGGATGCATGGTCTGTGATAATTGTGACTGGCTTGGAACCAAAATAAGCCTGAAATTTCTCCACTGCAAAAATCACAGCTAGAGCCTCGCGTTCCGTCGCGCTGTAATTCCTTTCGTTTTTATTTAGGCTCCTACTGACATACGCAATGGGATGATCGCAACCATCGGTTTCTTGCGTTAGCATACCGCCAACACCATATGCAGAAGCATCACAATGTATTTTGAATGGTTTTTCAAAATTCGGTACCGCAAGAACAGGTGCGGTTACCAACGCATTCTTCAATGTATTAAATGCTACCTCTGCCTGTTCGCTCCACTCAAATTTAGGTGCGTTCTTTCCTTTACTCGTTAGTCTATTGAGTGGTGCAGCGATGGTTGAAAAATTCCTAATAAAGCGCCTGTACCAAGAACAAGTGCCTAGGAAAATCTTTACCTCCTGTGCAGTTTTTGGGGTCGGAAAGTTCAAAACTGCGGCAACTTTTCCAGGATCTGTGCGTAAACCAAATTCATCCACTATATACCCTAAATATTTCAAAGAGTTTCTAAAAAAATTACATTTATCAAAATTTATGGATAGTTGAGCCATTTTTAGTTTATCCAGAACTCTGTTTAATAAAATTAAATGGGTTTCAAAATCAGCAGAACAAATAACAATATCATCTATATAACAAAATACTATTCCATTTTCAATATCACTACAAAAATTTTGATTAAATAACTGGTCCATTAACCTCTGCTGTCGTGCTGGTGCACCGCATAGGCCAAACGGCATGACTTTAAATTTGAATAACCCTCTACCAGGAACTGTAAAACTGGTTTTTTCCTGAGAGTCGTTAGCTAACGGAATTTGCCAGAAACTTGAACTTAAATCAATCGATGATAAAAACCTTGCCTCTTTCAAGCTATCTAGAATTTGTGGAATGTACGGTATTGAGTATGAATCCCCCTTTGTCACTGAATTTAATTTCCTGCAATCTAGGCAAAATCTCCAGTCTCCATTTGCCTTTTTCACTAAAATTGCTGGGTTATTCCAAGGGCTTTCACTCGGAGTAACTACGTCCATTTCCAGCATCCTATCTAACTCTTTACTTAAAGCTTCCTTCTTTTCGGGAGAAAGTGGATATTGTTTTATTTTTATTGGCAAGGCATCACCGGTGTCAATAACATGTTCAATTAATTTTGTTCTACCCAATCCAATTTTCTCTGAAGAAATATCTAAAAATTTATTTACTACAGACTGGGCTAATTCTTTCTGTTGAGATGATAAGTTTTCAAAAGAAGTGATGGTATGAATTTGTTTATTATCAATCGCACAAATATTGTAAAATTGAGAAGGTGCCTTAATTAATTCTAAATTATCAAAAATGCCAGGGGCTAACTGAAATGTTTTCCAAAAGTCACAGCCAAAAATAACATCCGCTATTATAGAGGGTACTACAAAAAATTTTATTATGTGAGTTACGGAATTATAAGTAATCGGAATAAACATATAACCCATGCAATCAAGTTTGTCTCCATTTGCCACTGAAAATGTGGTATCAATACTGCTATGCAGTTTATAACCGAATCTCAAAAAAACCTTGTGCGCCTGGTTACCCAAAATTGACGCGCAAGCACCGGAATCTAGTAAACCTGTAATCTCAAACCCGTCAACAAAAACCTTTAAATGTGGCCTAAAGTCTCGTTTATCCACTGAATACAGAACTGTGTCAGGTAAAAGGGATGTTTTGTTGTTAATGACCAAGTTCTTTACTTGTGTCTCTGCACAGTTCTTACTAATTAGTTTTTTGAATTTTTGTCCGGAGCGGGTTTACTAATCGCCTTTTTACTACAACTTGGACATGTCTTTACTGTAAAGTTCTGACGTCCACACGAAAAACATCTAATAAATTTCGGAACTGTCCTGCAAAATTTAAAGGAATGGTTACCCTTGCCGCACTTGTAACATAGTTGTTTATTTGTTTTCGTAAAATCAGTGCCTTTACTTGTATCAACCTTAGGTGCAGGTGTGACTGAAAGTGTGTTTATCTGTTTTGTCACTTGTTTGTAAGCAAACTCTGAACTTAAAGTTGCCTTACTGTTAGTAGGCTCAGAAAATAAGGCGGAACGCTGCCTCGCAGCCTCTAGTTTGCGACACTTTTCCTTCAACATTGCGACAGACTTAATGTCAACAAGAGCTAATTGTTCTGAGTAAAAAGGGCGAATATTATGTAATAAAATTTGTAACTTTTGTTCTTCGGAAAGTGGTGTTGACAACCTTGAAAACATGCAAAACATTATAGCGAAATAGATAGACACAGGTTCTTCAGAGCCTTGTGTTCTTGCTCGAATTTCACCTAGCAACCTGTAGTCATAATCTACTGCATCAAATTCCTCTAAAAATAAAGTTTTCAATTCTGACCAAGACGAAACTTGACATTTGTTGCCTCTGTACCATAACAATGCTCGGCCTGTAAAAAGATGAAATGCAGAAACAAATAATTTTCCATCTGAAACGCCATAAGATCTTTTATATTCCTCAACGCGTTCGATGAAACTGCGCGGATCACCCTGTCCGTTGAAATTTAACTTCCACTTGGCAACATTTTTATCACCAGTGCAGTCAACGGCGGTACTCTCGGAATCCAGTGATTCGTCGTGAGACGACTCATTGTCAGCATCTAATCTGGAAATCAAACTCTGCAACTTTGTATGTAATTCACTCTTCCTACTTATTAAGCTGAGTTCGGAACACTGTATTCTCAAAATTCTAAAGTACAAATGTGAAGCTAAAGCTTTAGACCTACAGAGGGCATGTCTATCTTTAGTGTCAGAACACTTTTTTAATAAATCTTCTAAGTCTTGAAGTTTTTTAGTAATAACCCCTAACTCACTTTCAGAAGTGAAATCCGTCTCTAAAATTGATTCAGAAGGAATTTCCTGAATTAATTGTTTTAACTGTTTCTTTAAACCTAGCACTGTAGGTGCTGGAGTTTCGGAACGAATGGATACCTCATAACACAATTCGTCCTTCAAAAGTGAATGAAACTGGGCAAAAGTCTGTTCCATTGTGTTAAGTCAAAACACATTTAACAAAATATCGAGCTTGTGTAACTGTCTATGTTTAGCCTTATACAAATTGGTTAAACACAAACACAAAAGAAGTTATTTAAACTATTAAATATACACAAGCAAAATACACAACAAAAACAATATTCTTAAGTCTATCCTAACTATTTTATCAATTATGTTCCTATTCCAAAATATTGTTAATAATACAAGCACATATTATTACTATAGTAAACAAAATATAACAAAATAAAACTTCCCAAAATTGAATAAATGATTGTAAGGTGCAGTATCACCTTTATGAGTACACAGTGTGTTACAACCTTTACAATTACAAAAGTAAACAGGCAGCAAAGTTGCAATGAACTCTGACTAGCATATTATCTTTCAAAAAAAAACAAAGAGATTGTGCAATGGTTTGATGACTGTTACTTTACACTTTTAACACATAACCTAAAATACAACAAAATCTGTTTCTAAATGTCACTTTAAACTACCAGCATTCACTTAAACTTAACATGTTTTGTGTGTGAAGTAGCTTTTATCATAACCTTAACACAGCTCTAAACAAAATTTCAACAAAATAATGAAGTATCAAGTCACTGAAAAAAAAAATTTGTTCATAACTTCATACTTGAACTTAATGTAATCTCTGAATATAGTTTATATATTTAGTTTCACAAGTTGTAACTCTTAGTATTTATAAATGTATGTGTGTAACTAGTTAACAGCACATAGCGTTTCAAAACTTTAATTATACTAAGTTACCGGAATTTTCAAACATAAGATGTACTTACTATTGAAAGCAATACCCAACAACAACTCAGTTAAGCAATGTTTATTACTAAACTGAAGGCAAACATTCACTTATACACCTCCAAGGTAAGTCGATAACATAATTAAACGGCATAAGCACCATTTATAATGTGTTAATTAAATAAGAAAAAAAAAACCAATGTTGGACTATACTCAGAAAATTACTTAAACTATCAAACAAAATTTCTAACTATTAGTTATTATTTAGTTAGTTAACCATAAAAACAGCTTAGTGCTCTTTGCAATGTGTCACCACTTAGAAAATTGTACAATCAGCGGAGTACATTTCATAAAATTCACAAAATTTCTCAAAATATACTGAAATAACTATATAAAAAAACGTTCGGGCGCCATTTGTAAGGGTGGTAAATTGGGCGGAATAGAAATATACCCGGATACGGAATAATCTACCACCTTACAAAGATTAGAGGAAAAAAAAATAATTTTACTTACTTGATCTATCTACCTAGTAAAGAATAGAAGCTAGCCGTCGACTCCCTTGTAATGTATATGAGGTGTTATAAATGAAATTTGCTAGATGTTAGGCAAAATTGTTTTTAATGTAACTTTTACCGGGGTCGCTTAATACATAGTGATGGCTAATAATGCTTAGTTATTCTAGCTTAATGCCAAGACTTAATTTAGATACATTAGAATGCCTTAGGTAGATAGTACATAAAATCTATGTTTTAAATTTAAGATGCCATTGGCATGGAATAGACAATGACACAGTAAAATTCATAAAATTGTTTCAAAATAAAAGCTCAGTAGTAAAGACAGGGTTCTTACTGTACACATACACTAAGAAGGTTCACTAAACTGTTCCAGGATACAAAATTTGCTTACTTGTAGGTGCGAAGACTGCAAGGTAGCTGGACGGCATCGGCCAAGCTCCCAAAACTCGATTTAACTTGATTCTTCACAACCGAAATGTTTCATTACAAAGATTTTCACCAAGTCTTATCCATAGAATTAAGTTGCCAACGTGAATGTGCAAAAGAAATAAATACGGAAAACGAAAGCGAAAAACGGAAAACCGAAAACTAAAAACGGAAACGCAAACGGAAACCCTGTAACAAAGAAAAACAAGATTATAATTTGTGCTGTGTGAAAATTTCGACACGTGGAATTTTCCCGATCAAACACAACTCACCTATTGAACTCCTGGCCACCAATGGTTTTCAGGAGTCCACCCACAACCCATTATCCTCATTTATTTGGGAAGGTAAAATAACTGGAACTGAAAGGGAAATCATGAAATTAGGATTTTCTCTAACCAAACCGCCATTTTGTCGAATCCACATTACTTGATTTTTCACTCACCATAATTGATGAAACATTGAAATACGTTAGGATGACTAAATTTATAACTATTGTATTTTCCCAGGCGAAGCCATGGGCGAAAAGGAGTGAGATTTTCCTGGAACGAAAAAATTCGTCTTCACATGTTGACTCCAGAAAAATTCTAAATCTCACCAATCGGTGTTGCCAGACGCAACCCGAGTGTGGCCGCTCTCATTTAGTTTGATCATGAAGCCAATTCATTTTTGAATATTTGCGGAACCTAAGGATATATTATAAGAACCGTTTTGTTAATGACTTAACAATAAACAAATGATATTATGGTTTTATTTAATTATTTTGTTTTATTTTTACGACAATTGACAACGAAGCAAACGCCATCTATTGTGGCTCGAATGAACTCTGAACATCGACCCACGCGTAGTTCTGCACCTTGATGCTAGGTGGCACCAACATACTTTGAACAAAATAGATTTTAATTAAAAGCGAAACGCTAATTAGTAGTTCAAAATTTACAACGTCACAGTACCTACCATAAAATTAGTTGTCCTACATGAAATAAAAATATTTTGATTTAAGTAGGTAGGTATTTTAATATTTTTTTAAGTCAAGGTGAAAAATTCAAATTCAGCAATATTTTTTTCTTGTAGGCCAACTTGAGGCTCTTATAATTAGACATTATCTACCACCACGTGGCAAAATATATTCTACGGAGAAGAGCCAGCAAGAAAATCTCCAGTTATACTTTTCAAAACGCAAAATGTTTGGCAGCTGAATGCAAAGCCGTTTACTTCCATACAGAATAATTATAAAATCACTTGAATCACAAATTTTTACTTGGGCACAAAGTTAAAATGGCGCGTGAGGAGTTATATTTTACGCGTTCTAGCTCAACTTAGTTCGTAAACTTACATTATTTGTGAATTTTATAAAATGGAAGGTTAAAATAGGTAAATATATTTTAAGAAGCGCAAAAAATTAAAAGTCAGTATGTAGCACTTTTTACACTACACTGAATTTAGTCGTCCTAAATGGTTCAGTTACTGAATTCAGACAAGTGTAATCGAATTTAGCAAGTTAGTATCCTAAAAAGTAATCTATTTTATAAGAATAATTATGGTACCAATTAGTTGAATCGCCCCGGCTTCGCTCGATTTTTGAAAACGTTTTCTAGCGAGGATAATATAAGTTGTAGAGAAAATCTACTTGAACAAGTTTCCAGCTGATATGTTAGTCAGCCAAAATCTATATGACTAGGGTATAAAAGATGAATTATGTTCCTTCTTTGAAAAACACTATCACACATATGTATAAGTTGAATAAAGAGGATTGTTAAAAACTTGCATCCCCACCCAGTAGGTACCCATTTCATGAGATCAGCTCTTTCACTAACGATTTTTCTTTATTTAAATTAAGCAAATATTTTTGAAAAAATTAAAATGACTTACAGTGTTCATGGTTGCAAACGGAATACTGTTGTGGTGGTTAATGGTTCCAGCCTATTTATACAGGTCTACGAACACAGCTCTTTACTTGAGAGTTGTGACTAAGCCGAGGAAGGTAAATAACCTGGCGACAAGCTCATCTTAAGTTAATACCGTACTCATATATTATTATAATACACGTATATATGTAAAACAGTTTACTTAATCGCAATTATAGCACTGCAAAGTCCTTTGCCGTATAGGTATTTGCGGTTTTTATTGATTATCTAAGTCTGAGTAGGTACGTTTCTAGTAAAAATAAAAAATTGGCCATGTGCGAGTCAGGCTCGCGCACCGAGGGTTCCGTATACAGTCGTATTTTTCGACATTTTGCACGATAATTCTACTACACGGTAAAGCTCTTTCATATGATACCCCCTTGATATAGTTAGTTATCTTAGTTTGAAAATTGAAAATATTAATTATCTAAATAAATATAAAAGGAAAAGGTGACTGAATGACTGACTGACTGACTGATTGACTGACTGACTGACTGACTGACTGACTGACTGACTGACTGACTGACTGACTGACTGACTGACTGACTGACTGACTGACTGACTGACTGACTGACTGACTGACTGACTGACTGACTGACTGACTGACTGACTGACTGACTGACTGACTGACTGACTGACTGACTGATCTATCAACGAACAGCTCAAACTACTGGACAGATCGGGCTGATATTTGGCATACAGATAGCTGTGATGACGTAGGCATCCGCTAAGAAAGTATTTTTGAAAATTCAACCCCTAAGGGGGTGAAATGGGGTTTGCAATTTGTGTAGTCGAGTCTATAAGCTAGTTAATTAATGAAACACATTATAATTTTTTTTGTGATGTAAGCACATATTCACAATTTTCAGATTTTTTCCTTTACTTGGCTATATAAGACCTTCCTACCTGCCAAATTTCATGATGATAGGTCAACGGGAATTATTTTATTGACAGATACGACAGACAGACGGACAGACAGACAGACAGACAGACTGAAGACAGACAACAAAGAGATCCTATAAGGGTTCCTTTTTTCCTTTTGAGGTATGGAACCCTAATAAAACACGTGGTAATAGTAAAATCTACGTTTTTAACAGCTTTTGTAAGTTTGGATATAGGGGGTAATCTCCGGTACTAACGATCCGATTCTGAATTTTTTTTTATTGATAGATAGACAAATTACCCTCGAGTGCTTTGAGCTATAAGTAAATTGTATCATGCGTATTGAAATCGCAGGCAAAAACAAGGATGAAATAAATCGTGAGTTAGGTAACTGGGTATTATATTATTATGATAATAATTAACCTAAGCTATAACAGAATGGGAAGTTAGGGATGGCTCAAAGCGGAAAAGGGGTAGACAAAGGAAACGCTGGGTAGACGATATAAAGCAGGCAGCGGGATCACTATGGACAAGAGAAGCACAAAACAGACTCTTATGGAAAAACCTGGAGGAGGCCTATGCGTCAGAAGACGCGCTGATCGGAAAGAACTAAAGTGCGAGATTTAAATGATGTAATTTATTACGTAAATTTTAAATGTAAATATCAATAATAAAGGCTTTAAAAAAAATTATTACTATACAAATCATCCCCGCGTGGAATGGGGAATTATTGGATATTGGCTCATGGCTGCGTTTTCACACTGAATAGCAGCTGATCCTTTGCGTCTCGTCTCTGCCGGCTCAATGAGCGCAGGATTTTTAATGAGACCTAACCTAGCAAGAGTCCTTTTGAACATACGCGATATTACTCATGACGTCATATTAATATTGGCCCTCTTCGTTTAGAAATTTATTAACCAACTAGCCTACTAGATGCTCGCGACTTCGTTCGCGTGGATTTAGGTTTTTTGAAAGTCCGTGGGAACTCTTTGATTTCCGAGATAAAAGTAACCTGTCTCACTGTACAGTCTTTACTCTTTAACTATATCTATTCAAAAAATCTTGTCTATTCGTTGCACTTGCACCCCTCGCGCTTCCCTATCCGCCTTTTCCACTCCTGTCTCAGTCAGTTTTGAATAGAATAGAATTTTTGAAGGAGTGCGTGGGATTTTCGTGAACGAAGTTCAATGATTGAACTTCGTTCACGAAAATCCTATCCTATATAAATGGTACTTACAATTATAATTCACCATCAACAGTTCCTAAAAATCTATAGCTTAGGAGTGCAGTACCCTGCAGCATCAGTACCTATTGAAGAGTTGGAACTTGGAGTTCAATAAGGGTGTCGATGTTTAGCATCTACCTTGCATCTACAATATTATTTCACAATCAACAGTGCCCAAATACCTATGACTTATGAGTGCAGTACAGTGCATGCATCATCAGGGTTGAAGAGTTGGGACATGGAGTTCACTCATGAAGTCGTTGTTTAGTACCTAAGCGTACCTTTAATATCAATTCACTATCGACAGTTCCTAAATCAACAAGTCCAGATTCAAAAGTGCAGCAATTACGTATCATCATCATGGTAGAGAAGTTGGGACTGTGTAGGTACTAGGTACCTATCTAGGTACAAATATATAATAAAAGGAAAAGTTGGCTGACTGACTGACTGATCTTCTAACTGCTCAAACTACTGGACGGATCGGGCTGAAATTCGGAATACAGAAGGCAGACAGTTTTAATGACGTATCTAGACCTCCGCTAAGAAAAGATTTTTGGAAATTCAATCCCTAAAGGCGTAAACAGGGGCTTGAAAGTGTAGTCCACGCGGACGAAGTTGCGGGCATAAGCTAGTTAATTCTAATTTTGACGACCTCCTGGCGCAGTGGTGAGCGCTGTAGTCTTATCAATGCGGGGTTCCAGGTTCCATTCCCGGCAGTAATGTAACCTATGTCACTCTCCCGGTCTTTAGCTATATTCATGCAAAAAATCACGTCGATCGGTTGTTCCGTTTCGACGTGAGGACTAACAAACCAACAAACAAACACTCTTTCGCATTTTTCTTAAGAGTATTTTAATGTGGGTATGGGTAATTTAATTTTCTGTAAGTAGGTAGGTATATTGTAGGTAGGTTTAGGGTACGGTTAAGAGCTGTTTCTTCAAGAAAGTTTTCCACTTACCCGGTACACTAACTTGGGTTAGAAAACCAGCCACGTGCGAATCGTACCATCGTTATTCGTATCGTAACACCGAACAAGACATAGGTACCTAACACTTATTAATTTTTTGTAATGTGACCACAAATTCACTGTTTTCGGGTTTTCCCCTTTACTTGTGCTATAAGGCGTTGCTACCGCCTTTCATGATTCTTGGTCAACGGGAAGTACCTACCTATATAGGTTTTGATTCCCTTGACGGGTCTTGACAGACAGAACGAAGTGATCCTATAAGGGTTTTCTTTGGAGGTACGGAACCCTAACAATGGTCACAGGTCTGCCACCACTTAAAAGTTTAAAAAAGTCTATCCTATAATTATTTTAAAAGTAAAAACAACCATTGAAATAATTTTTAAAATTGGCTCAGAAGTTTCGGAGATACTTATGGGGGAAAATATCTGTAAACAAAATGCTTATATATTTCTTTCTGTTTCTATAGGAGTACTCAATAATTGTATCTATGTATTTTATTTATTAGTACACTCTACAATGAAAGTACTAAATATCGCTAGACAATAAAAGAAAACAACTTACAGTAATTGAACTAGATATATTTTTATTCCAAAATAAATCATCACAGAAAAATTGTAAAAGGGCTAGAGTATTC
Source organism: Maniola hyperantus (assembly GCF_902806685.2). Lineage (NCBI taxonomy): Eukaryota > Metazoa > Arthropoda > Insecta > Lepidoptera > Nymphalidae > Maniola > Maniola hyperantus. The sequence continues at coordinate 6,271,918 of NC_048555.1, forward strand.
GTGTAACTCGAAAGAAGTTTGAATCATCGTCCGAATCCAAATCCACCACCTCCGCCGCCACCTCCACCGCCACCTCCACCGCCACCTCCGAAACCACCTCCGTAACCACCTCCGTAACCACCTCCGTAACCGCCTCCGTGACCGCCTCCGTAACCGCCTCCGTAACCGCCTCCGTAACCGCCTCCGTAACCGCCTCCGTAACCGCCTCCGTGACCACCTCCGTAACCGCCTCCATAACCGCCTCCGTGACCACCTCCGTAACCACCCCTGTGCCCACCCCCGTGGCCAAACCCATGTACTACGTAAACTTTCTTGTGGTAATGCTTGTGATGACCGTGATGGGTTTCAGCGGGAACTAGGATCTCTTCCTCTGTCTGGAGCTTTGTATCATTGCTATCACTTTCTTCTGCTGGGTAAGGCAGTGCTGTAGCGGAGTATGCCATGCACACGCATCCGACTAAACCGATGTACAATAACTGCAAATAAAAAAGAACCATTACTCCTTTCAACCAACAAATGATTTAGTGCCTGAGGCGCCATCCTATTGTCATCGCTCGTGCGATGATGCGTGCATCCGACGAAAATGATCGCACATCCCGTACGTTTAAACAAACTGTGTTCTACTGAATGTCCTATTGAATATCGCACGATCATGCGATGTGTTCTCATTGTATTTCATCGCACGATGAAATCGCATCGCATCATCGCGCGAGCGATGACAATAGGACGGGGCCAGGGGTTCTATAGGTAGGTACCTAATTGACATCGTAGACAGAACTGCAAATTAATGGTAGGTATTTGTAGATCCTTTCCATTGCAGAGGATTGAGTGCATTGTTTTAGCTGCTAGAGAGCTACAGCAGAAAATTGGTATTTTTTTGTCATTCTCATATCTATTCGTATTTTCATAATATGCTATTATTTTATAGCTTACCATTAGATATTGAGCTCAAAGACAAACAACGTTGTATAACCTTTGGATTAAGTAGTCTATCATTAAAAAAAAAACACACACACCTAATCGAGAACCGCCTCCTTTATGGAAGTCGGATGAAAGTTGAAAGGCAATAACGGTGATAAGAATTTAACACAAAAAAATATACCATCACAACTTACAAAACAAGACAGTAGGTATACCGGAAATCTGATTTTATAGCATTTTTCTCGATAATTGTCTAATTTCTCAAAATAATTCTTATTGATTTGAAAATTTTGAAAATACGTTATGTAAATATTTTTTTATATATATAATGAAATAAATTAAATATTTATTACTCACAGTGTTCATGGTTGTAAACGGAAAAATATTGTGGTTGTTGGTAGTTCCAACCTATTTATATCTATACAGGTCTACGACGCAGCTGTAGCTTGCGAGTTATACTAATCCCAAACTATGGAAAATAATCTAGCGTAAGCTCATCTTAGGCCTAGTACAGACACGGCAAAATCCGCGCGGATGCAAACCGCACGGATCTTATAATTGTATACGTGGCTCACGTGGAATCACGTGGCTGTCTCTTGCGGTAACCGCGCGTTTTAGACGTAGGATGTATGAAAATGTCACCTCGTCTCTCCACTGCATATTGGCTTTTTGTAGATTCATAATATGTAAATACTTCATTCTCTTCATCAACATCATTACGATGAACCCATCACAGAATGAAAAGGATTTAGGCCGCAGTCCGCCGCGCTGGTCTAGTGCGAATCGGCAGACTACCCACGTCTTTGAAAACATTATGGAGAACTACATCCAAATCTGTTCAGGAGTTGTGGTGGAATAAAGAAGCTCACACAAATGAACGCTGAATACATTACAATCTGTTTAATCTGTTTAACCGTATCTGACAAAAGTTGGTACGGAGTCCCAGAGAAGAACATAGGCTGAGGCTGATAAATGTTCCGAAAAATCAAAGAGTTCCTACGGAATTCTTAAATATCCAAACTGACGCGGATGAAGTCGTGGGCATCATCTAGTAGTTAATAATGTAGGCGAACTAATAAAATAAAATGAAAATTGAGAGTAAGTAGGTACTTAGTCAAGAAATAAATAAAATAATTGTAATGATTAATAGAGCTACGCTGAGTTGCTCGAAAAACATCAAAAATTTAAGTGCAGATTAATCTAATTTAATCACAAGAATTCTAGGAAGCCTCGTGATTAAATTAGTCTTTTTAATTTTTTCACTTAAATTTTTGAATTTGATTCGAACAACTCAGCGAGTCTCATAGTGGAAAGGGTCCACATATTTACCGCACTTCTCTAACAAGGTACATTTCATCAGCGTTCAAACCGCACGGTTTGCGTTCACGCGGTTTTCTTTTCTTTTTCTAAGTCCGTAAGTCTGTACCTGTTTTAGGTCAAAACGTGCCCACACGTCATGTAAAATAATTGGCTAATCGTAATTATAGATTTTTTGCGTATATTTCGGGTTTTTGTTTTTTTTGTGTTTACCATAAGGCTGATTGCTTACTTCTTACTACTGTAGGTACACTTTAGCTTAAGCGGACGGTCTTGAATCGGTTCTTTCCAGCATTTTTAGCAGTAGGTATCGAGATTCGAGATCGAGGCCAGTTACAGCGTGTTTTAAGTCAATTTCAAGTCGGACGCGGCCAAATGAAATTATTTGAGATTTCATAGCGGCTGTAGATAACTTGAGCTTACTTGAGCTAGAGAAACACCGCACCGCACCAGACCGCACTGCAGCGCAGCGCACCGCAGCGCATCACACCACAGCGCACTGCAGCGCAGCGCACCGCAGCACTTTGTTTTAAAATAAAGCCCTTTCATATTATTATGATTCCCCAATTGGTATATACTAATCTTACTTTGAAAGTTGAAAATACTAATATTTTGTTCATGAACACATTTTAATTTTTTTTGTGATGTAACCACAAATTCACTTCACGGTTTTCTGATTTTTCCCCTTATGTTTGGCTATTTCGGGATTCAAATTTCATGATCCTAGGTCAACGGGAAGTACCCTATAGGTTTCTTGACAGACACGACAGACAGACAATGAAGTGATCCTATAAGGGTTCCTTTTCTCCTTTTTAGCTACGGCACGCTAAAAACTGAGATTTGTTCATCTACTGGGTGCCAGTCAACTATTGTCTGGTCATCTAAAATTGATGAATTCCATAAAGACAAAGTTGTCTGGAAGTAACGGCTGAGCTTTCAATTGCCCCCAAGATAGTGTAAGTATTAAATTGTTACACTGATTGTAACCTTTTATGATTTGAAAGACTAGCTGCTGAGTTGCCGGCTCCTCTCTGTTGACGAATATGTTCTCCGAACTAGTGGTAGAGTCCCAGACGTAAAATAAAAGAATAGTGATTGTCTTACATGAATATTAATTTACCTACTTAATGAACGCTCATAGAGGAATTAATAAATAATTATGTTAAAATAGAAGTCAATTTTATTTATCTACTACATATATACCTAAATTTATTTACATCTGCATTTAAAGATACAAATTAAAAGTTAATTAATTAATAATTTAAACTAAAACTAAAACCTTAAAAAATATAATATTATAACTAAAATATATTATTAAAAGGAGTCCCTTTAGGCAAGGTTCCGAAAATACTGGCAGCGTTCCCCCTTTGAATAGCTAGGCTAATTCTTTGTCCGAGGTAGCTGCCAGCTCTTCGGTAATTATATTTATTAAATAAAAATAAACCTACATAATTATATTTATTTTAATTTACTTTTATTTGTAGTACCAGAAAGTACTGTAAAGTATCCGCGCTCTGGGGTCTACCTGGTCCAAAGGTTGTCCATCGCCATTCAGCGTGGCAATAGTGCCAGCTTAATGGGCACCTTTGGCCCAGGGGCAACCAGGGGCGGACTTTTTGACGACGTTTAATTTTAAGTTTGTATGTTTTATTTTAATATTTTTAAGTACTTTTAATTTAGATTTATGTTTATTTAATTACCTACATAAATATAATTCTACCAGAAAGTTGTAACAATAAACAAAAAAGAAAGAAAAAGTGGAAAGGGAAGCATTTATCTCTATAAGAGATCTCTACCAGTGACCTTTGGCAGTGCGAGAGGTTGTAAAGGGAGTAGAATACGTACAACAAAGATTAGTACTCATGAGAAAAAAAATTGTATAATTTTTTATTTTGAAAACGAAAACTTGCGGAGGTGAAAGTATCCTAAAATCCTTAAAACGATTGAGTCGTTGACAGCCGATGCTCGCAACATCGCGTGTGCTTAAGCCCTTACTAACAACGGGGGGAAATTACTTAATTTGCAAGCATGTTGATTATAAAATGTTGATAAACTGCTTTATAAATCAAATTATACTTACAAGGTTCGTTTTTGCTTAGCTGCCATGAGTTATTTTATGCGTGCCGTGTTACCAATTTAATTCTACCATACCTACCCCTGTTTCCATCTTAGAGTACGGGAAGACTTACCACCAGGTGAGATTGAAGTCAAGGGCTAACTTGTTTTTTTTTTCTTTTTTGTTTATTTGAAAGTAATCAACAGCGTAATTACATAATTATTATTATTTAAATCTAAATCTAGTTTTAACAGAAGGCCACAAGAGATTACTTAAAATTATAATTAAAACTATTTCAACAGAATGAGTAGATTTAGAATAAAATATGTATATACAATTATAAAATTACAACAGAGTGTGTGTAGGTATGCTTGTCATAAAGATAATACCTATAACTGTACCTTCAAATTTTTTACAAAGTGTCAATTAACTTAGTACTTGGTTCTTCTCAGAAGGAAGTATTTTATTCCGAGCCATCAGTGGTTGATACCGACTAAAATCTTCTCTTATGATATAAAATCTACTCTCATATTTTTTGTGTTTTTCTTATAGTTAAAAATTATGTGTTATGGCAGAACAGCTATAGTTGGTTTTTCTATTTAAATGTTAATTAAGGAATAGAATAAGGTACTTTATTTTGTGTTCGCTTCTGTGGTTTGCACCTGAAAATGTTTTTGGAGTCGAATCCGCATTGCATATTAATTCGCTAATTATTATTTTTAAGGTTCCGTATCTCCAGAGAAAAATAATCCTTATAGGATGACATCGTTGTCTGTTTGTCTGTCAGTCTGTCGTGTCTGTCAATACCCATCCAGGGTACCTAGTTCCCATTGACCTAGCATGCCTGAGAAGTGAAAGTTCTCCAGAGCCTCAATAGCTCAACCGGTAAAGGAGTGGACTGAAAACCAAAAGGTCGACGGTTCAAACCCCGCCCGTTGCACTATTGTCGTACCCTACTCCTAGCACAAGCCTGATGCTTAAAGAGGAAAGGGGAATATTAGTCATTTAACATGGCTAATATTCTTTTTTTAAAAAAAAAAAGGTTGATTATGTGAAGTCTACCAATCTGCACTTGACCGGCGTGGTCAACTTTGTCCAAGATCCCTCTCATTCTGAGAGGGGACCCATCCTCATTAGTGGGTTGATGATGACGATGATTAAGTTTTGATGTGATTCCTCTCTCACCTTTCTGCATGCAGATATTGCACCTGCATCCGTTTCTACCTAAGTAGTCGAAATTCCAAGGATACGTGCAAAGAGATTCTATTCCTCGTTCAAATACAACTGCTAGCATATGGAATAGGTACCGTCCTGGCTTCAGATTTCCACTTTCACTAATAGATACTTTATGTATTTCAACTGCTCTCGATTAATATTGAATTCGTTCGATTTTTATTATTGGAGATGGGAGTAAAATAATATTATATTTTGAATTTTGAAACTTTAAAACTAGACAAAGACAACTCTGACCATAACCGATTTTCTTTAAGCGTAACCTGCATTTTATTGTTCCTTGTGCAGATGCTCTCTCTATCACATAACTAAACAAATTCCATATCAATAGATATTTAGGTATGTATGGACTTTGTTTAGTTATTAGATGGATGAACAAATCGAAAAAAAATCGGTTTTTTTTTATTTTTTTTTTATTCAGATACAAGTTAGCCTTTGACTGCAATCTCACCTGGTGGTAAGTGATGATTCAGTCTAAGATGATAGCGGGCTAACCTGGAAGGGGTATGGCAGTTTTTATTAAACCCATACCCCTTTGGTTTCTACACGGCATCGTACCGGAACGCTAAATCGCTTGGCGGCACGGCTTTGCCGGTAGGGTGGTAACTAGCCACGGCCGAAGCCTCCCACCAGACCAAGGTTACTAGCTCTAACTTGAATTAGTTGTTAGATTTAACTTGATTTCATAAAGCTAACTTCGTATTTTATTTATTAGTAGGTACACTCAACAATGAACTTACTTGTTTTATCATTGGATATTAAAGGAAACAATTAACTTATACTATATTTTATTTCAAAATAAATCACCGCAGAAAAATTGGACATTACTCAGAATTAATACTAATAATAATTATAACTACTAGTAAGAATATTGGGTTTTACTTTTTTACCAAAGTTTTACCAAGTTTTACTAAAACTAAGAAAACTGGGAACATTTTCATTTCAAAATACTTGTAAGAATCGTAAAATAATCCCACCATTCTTAAAACTAATTAATTAAAGCGAAATGTTCCCAGTTTTCTTACTAATATTAAAACTTGGAAAAATTCCCAATTTCCTAACTAAGTATAGTCCGTTTCTCTTTATCTTGAAGAAAAGGTAAACAAGTGACTTCTCGCTAAAATGCGCAAAAGGCGCACTATACGCGGCCCATACAATATTCTCTATATTAGTCTCGGCGAACTGACAATGACATCATGATACGAGTGACAAACTCAGAAGTAGCGGGACAAATCGCGTAGCACTAAGGAAAAAGCAACTGTATATATGTAGGTAAGTACATTAGTAGTAATTCTGGGAAATGCTCGAAAAACTATTACTAAAGAACCATCGTCAATCGTGCAACTCGAAAGAAATCACCGTCCCCAGCCGCGACCTCCGTGACCGCCGCGACCTCCGTATCCACCTCTGCCACCATACCCGCCGCGTCCACCTCCGCGACCATATCCACCGCCACCGCCTCGTTTGTATCGATTCTCAGCGGGAACTAGGCTCTCTGCCTCTGCCTTGAGATGTGCATCATTGATATCAATTTCCTCTCCTGGATGAGGCAGTGCTGAGGCGTAATACGCCATGCACACGCACGCGATTAAGGCGATAAACAATAACTGCAAATAAAAAATTTCTTTTATTAGTATTACTTGTACTAACAAACTGATCTCTTCCTTCTGAAATACCATTGATGTAGAAAATCTCAAGTACCCCAACGGCCCAGCCGGCCCGGCCGGTTCCAGAACAGAAAAAGGTTCAAAACGTTGGGCCATTTGGTAAATCGGTAAAAAAAGATAAAATCGTCTCCACACATTTCTTTTTTCAAGGGCTTCTCTAAATCATTTTGTATAGAACTCTTTTTCACTATGATATTTCAAGGAAAATATCACGATCACTATGAAATGTCACGAATGTGGAAAATTTACTAGAATTGCCTGCTCTGAAAAAAAATCTGCATGACCCAAAAAAAATGTTCATAACTTTGAGTTCTTTGATGAACCGGTAAAAAAGATCATTGGTAAAAAAGGTCATCTAGTAATAATAAACATGATAAGTTATATCTGTAGTCTAAGAATTTAACCTATTTTCTTTGTAATGTAGGTACTTATCCCTTCTTTTTGATGGGGAGAAGAAGAAAAATTTTGAAGACACCACAAATTTTTATTTTTGAATGCAGATAAGTTATTATATTTAGTTGTAAAATATTAAGTACCTAAGTGTTGTAAAAAATTAAATAAAAGGAAAATAAAAAGTACTTTTATATGATTTTGATTTGTCGGAAACATAAATATAACTAATACTAGCTGATGCCCGCGACGTCGTCCGCGTGGAATCAAGTTTTTAAAAATCCCGTGGGAACTCTTTGATTTCCCGGAATAAAAAGCCTATGTCACTCCCCAGGTCTTAATCTATACCCATACAAAAAATCACGTCAATCCGTTGCACCGTTGCGACGTGATTGAAGGACAACCCAACAAACAAACACACTTTCGCATTTATAATAATAAATAACTAATATAATAAATAACTAATATTGAAAGACAAATTCGATATTAGTAAGTTTATAAAGTGTGATGAATGATAATACTAATATTGGCACTTACAGTTTTCATGATTGCAAACAATGTAATGTTGTGGTTGTTGGTAGTTCCAACCTATTTATACATGTTTACGACGCACCTATAGCTGCCAGTTGTAATTAATCCTAAACAAGAAAATATAGTCTGGCGTAAGCTCACCTTAGGGCTAGTTCAGACAAGACGACATCCGCGCGGATACAAACCGCACGATTTTATTACATACGAACGTACCGCTGCTTCTTAGCACCGTCGCATAATATGTCCACTCTCGTATTGGTTGTCATGAGCAGCGTACGTTTGAAACCAAGATTATGAAAGCTATGACGTGGTAAGGAACTCCACCTTTGCTCTCACGACGCAGGCAAGTTATGTGAAAGCAACGTCAATCGTCATAGGTTGGCTACGTTTGACAACTAATGCGAGCATGGGCATATGTGCCTTTTCATTATTTCCACATAAGCAGAGCGGAGAGGAGATGTGTTCACGAGACCAATCAGATTCTTAAAAGATCACGTGACAATTTTTTTTTACACATCTCGCCGCTTCGCTTAGATGGAAACCGTACCTTTCACTCAACCGCCATAAAAAAGAATTTGCACGGCGTCCACGCGTTGCTATTTGGGAACTGTTACGCTAACAATATTATCACACGAAACGCGATATCACGATCCTGTATATCCTCGAAATATTGATGGTATTGAGTCAATACTATTGACAGTATCGCAGTATGTCCGGATGTTTTTAAAATCCTGCTATATCAGAATCGTAATTCGGAATACGGTATTGATAGTGTAACACTGTGCGTGTGATTTGCCAAAAGGGCTGAATTGCTTTTTCGAAGACCGCGCATTTCAGACGTGAGATGGTGTATCACTTCGCCTCTCTCCTACATTATATTATCTGTAATATACTTACAACGCCTACCTAAGTGTCTGTCTGAATTTTGAACAAGGATTTGCGACCTAATGCGATTAAATCGCGCGGTTTGCATCCACGCGTTCCTCGTATCCGTTCATCATACCCACATGTAAATAGCTCTACAAAGTATTTTTTGCTCACATTTAGGGGTTTTTGTTTCAATTCTGTTTGTCATAAGGCTGGTCGCTCATTGGCTACTTTTGCCTGAGCGGTCGACTCTTTTCAGCGCTCCCGATCCTTTGTAGCTTATTCCATCGAGGCACTTGGCATCCGAATGAAAGCATTTGACAATTTCGTAGCAGCTGTAGAGAAGTTTGAACTTATTATTTACGTTATGTTTGCTAGCTCGATAAAGAAACTAGACGCTTATGCGATAGGTAGTAGCCATTGTGTGCCCAGCCTAAAGTGTGAGTTTTAATAAAGAGTCTGAGTATTATTATTTTTTCCTGTTCAAATCGTTCTTCTCGAGTCCATAATCCAAATTTCTTTGTAGTAGGTAGATTCTGTTGAAAAAAGTATCTATATGGAACGGCTATTCTGAACAAAAATTTGTGTTCTAGGAATTAGTTAGGATCGCAAAAATTTTTTGTTCAGAATGACAAGTCTAGTGCGTATAGCACAGTAGAACTAAGTGGGTACACAAAAGTCGTTGATAGATTCATTTGACTTAAAAGCACTTAAAAATGTATAAAGTTACTTATTTCGTATTAATCTGTTAATTAAAAAGAGTACACTTATTTTATTTTTGAATCTTGGTATTTAAGCTATTTAGTGAAACAAACAATTAACGAGTTAACTCGGTAGGTATGTATCTATCACGTCTACCTTATTAGCTTGAAATGAGCTGAATATTGCCGTTTGAGAATTCCTTCAGCAGTGTTTAAATGCCATTATCAATGTGAGGTATAGGCTGGCAAGATATGACGTTACAACGTGATGTACGGAGATTTCTTAGTAGTTAAGCCAAAACGCCTGCTGGATAGACCGTGTTGACCGAGCAGAAAAAGCTATCCGACTTATCAGGAAACTGGAGGACACGTCATGTAAAGAACCGGATGGAGAAATTGAGTGGTCTAGCTAGGTCCGAACTCACCAAAGGTCACTTGTAGCGCCAATGATAATTAATAATTATTAATGATGATGATGAAGTAATCGCTAATTGAAGGAAGAAGCGTGAGTATCCTAAATTATATTACTGCCCACAGACGAAGAAAAAAGTTTTTTTTTTAAATATTACTTACCTTTTCATCATTTATTGACACCATAGTGAATAAATTATATTATTGTGAATTAATAAAGAATTAGGTCTTTGGTACACATAATTCCAGAAATACCTATCAAATGTAAACCAACCAAAGTGTTTGGATTAATCCATGGATACCACATTCGTTTTCTCAATTAGAATAAAATTTAAATGAAAAATAAATAGAATTATGTGTAAGTATCTGTAACAGTATTTTAATTTATCGTACTAAAACACTGAGGTTGTTGCACTGATTTATACATAGACTAGACTTATTATAATGATTGTAAGGCTACTTGACTGAATTATAAGGATTTTAATAACCGTTAGGTAGGTACCTACGATTAGGTTAGGTTATTTAGGTAAAATAAATATAACCATAATAATTTTAAAATTACTAGATATGTGCGAGTAAACCGAGCGAAAATTTATTATTAGATACAACACACTACACAAGAATTTAAATTTAAATTCCATTCACAGTTATGTTTACTATGAAAGAGAATTTGCATATCTATCAATAGGTACTACTAGATACGACATATTATGTAGATGTAGTAAAATTCATAATAAGTAGATGACCAAAATCATGACGTAATTTTATACTTCATGTCGTCATTTTATGAGTTCTATAATGTTTGATTTCGATTCCTTAATATTTATCTAAAAAAATTATAGGATTTAAATTTACGAACACGTGAATTTTTCCTTCTTAGGGTAAGCCCGCACTGCGAAATACTGTGCTATTTTTTTCTTAGAAAATTGTAATATGAAGCCGTTCATGCGTATTTTTTTCGTGAGTGCGTGCGGTTCCATACAATATGTTACAGAATTCTGCAAATAAAATCGCGATATTTGGAGGGGAAAATTCGCAGTGCAGCCAAACTCTTACCTGTACCAATACAATATATTACCTGCCTACATGCGAGTATTATAAAAGTTGGAACTGGCTGACTAACGTACTCGTATCAACATACAGCTTGGGTCTAGAAATCCTGGATATTGGATGCAGGAACGTCTTGCTACGTCATTGAATAAGTCCCTTAAAAGGATTTTTATTACTACATTTCACGCAGGTGACGCCGAGGGCATAATCTAGTTTGATTTCATCACCATCAACCCATCGTCCCTCCATTGCTAAGCAGATTTAGGTGCTCCTTCCAACTCTTATCCGTTGAGGAGTTCCTCCGGAGCTGTTATGCATAGTTCAATGGAATTTTTGGAGTTATATCGCCGATTGTTTACCGGTCGATTGTTAAAAAAGTTCAAAGGGTAAAGTTTAAGTACAACACACTGTACCAACATCTACATAAAAGATGTTATTTTTTTATTTTATTTTATTTTAGGCAAAAAATCTGCCAAGTAAGATTTTGGTTTGTGAATTTTAATAGTCAAGATAGGGGCTTCTTTAGGGGATCATTCAGAGATTTGTATCATATTCAGCCTATAATTATGCAATATAACACTGTCATATCGTATAACTATCGGTTAAATAAATACCAAATTAACTACCGTTGAATATGACACAAGTCGTCTAAATGACACATGTCATCTAAGTGGTCCCCTAAAGAAGCGCCTATCTTGACTATGAATTCCAGTCAGGGTAACTTGTACTTAATTGAATTTAAAAATAAAATCGACCAAGTGCGAGTCAGACTCCGCGCGCACCGAGGATTCCGGACTCGGGTATTTCTTTCGACATTTTGGATGATAAATCTAAAACTATTATGCGTAAAAATGAACAAAAATCTGTTTTAGAATGTACAGGTAAATTCCTTTCATATGATATTCCTTTTCCTTCACTTGGTATAGTTATGTTACTTTGAAAATTGAAAATACTAATTGATCGTTCATGAACACGTTTTAATTTAATTTTGCGATACAACCACAAATTCACGGTTTTCGGATTTATTCCTCTACTTCTGCTATAAGACCTACCTACCTGGCAAATATTATGATTCTAGGTCAGCGGGAAGTACCCTATATATAGGTTTTCTACACGACAGACGAACAGACAGACAGACAGGCAGACAGACAAACAGACAGACAGACAACGAGGTGATTCTATAAGTGTTCCTTTTTTCCTTCTGAGGTACGGACCCTAAAAAACTTATCAAAATATTAAAATTTCTGTAGTTGCGGTTGCAAATTAAAGTTTACACCTATAATTTGCAACCAAATTTACTTAGAACTTTTATTTGAAAAAAATAACTCTTAACAACAAATACCCAGTAACTTTATTTTACTTTGACGTGGACGCTATAAATATGTATTTTTACTATTTTTATTTAAAAATCTAAAATTTTTATGAATATTTAATATTGATTTAACTACTGGTTATGACTCTTATATATTTGGGTATACCCAAGTTTCAGTAGTTTTTGTACGATTTTTAATTAACGTTAATTACTTAATTTATCCTAAAAACAGTTTAATGTGGTAAACATATTCTACCTACACTTAATATTAACATAATATTGTCTGTAATATTCTAAGAAAATATTATGATGCTTCTTTGTTTGTTTTTAAATTATCTAGTTTTGAAGGTAAAAGGAATTGTTATGATTTAATTTACAAGTAGTTACTCATGCCTCATCCGGGTACACAACTTTAGGTCACATACCTGCCTACGATTCTTATAGAATCTAGAACATGCAATGAAAACATATTATCCATATACGAAGAAGTTTATACCTAGGTATGTGTAATGTGTATCAACATTCACATTAACTTCTAAAGAATTACCTGCAAGAAAACCCGTTAAAAATCCTAATTGGTGGTCTTCAAAAATCTATAAATAATAATAAATCTTTATTTTATTAAAAAAAAAAGTAAACTTCAATTTCGCTTAAAATTACCCTCGACCCCCAAACTAGGTTAACCCGTGTCATGGAGAACTCTACATATCAAAATAGGACATGTAAATGTCAAAATAGGTCAAATTGTGCCACTTATTGATATGTCAAGACTCTACCACCGCACTGCACCGGTTCGGAAAACAAATTATAATATAGGTAATTAAAATGTTAAAATAATTATGATAAGTATTATAATTTTAATATATTTTCTCCAAGCTGCTGGCGGTTGCTATTTGTTATATCGACTAAAATTTTTGGACCTAATAAACATGTTAAATAAGACGAAGATTTAAAAGCTAGGTGTAATGTAAGTTGTAAAAGAGGAAAAAGCTGGGTTCAATCGTAGTTTAAGCACAGAATGTATAATAAGTAAGTAGGCAAGATGTTGGTTTAAGCTATAAGGAAGAGTCATAAAACGTAGTTCGAGATGTAACTAATTTGCATTCTGGTTTCAAGGTAAACGGGGGTAGGTTTTAGGTTGAACAGCTATTAATGTTTGTTGTGGAATGCCATATCCAGAAACGTACCAATTTTGTCATAACTAAAACTTATCTGTATTGCTCTACTGTCCTTATAGCATCCTTACCTGTTTTGGCGGGAACGAAAACAATGAAATGAATACAAGTGTCGGTAACATAGAGGGCAGAAGGCCACTAGTGCCTAGGCGGATCTCTAACCTGGTGCACAGCTTACATAAACTTAGGTTTCAGGTTTCCGCGACAGGTTGAGATGACAATCGGAATATGATGCGGGGTGACCGTCACCCGCGCTCGCCCGCACCGGGTTAGCGCGGGGGCTCTGCGGGTATGCGGGGCGTTCCCTTCCCGATTGCCCCCTCGACCTGTCGCGTACTATAGTTACTATTGTACTCTATTGTGATAGTTGTTGGATTTGTTCGTTGAACAGATACGGATGGGCTATGAAAAGCTGGTAGACGACTGACGGACAGACACACAGCACACACACACTTTCGCAATCATTATTATTACTATGGATGGATTATACTTAGGTACTTAACAAAAGATTAACCACCGACCATGACTGACGGTGATTATGAATTCATGATCATCAAAAACAAGAGGAGAACCGTGTGTCGGCTTGTCATAATGAAAACTTTATACCTACTAAACCTTACCTAACCTTACCGGGGGGGGGGGGGGGGGGGGGCGCTAACATCTTAGCATCCCAAATGGCAACCTCACCTGCACGTGGTGCCCCCTGCGAATCAGCGGACGAGGATATGACGACCAAAGAATGGCGGGATTCCATATGGGCTTGGCTTTAAATAATACAGATTCTTATGATACTTCAAATGAACAGCGCCAATTTGGCGCGCTCTTGGAAAGGCCTATGTCCAGCAGGGATTGGATTGGATTGGAAACCTTACCTAACTTTACCTAACTTTATACTTAACCTTACCTACCTCCTAGAAGTTACGTATGTATAGCCAGTATCCACTGTAGGCACAGGAACTCTGCTCGAGTCAGTTCCGCTATGTGCGTTGTAGAATTTTGGGAAAAACGTATGACAATTTATTATTTGTTTGCATTTCATAAGACAACCTACTCTTATTGATCTTAATACTGATAAAACAAAAAATAACCTTGAAAAACCCAGCCACTTCTGTTAAGATTGCCTATCAAGCAGATCTTCATAATATTTAAGTAGGCAAGTAAACATAAGTGGGTTTGTTTCATAGCTTTGGAGATTTATGCAGACCTACAACATATAAAAAAGCCGTGATAACCTAGTGGTGACGATGTCCGCCTCCTATTCGTGAGGTCGGGGTTCGATCCCGGGCCTCTAACTTTTCGGAGTTATGTCGCTTTAATGGTGAAAGAAAACATCGCGCGGACACCTGCACCTAAACCTAGATATAGTTATCTTACTTCGATTAATGATTGAAAATAACTAATTATTAGTTATGACCACAATTTAATTTTTTTTTGTGTGATGTAACCACAAATTCACGGTTTTCAGATTTTCCTCCGAATGTCAGCTATAATGAACCTACCTGCCTTAGACTGCTACCTGCCAAATTTCATGATTCTAGGTCAACGGGAAGTACCCTGTAGGTTTCTTGACAGACCGACAGACAGACAGACAGAAAGACAACAAAGTGAACCTATAAGGGTTCCGTTTTTCCGTTTGAGGTACGGAACCCTAAAAAAGACAAAATATATTATTAGGTACTATTTTTTAATATAATAACAAAATATGTGATCATTTTTTTCAACGCAATGTCTATTAAATAATCGTTTTGTAGATGTAGATGTTGTCGTTGTCATAGAAGGAGTTGACGTAATAGATTTTATGGTAATTATTGAAGTAGATGTTTCACTTCTCTCCGTTGACAACATAGTCGCTACTGAAAATTTTACTTGCTTGGCTTGGCTTGATACAATAGAACTTGCGATATTTACTGTGTTTGATGTGGATAAGGAAACCGAATTTTCTTTTGTTGTAGACTCTTTTGTAATAGATATGGATTTGTTCGTAGTATCAGTTTGATATATTTTTGTTACTTGGCTGAGTAGCTTATCAACGGAATCTTCGTTATTGCCATCTCTAGCTGGCGGACGTCTAGGATTGGTAAAAGGTCCTTGCCAATATCCACATTCTAGTCTATCACCCCGAATCCTACAGCCATTGCCGAAATCGATTATTTTATTAGTTATATTTCCAACATTTTTATTATATCCACAAACGACTCTATCTTCTACAGTTTTGCATAGAGTTCCATCAAAGTCATAACCTAAGCAGGGCTTCTTATTATTTGCGACTGTATCGACAGGGATTTTTCTTGAATTATTGAACATACGCACATATATTTTTGGTTTACCAACGTGTTTACTAGTTGTTTTTCTTGAACGATTAGTCACTCGCAAATATTTGGGTTTACCAAAATTTCCAGTACGCGACTCTTCATGTTGGTAATTTATAACATTATTTGTAAGATTGGCTTCATAGAGGGGGTCAAATAAAATAGATCCCATCTTAGGTGCACATTTAATTACTACTACATAATTTGATAGAAATGCACACAGTATCTGAAACAATAGAAATTTATAGAAAGAAGCCATGTTCTTTATTATCGTGAGTAGGGCTTTCGAATACCGAATTTTTCCAATAGCGATATCCCGCGATCCCAGTATTTTGTGTCCCGGTTTGTGAAAAAATTTAATGTCGAAAAACAATATTTTTCGAATAAAGTAAGTTTTCCGTATTAACTACCTATTATATTTTTTAGCTTTCCATTCCATTACATCAGCCTGTATGCGTCCATTGCTGGACATAGGCCTTTCCAAGGGCGCACCACCAAACACGGTCCTCTGCCTTTCTTATCCACCCGCTTCCCGCTTCTTCACGTCATCGGACCAGCAGCGGGTTGGAAGTCATCCTACACTGCACTTACCGGTACGTGGTTTAAACACGTCAGCCCCTACGGCTGTCGGTTCTGCGACAGACATGGCCTGCCGATTGCCACTTCAGTGCTAATCCTTTAATTTAAAATGATGTTTTTAGCTACATTCAATTCGCGCGCGTACCTACATGGGGAAATACAGGTTTTAAACTTAGTCGAATAAAAAATATTAGCACTTACAAAAAAATATATGCAGTAGAATGAGTATCTGTCACTGTGTAGTTTACACTATCGCCAATACAGGTATCGCGGTATTAGACGTTTCAATACCGGTATTGAAAAAAGGCGAAAAAAGTCCTGAATCCCGGTATTAGCCAATTCGGTATTGGAAGCCCTAATCTTGAGTAATTGTACCATATCTACCTAAAAATTTATCCGTGTCTACGTATTTGTACTGTTGTTTTCAAAATCAACACTGCGTGTGCGCACAATCGATATGACATGCATTGCAAAGCACGTTGGGTATCTGCTAAGCTAGTATCATAGATCTATAAATACTCGCTAGAATGTAGTAAATATTATAATTACATTTTAACTTTATCTTGAACTATATCTTTAACTTTAAAATGCATTGAGATGAAAGAAATGAAAGCTCTCACCGAAATTGATATTACTGACATTGCAGTGTACCTACGTACATAAAAGTTTATCTTCTCTAATTTCAATTGTTTGATTTTAGGTATCATTGCAAACAAAAATTCTTTATTTTTAGATCCCACCAAATCTATCCATTTCAAAAATTTCCCTTGATTTTTAATCGCAATTTTTGATCATCGATCGATTGATAAATTACAGATATAATCTATAATCCTATAATCTCCCTATTGCTCCCTATATACTTTTTGCTTTTTGATCACAGTTTGACACTCTGCTATGGCTAATGCCCATTAATGCCTTATTGAATACTGTCACCAAATTGTCACTGACAGAGCCTTAAAAAAGATAATGCATACATTTTAAGTTTTCACTCGCCATTTTAACTTTTCGTGTCAACTATCACGTCAAAAGTATGATTTTAGTCCTTATGATAAAGGAGAATCGTACTTTTGACATGACAGTTGACACATAGAGCTAAAATGGCACGTGAGTTTTCATTTTGTATGGACTATACCACCTACTACCTACTTCGTCTGTTTTACACATGGGTATGAATAAGTCATAGATTAATTATTGGTCTCGCTCCACTCTTATAAGTATAGAAAATGCAAATTTATATTTCTGATATAGTTATAGAAGAAACTATGAGAATGGTGAAAAAGTTTTGATGATGTAATTTACTAGAATCCGTTTAAATCATAAAAATATGTTGCTACACTGTGCATGCTCTGGTCGATTGAAATGCGTAAGCTAGCCCGTCTTAGGAGTAAGTAATACTTGAAATGAAAGGCCATGGTGGAACGTTTCTCACTTTTTTTTAATAAAGTAAATCTTCTTATCAGGAAAAGAAAAAATAAAATACCCTCAGACACAACCTAAACCAAAAGAGAAATTAGCTTGCTGGCAGAAATGTAAAAGACAGCTGTGTAGAAGATGTCGTATTTGGTTATGCCGAAGAGTTGAAAGATGTCTCAAAAGGTTAATATTTGGCAAAAATGACTTAGGAAAAATTAAATTAGGAGAGTTTAACTGGAAAAAACTCATAGTGAAAAGTTCTGTTGTTACACTTGATAGAAGTAAAAAACAGCCAAAAAAAAGTATTGTAATAGATAACGCCCTTGCTAATGAATTAGATGCATATTCTTTATCTAAATCTACAGGTAAAAAAATTAAATCATATCTCGATAACTTCCAAAACAGATACTTAAATTTATCGAAGGATTCTAAATTAAGTTTAAATTTTAAAGAGAAAGGAAGATTTAGAAGTCTCGCTGACGAAAAAAAGAGTAAAATTTCTATCATAACTCTTTTCAGAAGTAATAAGAAATCTTTAAAAAGTATTGCAATGAAAGACGGTCTTGCCAATGAAATAGATGCACATTATTTATATAAAACTCAAGGTAAAAAATTAAATCATATGTCGATAACTTACGAGAAAATAACTTATATTTAGGTTTATCAACAGATTCTAAATTAAATTTAAATGATAAAGATAAAAAGAGGTTTAGAGACCTTGCCGAGAAATACGAGAAGAAGAATAAATTATTCCCGCAAAAAGATTTACATTTTCTTGAGGATATTGCCAAGTTAAAACTAAAATTTTCACTAACACCATCGAAAGGGGCAGTTTTACAAAACATGGTGGACGATTATAAAATGGGAAAAATCTCTTTTTCTAAAATCCTTAATAAGCCTAAATTGAACATAGACACATTTGATAAAAAAGATCTCAACAAAATGTTGGCTCACTATGAATCTGAAAAGAAAAAGAAACATAGTCCATTTATAAAACAATCAAAATTGAAACAACTGAAATCTGACCTCCGAGAAAAAATTAACTTTCTTTAAAAGAAAAAAACGAAGATTTATTTAAGACTCACTGTACACATCATGGTTAAAAATTAATTGAATAATTTTACATTCGTTCATTTATGAAACCTGATAAGAGATGCTTACAAGTTACGGAGTATTGACTGCGGTGGGTTAGTTTTTAATACTTACTATAATTCGTATGTATTATCAACGTAATTAAAAACGTAATTCAGTATTGAAATTTTTATTTTTCTTGTGAAAAATTATCTAATTACCTATCTCAATAAAATTTCAGATTTGTATAACAAAGGTGATACCTTTGGTACAAGCAAGTCTATGTACTTGTCCGGGAGTTCATGGTGAAATAAAAACAACTCAATTTCTTGAACAAAAATTATTAAACGAAGTACCAGAACAAGTAACAGAAAAACACCGTAAGCGCTGTTGCCCTTACAATTTTGACGGCACAGTTTGTCGCAATATAGGAAACAGAATTTTATGCGGCTATAATAGAAATATAGGCAGCCCAGATGTAAATGATGAAGAAGTGAATTTAAATAATGGGTGCCGAATAAAACATGGAAGATTAGAATGTGGTTATGATCAACCGCCATATATCAACTTTCGTAGACCTCCGGGCTGGGATAATGATGAACCAGCTGAACAATCAAAAGAAATTTATGAAACAGCTACAGGAAAAGCTCTTTTAAAACTTTATTCTAAGCTAAGTACTGTGGTACCAAAAGTTACTACTCGATGTCTCGAGATTAGAGAACGTATTGTTTGTAAAAATATTATGAATAATTTAAAGTGAATATTTAAAAATAGTTTTCATGTCATCTAATCCTAAGCATCTAATGAAAAAAAAATCTGAAGGTGAAAATTGAAAAAGTAGCGAATATCCACAAGCAAAGTTACATGTCAATCGTGTATTTTATAAAGACGCATTTTTATTATTTATTTATTTGAACACAATATATGTATACATACTTTTAAAATTATATTATTATACATCATAGTAGGTGCAATTTATTACCTAATAAGTGGAATAATAATGTAATAATGTCAAAGTTATTTATAAAATAATTTAACAGAATATACAGAGCAACGTTCATTCAAAAGAAAATTGCCTTAGTTTTCGACTAGGTGCTTAATTTTGTGTCATCTGTCATAACTTAACAAGAGTCTGTTTCGCAACCGCCAGATTAACTTTTTCGTATTGAAAATCAGTCAAAATATCTTTCTTCGTTAGATAAAGTTTATATGGAAATTGTGAAACCTTAACCTTAATCTATTTAACTAATTTATCTTATTTCATAAAATCATAACTAATTGCTACAAAGAAATTAGGTAAACCTTGGTGAACCTCATAGTGTATTAAATCAATTATTACTAATAACATTGCCACTATTATTATTTCGTTTATCTTGTTAAAAAATCGTACGGCCAGTAATTAGTGAAATCACTGGCGTGCACACAGAAGGTGGGTGCGGTGGTTCTAGGTGGGTAAGTTCAAGCAGACAATATAAACAAACTAGCTTATGCCCGCCACTTCGTCCGCGTGGATTTACATTTTTCAAAATCCCGCGGGAACTCTTTGATTTTCCGGGATAAAAAGTAGCCTGTGTAAAAGTGTTAATCCAGGGTATAATCTATCTCCATTCCAAATTTCATCCAAATCCGTTCAGCTGTTTTTGCGTGATTGAGTAATAAACATCCAAACATCCAATCCACACTTTCACATTTATAGTTAATATTATTAGGATTATTAGGATATAAGGATTATGAATTAGGATAAGGTGTTCCATTTTTAATTGAACTTCCTACTTAAGTATCACTAAAATAGATAATTACTGTAGTCTGTATAAACTATAAAACGATTACTACAGTCTATGGAAGAGACTTAACAAGCAAAGTTTCCGCTTTACACTTTTCCTATTTAGATAAAAAGGGAAGAACTATAGGACACAGTCATCTATCATTTGAATAAATAATCTAGCGCATCTAATGAGCCCTCAAATCCAGGGTGGGTGTCGTCCGCGAAAAAGCCGAATATCTCCTTCATAATTCTGGACTCCTGGTCATCTTTAGGGAATAAATAGTCCAAGTAATTTGTGATAGCGTCTGACAAACTGCGTTGTCCGGTCGCGGGGTAAAATCCTTTGAAAAATCCTTGTAGCATACTACAGCTGCATATTGTGGCCAATATCATAAACGTTACTGTTCTTAGAATTGTTCTTCCAGACATGACTCTGAAACAAAAGATTTTGAGTGTCAGAAACTTCCTGGCGTCTCAGTAACTAAATGATGACCTCCCTGACTGAGCGCTGAGGAGGTAAGTGGGAGGTCCCGGGTTCGATTCCTGGCATGGGTAGTATTGGTTTTTTTTTAATTGTCTCTGGTCTTGTCTGGTGGGAAGCTTCGGTCGTGGTTAGTGGTTACCGCCGTACCGCTAAGCGATTTAGGGTTCCGGTACGATGTTGTGTAGAAACCGATAAGGGTTAGGTTTAATAAAACTGCCATACCCTTATCAAGTTAACCCGCTTCCATCTAACTGATGATTGACAGCATCATCACCTGGTGGTCACCAGGGTCAGTCAAGAGCTGGCTTTTTTTATCTAATCGATAAAAAAAGGTAAAAACTTAGCAGCTGTTCTTGTGATAAGGCGTCCGTTGATCCCACATCCAACGTTCTAATAGCAGCGTTTCATCATCATCATGATCATCCCATCGCCGGCTTACTACAGAGCACGGGTCTGCTCTCAGAGTTAGAAGGGGTTTTGGCCAAAGTCTACCACGCTGGCCATGTTTGGATTGGTAGACTTCACACACCTTTGGGAACATTATGGAGAACTCTCAGGCATGCAGGTTTCCTCACGATGTTTTCCTTCACCGTTAAAGCAAGTGATATTTATTTACTTAAAACACACAACTCCGAAAAGTTGGAGGGATTGAACCCTCGACCTCCGATTAGAAGGCGGACGCCCTAACCACAAGGCTATCACAGATTTACTGTAATGTTAATCCACTCGTACCTACTTCTATAGGCAATCGCTTAGATCTCTACATCTACTCAGTAAAAGTTATTGATCGAGACGATGAAGACCAAAAAACAACTCACTTATCATACCTACATACGATGATACGACTGCCCAAAAAAGGGGTTTACTTAAGTAATAATATATTTATAGGGTTCATGTAGGTATTTATGCAATATGTAGGCATGTATATTCTTTTCTACATGCTTGAACAGATTTGGATTTTGGATGTGTGGCGAAACGAATTGTTTTTTAATTTTTTTAATTCTGTGTGCATGTCTAAATCCAAACCATCGCGAACCTTCATAGATTAAAGCGCTGAATGTAGAACTCTGAACTCAACTCAGAACTCTTGACCGTTGCCTGTAGGATGGGCGCCTAATAATAATAATTACCTCGTAATTAAACATTTATTGCCTCAGTCAACAAGTGCTTTATTACTATTACTAAGACTTCACTGACAGTCCGTCCTTTCGTCCGTCTGTCTGTCAGCGGCCTGTATCTTATGAACCATAATAATAGGTAGAGACCTTTTGTCACAGAATGTGTACCTATTTCTAATGCCGATGTATTGCCGCTATAACAACAAATACAAAAAAAATCCATGAAAGAGAAAAAAAAAAGTGTTAATTTTCTTGTACGATGGTACGGAACCCTTCCTGTGTGAGTCCGACTCGCACTTGACAGATTTTTATAAGTGGGTAGATATTTATTTTTATTGTTGAATTTTTACAGTCGTTAAATACTTACTTTATACCATAAATATTCAATTATATTGAGTAAAAAATGAAAACAAAACGTGAGTAATGGTCGCAGAAAGTCTTGGCTATGCAAAATCTGAGAGTGAAATCGCGTGTGTTTCGCCTCGTGAACAATAGGAAGGAGTAGCTGATTGCCAACCTTTGCTAGTCGGAGTGGCATCCTAAACAAAGAAGATTTATTAAACTATACAACGTTAGTTTAATAAACGCAAAACCTGAAAATAGTTTGTTCAAAATCACTAACAGAATCGATTGCAATCATTTTTACTATGGGTTACATTTTGACTCTCTCTCTCTCTCTATTAGCTTAGCCGTGTTCATTTGCTTTTTTTGTGCGCATGTGCGCGAATTGTGTATTCGCATTGCTTTTAGTTGAAACAAAGTCACATGTCAGAGTACATAAGGCCGCACGCGCAAAACTAATAATTATACTAAGCAAACGAACACGGCTCTTATCAAATCGTACACGTGTATGCGCGTATTCAATGTGACGTCCTGTCATCAATTTCCGTCGCGCCTTTAATAATAATTAATAGAAGGGTTAGTTTACTTAAATCAGACCATAATCATAATATTCTATCTAGTACTTTTACTTCTTGTAGAGAAAGCTCTTGGAAAATAGTTTTTTCCAGAAGAATATCGTACGGTCTATAATTTTATGTAACGTATACTGCCGTATAATGTATGAAGGCAAGTTTCTCGATACTTAGAATGTATCTACCTATAGTAGGTAATTCTTTTAATACTGGTTTTCCATTTATAGATAACGTTTTAATTATACTTATTAGCCGTCTTTATAAGTTATTATTATAAGTGTTATAAATTATAGGTAACACTCACAATAATAATTAAAAATCAAAGAGTTCCCACGGGATTTTTAAAAAACCTAATTCCACGCGGACGAAGCAAGGGCGGATCCAGCTTTGGTGCCAGGGGGGGGTCACATAGTCGTGGTAAAGTCACAACATCTCGACCTCTTGCGACAGGTCGAGTTGGTAATCGGGGTATGACGAGCGGGGGTTGGGGGGGACGCCCCGCACACCCGCACGCAGGGCCGTCTTTAACCTATTGGAGGCCCTGGGCACATTAGAATAACGGGGCCCCTATGATCTTGACAGAGTTGGTACTATTTTCTTGGAATTGGCAAAGAAAGCAGATAAGTCACGTTCTAGACGTATAAATGCGAATGTTTCTATCCATCTGTTATCTTTTCAAAGTCCATATCCTAAATCAAAATTTGGTACTATTCAGAGATAGTTTACACTCGGAAATCGCTTTTTATCCCGGAAAATTAAAGGGTTCTCACAGAAATTTTAAAAAACTAAATCTATGTGGACTAAGTTGCGGGCATCAACCAATATAAAGTAAAAGCGCGAGCGAAGCGAGCGCGAAATTTTTCATATATTTACGAAAAGGTAGCTACTAATATTATAAATGCGAAAGCGTGTCTATCTACTTATCTGTTACCATTTGACGGTCTATCTTTTTGACCAGGTACTACACAGAGAAAGCTTTCATCCCGGAAACCTGCATACACTTTTTATGCGGAAAATCAAAGAGTTCCTACGGTTTTTTGAAAACCTAAATCAATGCGGACAAGGTTGCGGGCAGGGCAGGCAACAACTAATACAGAGCAAAAGCGCGAGCGAAGCGAGCGCGAAATTTTCTGTCTGTCTTGTTAGGTACTTTTTCACGGCCAAATGTAGGTAGGTAGGTACTACTCAGTGATAGCTTGCATCTCGGAAGGGATTTTTAATCGTAGTGAACAGAACGTCCGAGCGAAGCGAGCGCAAAATTTATGACATTATTTACAAAAAAAGAAAAGATAAATGTCAGAAATATTGTATTACGATATAGATAAATGCCAGAAGTTTTGTACTAAAAACTATAAAGTCATCTGTTGTATAAAGAATAGTTCTATTATCTTTAGGGGTCCCCAGATGCAACGAGCGCTTGGATAATAAAAACTTTACTATAAATAATAAACGTAAAGGACCAATCCGACCAATACATTATAGGTATATAATACATATTATTTTTTACTTTTAGAGGTTTTTAGTGTCGGGAAATTTTTTGAAAAGTGTGAAAAAGAATGAAATATTCTATCATTTGCGTTATCAGTAAAGACAATAAAGATCGGATATAAGACTATTTAACAATCTCTACGGTCCTTTCTTTGAGATGGCTTTTTTGACCGTTGATTTTATCGAAATAAATATGTTTTTGGGTATTCAAATATCGGTTGGTCTGTTATAGTTTGGTGATCTGGCAGGGACTACTGGGCCCCAATCGATCGTGGGCCCTGGGCAAGTGCCGTGTGATGTTCGTCAATCATTGAAGAACGTCACACGAAATGTGACATCTCGATGAAAGGTAGCGGTGTGGCGCGGTAAAATTCAAATTTTGGATGCGTTTGTTCGCAAGAACATAATGTTTTTGCCATCATACAAAATATTATATTAAATTGATTAAGTATTGAAGGAACTTACATAAAATCTAGGTATATAAAAATATAAAAAACATTATGTTTAACAATTTTAATTAGTGGTCCACCTAGGTTCTGGACGCAGCCCAGGGGGGGGGGGGGGTCATGACCCCCATGACCCCCCCCCCCCTGGATCCGCCCTTGGGACGAAGTCGCGGGCATCGGCTATTGAAGCTGTGGTAACCTAGTGGTTAGGACGTCCACCTTCCAATCGGAGGTCGGGGGTTCGATCCCGGGCACGCACCTCTATTTTTTCGAAGTTATGTGCGTTTTTAAGTAATTAAAATATCACTTGCTTTAACGGTGAAGAAAAACATCGTGAGAATCCTGCATGCCTGTGTTCTCAAATGCGTGTGAAGTCTGCCAATCCGCACTTGGCCAGTGTGGTAGACTATCGCCAAAACCCTTCTCACTCTGAGAGGAGACCCGTGCTCTGTAGTGAGCCGGCGATGGGTTGATCATGATGATGATGAAGCTATCTCCATTCCAATTTTCAATCAAATCTATACCGTAGTTTTTGCGTGAAATAGTAACACATAGGTATATTGACAAGTTGACACGGCAATCCGGGTGAGGACGCCCCGCACACCCGCGTCCCGCACAGCCCCCGCGCTAACCCGGTGCCAACATACACGGTACATCTAGGTTACCAATTGTGAATCAAAACTCTTTAAATATGTATTACTAGCTGATGCCTGCGACTTCGTTCGCGTCGAATTAGGTTTTTTAAAAATCCCGTGGGAACTCTTGGATTTCCCGGGATAAAACGTAGCCTATGTCACTCTCCAGGTCTTTATCTACACCCATGCAAAAAATTACGTCAATCCGTTGCACCGTTGCGACGTGAAGGGTACTGATTATTGATCAATTTGATCAAAATCTACACATGGATGTAGTAAATAAGTTCATGATTCTCCACTACATATTTTTAGAGTTCCGTATCTCCAGCTGGAACCCTTCCTGTGCGAGTCCGACTCGCATTTAAACGGTTTTTTGCTAGGTATATAGTGTTATGGAAAATTTGAATGTTTGTTTTATTAATAAGTAAGCTTAGTGTGGAAACCACCGAATTACGTAATAGGTACTAATTTTAAGATCTTTGAGATGTATTGTAGGTAATCATGTTTGTAGCTCTATATTATCAAATAATATACCTATTGTTTTGTCCAAAATATAACTAAGCTGTAGCGATTTTAAAATAAATATAGTATTGTAGCCTCGAAGGCTGTGGTATTTCCAAATGATCGGTCATAAGGTCACAGGTCCGTTTTTGTATTTGACAGACAGACAGTTGCAAAATAAAATAAATTAAATTTATTTACGTACTTAGGTATTACTTACCATAATATTCTAGACTAGCTGATACCCGCGACTTCGTACGCGTGGATTTAGGTTTTTAAAAATCCCGTGGGAACTCATCAATTTTCCGGGATGAAAAGTAGCCTATGTCCTTCCCCGGGATATAAGCTAACTCTGTACCAAATTTCATCAAAATCGGTTGAACGGTTGAGCCGTGAAAAGCTAGCATACAGACAGACAGACAGACACACTTTCGCATTTATAATATTAGTATGGATATACCACCGAGGTAAGTAACTAACTCCGTCGCTGTCTGTCCTGCCTACTCGCCAACTCAGTGTCTAACACTGAATGATAGCCACCGAGCTCATTTGACACTTATTTTTAACCCATTGAATGCTTTCTACGAAAACATATTTTAATATCATTCAATGAAGCAGCAATGTAGAACCTACCAATGTCAAATGAGCTCGGTGCCTATCATTCAGTGTTAGACGCTGAGTTAGCAAATCGCCTCGCAGAACCCAGGCACATAAGTAGATATCCCTTTTTTTTAACGCTGGGAAATGCGTTTACGCATCCCCCTCCTGGAAGCCAGCCAGCCAACCAACAGGAGGGAAGGGATGTGGGACTCGCCGGCCGAGAGGCGACCGGAATACCCACTAAACCCAGCGGCGCTCGTGCGCGTCGTCAGCTGACTGGGTCACGGGAACGCCGAAGCAAACCACCGCGACCCAGTCAATGACATCCGCCGAGGCGGACCCTCCACCGGGGACCCTGCTCACGTCCCCACACCGCACGTCCGAGGAGCACCGACCAGGCGCGTGCGCCTCCCGACTCGGGGACCCAACGGGCGACAACTGCACACTCCGCGCACGTCGCCCGCGTCCCATCCTCTGCCTCGTCCGCTGCGCCCTCTGCTACTCAGGGGGACAAGCGGAGAAACCTTCCCCCTGCTAGGCCATGGCTACCACATTATATTTACACAGGACGGGATGGTCTCACGCACAGGAGAGAAGTAAACTGCGGTGTTCCACAGGGCTCCGTATTAGGGCCTCTTCTATGGAACTTGGCTTACGACGCAGTTCTTCGTGTTACTGTCCCGTCTGGTATAACTATAGTGTGCTACGCCGATGATACCATGGTGCTAGCCGAAGGCGACACATTTGAGGGGGCATTAAGGCTTGCAGAGGCCGGTGTGGCCTGCGTAGTGGGTAAAATCCACGAACTCGGACTTAAAGTAGCGCCTCATAAAACAGAGGCACTATGGTTCCACGGGCTACCCAGGCGTCTGGAACCACCCAGCTTGTTGATTCGCGTGGGTGACGTAGATGTCCAGGTAGGACAATACCTAAAATATTTGGGTCTTACCTTGGACGGCAGATGGGGATTTGAAGAACATTTTGAGCGCCTTGTCCCCAGAATCCAAAAAGTAGTTGGTGCACTGCACGGTCTGCTGCCTAATCTCGGGGGGCCACGGGAAGGGGTTCGTCGACTTTACGCCCGGGTAGTACGATCAATAGCTCTTTACGGGGCGCCTGTATGGTCGCAAAGGCTTTCAGGTGTCCAGCGTCTCAGGAGGAAGCTAAATAGCGTACAGCGCAAGATAGCCATAAGGGTTGCACGCGGATACCGCACCATATCCTTCGAGGCGGCTACTATTCTGGCTCGTTTTCCACCTCTGGATATATTGGCGGACATGGATGCGAGACTGTATACCCAGACCCGCGCAGTTTGCGAGAGGAGTGCAGACAGGTTGAATACCGGAATTCTGCGACGGCAAGCGCACCGGCAAGCATTAGTAAATTGGCGCAAGCGTTTAGACGAGGAGAGAAACGCACGTCAACGCACTGTCGGTGCCATTCTACCAAACTTCGAAGCCTGGCTGGGGAGAAAACATGGCAGCGTAACCTTCAGACTGACGCAGGTACTTACCGGACATGGTTGTTTCGGTGAGTACCTGTGTCGGATCGGTCGCGAGATGACCCCGCGATGTCATCACTGTGAAGAGGACAGGGACTTCGCACAGCACACGCTTGAAGAGTGCCCTGCCTGGGAGCCCGAGCGGTGCACACTGGTCGGCTGCATAGGGAGAGACTTGTCACCACCGGCCGTCATAGCGGCAATGCTGGAAGACAATGAAGCATGGCGGGCAGTGGTCTCCTTCTGTGAAACAGTAATGTTCAAGAAGGAGGCCGCCGAGCGGGTTCGCGAGCGCGCTGATCCTGCTCGAAGGCGGAGATATCAGGGCGGCGTTGATCAACGTCCTGATCAGTTAAACAACTAGTCCCTGGCGCTAGGACTTCGAAGTCGCGAGTGGCTGCACTTTCTCGAGGATGTGTCCAACGGGCGTCGCGCGAGAGAGGCACCGGCGTACGTTCTTTAGAGTTCCCGGAGCCTCTCAAAAACGCGCTGAGGAGGGCCACCGAGGGGGTTTTAGTGGGTACAAATCCCACATAACCCGATTGGGTATCTTAAGAAGATTTCCCCCTCGAAAAAAAAAAAAAAAAAAAAAAAAAAAAAAGGCCATGGCTACCAATATCCCCGAAGAGAGATTATTAGCCATGTTACCGGGGTGCACCGACCCGAATACTACTCTTCCCGTCGGATGCCCGATGCATCCAAAAGGGACCAGCAGCACCCAGGCACATTGGGAGGTTACCTGGCTGGCCCCATGAGTAGATATCCCTAACCCAGGTTTCATCATCCCATCAATAGTGTCTATTACTAAGGTGATAGGTGCTAGTCTTGACTCTTGACATAATTTGTGGCACAAGTTGTGCTACATGAAATAAATAAGTAAAATCAAATACAAGCATTTCACCTCACTTCCTATATACTTACCTATATAATATACCCATCTATCTACTTTGTTAGACTATTGTTTTAAATACAGGATGCGTACTTTGTCGAGAAATTTAAATGACTTTGGAAAGTACTTATGTCCACAGTTTCACGTAAGTTTATTTTCGTAGAAAATGACTTACACCTTATTTGGATAACGTCGTGTCGATGATTACCTACACTGACGCATCTTCCGAATTTATTTTTTTGGTGTAGCAGAGTAATTACAATATTGTATAGGACATATTGTGTGATCAGTGATGTGTAGATGATAATAATGTTATCAATAACTAATTTAGCCCTGGCAGCCAATTTCAAGCCTATTACGTAGGAGTTATTATATTTTACGACGTATATAAATGTTTATGACCAAGTATTGTATGCACACACAGGACGTGCAGTCTCAATTCCCTAAAAGCTCTCAAAGCTCGACGGGACGGTAATTTGATACGACCGGAGAGAGAACAGGCGCAGGACGACGCGGTTTTACGTGCCCTCTGAGGCATGCCGATTGCCGAGTGCCTTCCACGGAGCTTCCCAACTCTGGGCCCGAATTTTTTCGCCTTACGTGTGCTATAAGGCTTATCTGTCTGCCAAATTTCATGATTCTTGGTCAACGGGAAGTACCTACCCTATAGGTTTCTTGAAAGACTGGACAGACAGACAGACAACGAAGTGATCCTATAAGGGTGCCTTTTTTTGTTTTGATGTATAGAACCCTAAAAGGAATATTAGCACTGTTAAATGACTAGTATTCCCCTTTCCCCCCAAGAAGCGTCACGCTTGTGCTAGGAGTAGGTATAGGTACCTACCTACGAATTGTCGTATTATAGCTATACTATTGAGTGAAACGGGCGGTGTTAGAACCGCCGACCTTTCGGTTTTCAGTCCATTCCTTTAACCGATCTGCTATTGAGGCTTTATTTTAAGGCCTAAGCTAATCAAACTAATAGGTATAGATAGCTATGAATATGTCGATAATATAGTTATAATCTTGAATACGAAGCACATTATATTCGATAACAGAATACCTACAATAACAATAAAAAAACTCGTCCTCTTTTTAATTAAAATTGGTTTAAAACCACGTGCAGGTAGATTAAAAAAGCCGGCCAAGTGCGAGTGGAACTCGCGTGGAGAGGGTTCCGTGCGAATTGCGATCAATATGCATTATGCAAGTTTGTACTACAAACTTAACTTAGATATTAAGCGCACGGAACCCAGTAATAGTCATCGATGGTAATATAAGTAGTTTATAAGTACAAACAATACGGAAGTACAAACTTGCATATTGATCGTACAGTACCCGTAGTACAAGATTTTACGTCTCACCAAACCAAACCAAATTCGAGAGTCGAAATACTTCCGCGTTACAGTAAACTGGATCTTAAGTGCCTTGTTTTAAAGCTCAAGTTTGCCTACACTTCTACAGCCAGCGCTCCAAGCGGAAACATTGCGAAATTAAAATCAGTGGCATTGAATATTTGACTTCAATTCAAGGCTGTTTAGGTCCATTTTACTGTAACGCAGAAGTATTTCGACTCTCGAATTTGGTTTGGTTTGGTGAGACGTAAAATCTTGTACTACGGGTACAGAATATCAGTTTTGTATTCAATTAATCTAAGCCTTCGTGTGCTAGTCCGCCTCGACACTTGACCGTTTTTGGGTTCCGTACCTCAAAAGGAAAAACGGAACCCTTATAGGATCACTTTGTTGTCTGTCTGTCTGTCTGTCTGTCAAGAAACCTACAGGGTATTTCCCGTTGACATAGAATTATGAAATTGGCAGGTAGGTAGATCTTATAGCTGACATTTGGGGAAAAATCTGAAAACAGTGAATTTAGGGTTAGATCACACAAAAAAAATTAAATTGTGGTCATGAACTAATAATTAGTATTTTCAACTTTCGAAGTGAGTGACTATATCAAATTGGGTATCATATGAATGGTCTTCACCTGTACATTCTAAAACAGATTTTTATTTATTTTTATGCATCATAGTTTTTGAATTATCGTGCAAAATGTCGAAAAAATACGACTGTAGTACGGAACCCTCATTGCGCGAGCCTGACTCGCACTTGGCTGGTTTTTTAGAGCATAGACTTTTTATTAAGTTTTTGTGAAACCTATAAGTAGGTTAAGAACTATTTTCTGTATTTTTGATTCTGATCAAATCGGCTGTGATAGAGGACGGACTGAAAGACTGGCACACGAGTGATCCTATATAAGGGTTCCGTTTCTACAGTCAGACTCAGACGTACGGAACACTAAAAGAACAATAGAAACTGAGAATTTTATCACACGTTATGTTTTCAGCGAGTGCAATGGGTGCGTGGGATTTGAACTGAGTCAATTATAGCCTTCACAGTTCACGGGAATTCCTATAAAAATTAACCCAGAACCTAGCCAGCTTTTTCATGTCGAGACACTTTGAAAACGACGTTTTTTTATTCAAATACAAGTAGGCATTAGACTGCAATCTCACGTGGTGGTAAGTGATGATGCAGTCTAAAATGGAAGTCTAATCTGGAAGGAATATGGCAGTTTTCATCAAACCCATTACCCCCTTGGTTTCTACACGACATCGTGCCGGAACGCTAAATCGCTGGGCGGCACGGCTTTGCCGGTAGGGTGGTAACTAGCCAAGGCCAAAACTTCCCACCGGTCTTGAACTATACTCATGCGAAAAATCACGTCAATCCGTTGCTCCGTTGCGACGTGATTGAAAGACAAACCAATAGACCAACAAACCGGCAAACAAACACACTTTCGAATTTATAATATGGGTAGTGATAATTGATAGATGGATACTAATCCATCCACACTAATATTTTTATAAAACCGAAAGTGTGTCTGTCTGTCTGCTAGAATTTCACGGTCCATGCGATTAACCGATTTTGACGATATGTACAGAGATAGCTTGCATCCCGGGCATTGATTTTATCCCGTAAAGCTGCCGCGGGATATTTAATAACTTATATCCACGCTGATGGATACGCGAGCATCATTTATAGTTATACAAAAATATCTTACCTAAAATGTCACTTTACACTTCAAGTCACTTCTTAAAAACCAGTTAATCACTTTAAAAGTCCAATTATATCTTGTACCAAAACAATGAAATAAAAGCAATAAAGCATGATACATAAGACATGGCGTGGATGTGTTCCACGGTCGACGTAATACAAGACTGTCGTACGTACTATGTCTACCACTTTCTCGCTAACCGGGAGTGGTGGCAGAAAATTTGCATCAGTTATGAAATACATCGTAATATTTCAACGGCCTCTGCTCAACGGTGTTGTCCATATTTTATTGTAGATAACGCGATAATAAAAACCTACACATGCACCCCTACATAGTCGAAACCCCATAACCTTGTACGAAATACGAAGCGATTTGCTTCCTCGTTCCTAATACACACTGCTAGATATGGGATACCCTTCCGGCTTTAGTTTTTCCCTATAGCTATAATATTCCAATCCAATCTAATTCATCAGCCTGTTTGCGTCCACTGCTGGACATAGGCCTTTCTAAGAGCGCGCCACCAAACACGGTCCTCCGCGTTCCTCATCCATTCCGCTCCCCACCACCTTCTTCAGGTTAACAGTCCAGCGGGCTGGAGGTCGTCCCACACTGCGCTTACCGGTACGCGGTCTCCACTCCAGAACGTCTGCCCCATCGGCCGTCGGTTCTGCGGCAGACATGACCTACCCATTGCCACTTCAGCTTGCTTATCCTTTGAGCTATGTCGGTCACTTTTGTTCTTCTGCGAATTTCCTCGTTCCGGATTTTATCCCTGAGAGTGATACCCAACATAGCTCGCTCCATAGCGCGCTGGGCGACTTTTAGTTTGTGGATGAGGCCAACTGTCAGTGTTCACGTTTCCGCTCCATACGTGATCACAGCTATAATATTGGTACCTACAAAATAAGGGTGAATAGTCACCCTCTGGGCAGGCGCACTCCACCAAAGGCTCCATCATCTCTTGTTTGGTGTGATTGCAGTCAAGCGATGCCTGTTTAGTTATAAAAAAAACTGACTCTCATAGGACTTAGCAGTCATAGGTACCTATGCAAACCTTTAAAGTTGTCATCGAAAAAAGCTGTGAGCTGTCGTGGAACACTCGATAGAAGTGAAGCTACCCAGCCATACGTTTCATCGACGCTGTTTCACTTTTTGTAAGTTAGGTCCCCGCCTCAAACGACTGTTATTATAAGCTTCGCTTCAAAAAATAAAAATGTTGGAGTTAGAGAGTTTGCATTAGTTACGAAATACCTACCTCACCGTAATATTATTCGAGTTACGAGTATCCGTGTTAATGACCCAAATGGCATTATGCGATGAATAATAAATACCATTTACCTTACTTTCAAAGAACTCTGTTGTACCTATACAATCTCTTAACTAAATTGACAGGCCTAAATCTAGTGCTATCCTTTTAAACCGGGAGCAATATAATTTAGACCTGTCGTTTTAGTTTCGAAAAAAACTGAAAAATCCTATTACAAAGGGATTGTTTAAATGATAAGAAAGCTTGGGAATTAGTTGCAAACCAGCTTCTTGATAGTTCTAATAAGTATAAGTGATATTGTAAAGTGGTGATAGTGAAAAAGAAAGATACCCGGCTGAGTTCTCAGACCTGGGCGCATTTGGAACCCGCGTAGTTTTAGTTTTAAATTTACGTAATTAATCATCACCACTAACTAACATCATTGTATTGCAAATTCAGCAAATGCCTATCAGAAAGTGTACCCAATTTGAATAAATGATTTGACTTTGACTTTGAGAAATTAGCCACATTATACCTACTAATGACGTCATTATGACTGAACACCTACAGCTCAAAATCATAAAAACTAGAAAGCAGAAAATTTCAATCAATCAATTTCTCTCTGAGGGACAAAATCCGGAACGAGGAAACTCGCAGGAGAACCAAAGTGACTGACATGGCACAACAGATTAGCAAGCTGAAGTGGCAGGCCATGACTGCGCAGAACTGATGGCCGCTGGGCAGATGTGTTGTGGAGGGCACACCGCGTAACAAACGCAGTATGGGACGATCTCCAGCGCGCTGGACTGCGACCCTAAGAACGTAGAAGAGTGGGTGTAATACGATTGATAATGGAACGAATTTTTGTAAATATTTTTATTTTTCAGGTGCAGTTTTTGTTCTGCGTCACAATGTAATAAAATAAATAGCAGTGGTATAGCTAGGTACATATCCAGGTTTAGCGTAAGATAATATTTACAATAATCTATATCCATCTTCATCTTTTGAAGTCGACGGTCAACTCAAACACGTGCAGCCGCAACCGCGATAGCTCGGTCGGTAGCCTCGTGCAGAGATAGTATGCATTCCGGAGATGGACAGGCTACTTTTTATCCCGGAAAATCAAAGAGTTGCCATGGGATTTTAAAAAATCTGAATGCATGCGGACGAAGTCCCGGACATCACCTAGTAATATGATAAATTAGATGATGCCCGTGACCTCATGCGCGTATTGATAATTATTTCACTCTCTAGGTCTTTAACCATGCAAAACCATGAAAGGCATTCCGAACCAGTGGTAGATGCATCCGACTATTCGAAAGTACTTGTAAAAGTCTATTTCAATAACAAAGATTTTTATTTATTTAAAAATATATCGACGTGACCACGACGACCAGTTGCTCCGTTGCGATATGATTGAAGGATAAACCAACAAACAAACACACCGTCGCATTTGTAATAAGTAATATGCGTAGTGATACGCGTGTTTATAAATTGAAGTGATGTTGCGTTCGGCACGTCATAGTAAATTATACCTACCAAATACCTACCGAATAGGATATGTGGAAACGATTAAACGTAATAAGGCGTAGTAATCATGGCCGTCTAATTGACATTATTGTCACAAAAAAATACCAAGTTAAAATAGATACGTTTTAAACAAGTTTCACTGGCGTTATTTCTTTACATTATAATTCCGCGCATGCTTTCGAAACCAGTCATATTACTTTCCAACTATTTATTTACACTTATTTTAGGTTCCACCTCACGTCCGTCAGTCTGTTTATTGATTTATTCATTATTTCATGCCTTTTAATAAACTTCGCGTGCTAAAGTATTTGGATATGAAGGAGAGTATCTAAGGAACTATTCGATCTAGTTCTCCTCTCGCCTTTTTAGTATCGAATCGCGAGGAATTGGAAAGGTTTGCTCCCCTCGTGTACCTACTACCTAGTCGAAATTCCATGTATGTTCCCCGATTACTTGAAGAAGCTTGGACCGATTTGGAAAATTCTTTTTTGTTTGAAAGGATATACTTTCGAAGTAGTCCCATGTAAATTTGGTAAAAATCTGATGAACATCTTCGAAGATAGATAATGGAACTCCTCAACGGATAAGAGTAAATTGCTCGCGATCATTGTAATAGCTCAATAAACAGTAGGATTTTAACCAGGTATAGAATATTTTAACTAATTAGTCACTAAAAATTGTGAAATAAAAAAAATGGTTACAAAAAAAACCGATTACCTTACCAATACCACTAAAAAATAAAAAATAATTAAATTTATTACCGAATATATTATTATGTGTACAAGAGTTAATGTAGTCTAAAAAAATATTTTTTGAAGCCGGTGCCGATTAGCCGCACGAACCGTCTACCTACTCTTCATGTTTTGTTGCTCCACATTGGCACCGACTCCAAAAAATATTATTATAGAACTTAACATTAATTAACTCTTGTATACATCATAATATATTCGGTAATAAATTTAATTATTTTTTATTTTTTATTTTTTAGTGGTAGTGGTAAAGTAGCAGTGGCGTTCACAGGGTTTGAAGCCAGGGTAGGCATTAGTTAGGTGAAAACCTGTTTACTGGCAGGTCTTAATGAAAAATATGCATTGAGCCATTACAACTGGGGTAAGCACTGCATTTATGCCTTTATGACCTGCACGCCACTGTAAGGTAGGTACCTATTGAAGCCGGTCTTTTTTCTAATACGCCCAGCTAGAATATGGAATTCCCTTCCGGTTAGCGTATTCCTATTTATCTAAAATTGGTACCGTCAAAATAAGAGTAAATAGGCACCTTCTAGGCAGGTGCGCTTCAATTAATTATTGTTGAATAATAGTAAGAATGTAGGTATTTCGTATTTCTGTAATGCAAGTCTATACCTAATACCTATTATACTTTTTATATATACATAATATTATAGGTATACACTTATAAAAGGCATTTAAGGAATTAGAGTAATCGAGTATTAGATAATGGTAATAATTCAACTTTAAATTCAAAATTTAAGCGTTAGAATTAGCTTTATTACATCAACTGTAAATAAATTGAAAAAAAAGAATAGAATGCAGACATTAAGTTATTTAGGTATCTATTCTGGAAAAGTGATTTTCCGTTACAATACAGTAATAACAAATCTGGGTTTGAATGCGTTGATCTTAATCGACCACAATAATTTTCCTTGTCCCAGTTTTAAGCTTGAAGAAATGGTAGCGTGCTTGATAGTTAATGATCTTTTTTGCGACTACAATAGTGACTACATTATAAAAATGTTTATTTAAAGGATCCTTAGCAATTCTCCATTCACAATTCTCTTGGTTGTATTAGTGAGTGATCAAATATGAAATGTTTTATTCAGGTATTTATCGTATTTTTTACCGAACTTTTTATATTAGTGCTAATCCTATTCACCTAATAAACCTTAAATTTAATAAACCTACTCACGATTATAATATGTTACATACTTACGTGATTCTTCGCGTTATATACCTACTGTAGATTATTTCTTTTAAGTAATTAGTTAATAGGTATCTTCGTTGCAGATAGGAACCGAGGACAAACCTCTGTGGTTTTTTCGGTGTTTTTAGTTTAAGCTTTTATTTGTATGTATTTTTATTTGATAATAAATTAAAAAAAAAAAATATTTTGTTTAATAGACATAATTTTGTTTTATTTTAGATAACAGTTCTTATCATCGCAGTTCAGTGGTGTTGTGAAGTGAAATGCAAACCTTTTGTAAGAAAAAAACATATTCATAAGAGTTTCCATCTTGGATTCGGCCCCTTGCCACCGAAACACTTTTCTATGGTATTCGAGAAGTTTACTCCATTTGGAACTTACGAATTTAAGCATGATATCAAGAAGAGGCAAATTGCACGGGCTGAGGTACCTCCAGTTACCAATGAAGTATTGGCCGTAGAAGATGGTCCTTTAAAAATACCTATGACACATTTATTAGAAAAAACAGAAGCGGAAAATTTACCGGCTGAAGTGTTAATAACATCGGTTGTAGAGCCATTAGAACCTGGTAAACAGATTTCATTTTTATTGCCAGTCGATTCTGAAGTAGTTATAACGCCTGCGGTAAAAGATGTTGCAGCCCCTTCACCACTCACTGTAGCAGTTCCAGTGGGTCTAGAGCCTGAACTTAAGCCAGAAGTAGTTGCTCTTCACCCCAGTGCTATCGTAGAAATAACTCCAAAACACATAGAAATTTTACCGCCAGCAGAAGTTACACTTGTCGAGCCAAAAGTGGTCTTAACTACTCCAATAGAAAGTACTGTACTACCACCACCACCTACTGATTTAAAAACTCCTATCATAAGTCCAGTAATAAATAGTATTCCAATTGCACCATTTTTATATACCAGCATCAAAGGGATCCCGTTCTACACTCCAGCTGCTAACATCATACCATTTGTAACTCCAGCTGCAGTTCCCATTCCAGAAGCTGTCGTACCGCCTGGTCCGCCGCCCGTAATTAAAGAAGTGGTTCCCGTTGTTAAAGAAGAAACACCTCTTGTAGTAGAAGAAACGCCTCTTGTAGTTAAAGAAGTGATTCCTCCCGTTGTCAAAGAAGAGCCGCCACCGAATTTCTTTGTGAAAAGCTCCCGTTTTGTTTTATATTTTGGCTCTATGATGCTCCAAATGCTATCAAGATTTGTAAATGGTGAAATTGATCTAAGTAATAGGATTCCTTTACCACTACCATTGCCTGGTATTCAATAAAATTCTTTGATGTACAGTTTTGTAAAAAAATAGTTTAATTTTATTAAAAAAATAGGTGAACCTTCAGGACCACCAACTTTACTTACTAACTTATTGAAGTCGGTAAAAATAAGTAATTTAACAGTCTATAATATCATCAATCCTGTTTGAGAATACGATTTTGAGTCCATTTAGTTTTTTTTGGTTTAGTAACGGTGACCATAGCCTCCAAAGCCACCAAAGCCACCTCGTGGGAAGCCGCCCCCATATCCACCATGGCCAAAGCCTGGACCAAAACCACCTCCGTGTCCATATCCGCCCCCGAAGCCACCTCCATATCCGCCGCCATATCCACCTCCGAAGCCTCCACCGCCAAATCCTCTGCCATAACCACCATATGGGTTCGCGGATACTACGCACATCAATATGGTGAATAATGCTAGCAGAAAGGTTATCTGAAAAAAGATACATTATACATTAAAATTCTATTCTCTTATAACCACTACCCATATTAACACTACCCATATTATAAATGCGAAAGTGTGTTTGTTGGTTGGTTTGTCTTTCAATCACGTCGCAAAGAAGCAACGGATTGACATGATTTTTTGCATGGGTATGTGGTATAGACCTGAAAGATACAGAATTGGGCTGCAGAGTGACATAGGCACTTTTTATCCCGGAAAACCAAAGCTTTTCCACGCGATTTTAAAAAACGTAAATATTAAATCCACGCGGACGAAGTCACGGGTGTCAGCTAGTCTATTCTATAATACCATTAGCTGACCCGCCCCGGCTTCGTTCGTGTAGAATTTACGAAAATCGGTGAACGGAGGAATTTAAAAAATCCTGAAACACGTAGGTAGGTACTTCCTTATTCCTTGCCCGTAAGCCCATTATTTTTAAAAAGCTGTGATAGCCTAGTGGTTAGGACGTCCGCCTTCTAATCGGAGGTCGGGGGTTCGATCCCGGGCACGCGCCACTTCTAACTTTTTGGAGTTATGTTTTAAGTAGTTAAATATCACTTTTTTTAACGGTGAAGGAAAACATCGTGAGGAAACCTGCATGCCTGAGAGTTCTCCATAATGTTCTCAAAGGTGTGTGAATTCTACCAATGGCCATGGCCAGCGTGATAGACTATGGCCAAAACCCTTCTCACTCTGAGAGGAGACCCGTGCTCTGTAGTGAATGGTGAAGCCCAATTAATTCCAAATTTTATTGGTAATAACTTTCATACAAACTTTAATCCCCTATATAACCGTCTTGGGGGAGCAATTTCTAAAATAACCCTGAAAAACATGTTTCTTCGTTCTTAACTAAAAGCTCGGACACCATAATTCACAGGTAGGTATAACTTGAAATATGACGGACAAACTTTCATCCCCTATTAAACTCCCATAGGGGTTGAATTTTCAAATATCCATTCTTAGTTGGTGCCTACTACGTTATAAAGGGAAGGGGCCTACTCTCCTAATTTTATGTTTCTTACCCCAGCGGCCGACAAGTCTTTTTATATACCTAATATATATATATATACATAGCTATAGATTATACAGACATTATGTTATAAATAGGCATTTATTGAAAACAACTTCTTACAATTCTTTAAGTTCTTAAGTAGGTATGGGTTGCCTGGAAGAGATCACTGGTAGTGATAAGGTCGCCCTTTGGTTTTAAGTATATCCTGTATTTTCTATTCTTTGTGGATAGTATTAAGGAATAAAGATATTTAATTTAAATTAAAGTCAAAGTCAAATGATTTATTCAAAATAGGTAATAAATTACTCTTATTGATGGTCTGGTATGGTGTTAGATTAAATTAAAAACTATGTACTTATGTAAGCGGTACCGGGTGATACAGCTTCCTTGCATAGTTACCTTGATGACCTTGCTTTAATTTAAATTTTGATGCATCTACAGTTTATCATTACACGTTTTTTAATTTTTTGTTTATTTTTCTTTAATAGGTCAACAGATTTATTATTCATAGATGATTATGGATTCACTAGAATCTTCTAATGGCTTATCTGCAAATTGCGAATCAATAAAGAAAAATATTATTTTAATTGTTCATTATGGTCCAAGATCCCCGTGCCGCCAGACGTTACTTGTTTTCTGAGAAACGAAATACCTACATATTATGTGAGATAGAGTACTTAGTGCCGGCGGCCAATTTAAAATATCAGCTGCTATAAGTCTCGCAAATTGCTAAGGCGCGTGGCCGCCATTTTAGTGACGTCAGCACTAGACTGAAGTTTCGAGCTGATGGTATATTTTTACTTCGGCTGACCCTCAAAATGACGTCATTTCGATGTTAAATCCCACACATTTTGTTTCTCAGAAAATAAGTAATTCTGGCGGCACTGGCATCTTGCTCTAATACTATTATTTAATATGTTAATTTCACGGCCAACCTGCGTTCTTTTGTTTATATTTTGCTGCATAATGTGAGTCAATCAGTAGAAACATCCAACTTGTAGACATTTTTACCTCATTTAGCATTAATTACTTAGGTGTCTTCCTAATTCGTATCGATCGTACGATGGCACGATGCGTTTCGGTCGTGCGATGAAAATGATCGTACGATCATCCATCGCGCGATGCTCATCGTACGATGCCGTCGCACGGCGCCACCATCTGCGCCATTACAATGGCTAATGACTCTTTATAGATATGCACAGTTTTTGCTGTCGAGAAATATTGTTTTGAAAATTACAAATGAAATTCAAAAAACCGGTTAAGTGCGAGTCGGGCCTCACTCTTTTAGGCCTCGTTCGTTCCGTACATAATTATTATGAACATCATATTTTGGGTGTATGAAATATTTATTTTCCGAGTTAGAAGATCGCAATAAACCGTGAAAGAAAAATGTTCGTTTGTTTTGGTCACAACTTACAAACTATTTTATAAATCGTTGTTTTCAGTATTTGTTATACCAAAGTTTCATATTCCTTACTACTTAGTTTAGTTTTTGAGATAGCCCCCATCACAAAAATAGTCTGAAACTGACAAATTTGATGGCCGCCATTTCCTTATTTTTAAGATAAAAATAAAATAAAAAATATATTCACACTCTACTCAAAGAACTCTAAACAATGATACCCCACGTGCTAGGTTGAGAAAAAAAAATCCGGCTCCTTTTTCATGTAGGTCCATACCTACATGAAAAAGCTGGAGCCCAAAACCAAATATTGAATTAGAAATATTTGGTTTTGGGTCAACGTTCTACACGAAATATCCAGGTTTGTAACTCATTTCGTCTCAAGCTAGAGACCCGCGGGACAGGCAGACAGACAGATAGCAGTGTGTCATTTTTTACCCTTTGGTTTGCTTCGGTTCTCTCTCGAGTCTAGAGTCTAGACAAACACAGAAAGATTTTTAAGGAATTCTAATATAAGTCTAAACTAGTGTCAAACAAGGAATAGCACTTTTAAACCTATTCGATTATAGTCTTCAGGGTGATAGTCCACCACGCTTGCCAAGTGTAGATTACCTTGAACGTTAAAGCAAGTGGTATTTAATTGCTTAAAATATACGTACCTAGCTCCGAACCCCGGACCTTTGGATAGGAGGCCGAAGCCTTAATAACTACTGGGCTATCACCCCTTGGCCTTATCGCATACTGATTACCAAAATATCTAAAAAACTAGAAAATTTGTACAAGTTACACTTACTTTAAAAGCCATTTTGAGAGATTATTTTTATCACTGTCAATCCTATTATACTGAAAACTCTCCAAGGACTGATCTCTATAGTTAATAGGTTTCATTTAAATACATTACTGTCAACAATTTTGGGATTCCTTCATGTTATGGACTTCCAGCTTGAATAAATAATTAATAAGGAGGTGTGATTCTCAATGTTAGTAAAAATTAACATTGATGTGTTAACATGGTTTTTCTATTTTTAAATGTAGGTATCAGTATAACAGCTCTGACTAGGCGCGCACGAGTGGTAAGTTGACAGGTGCGGGCGGGTGGTCAAATAGGGTGACCGATCAATTCACAAAAAACAAATAATAAAGTTTCATTCCACAAACAAAGTTTGGCAAAATTAGTATTCATTTAACCATCGTTATAAAACTTCTGGTTCTACAAATAGGTAGTAGACAAATTACGAGACAAATTGTCATTTCATAAAATATCACAAACTAGCTTATGCTCGCGACTTCGTCCGCGTGGACGATCCAAATTTCAAACCCCTATTTTACCCCCTTAGAGGTTGAATTTTCTAAAATCCTTTCTTAGCAGATGTCTAGGTCGACTTCGTCTGACTGACTGTCATAGCTATCTGCATGCCAAATTTCGCGTTGCGTTGATAGATCAGTCAGTCAGTTATAGCATACTTTTTTTGATAAAATGCCCACCATAAATTAAGTTTATTATATTATAGGAAAAAACAGGCACAGAGAATTTAGGAATCAAGAGCGAGCGAAGCGAGCTCGGGACTCGGGGCACTCCAACTCGGATGGTTTAGGTTAGTTCTTCATGGTTATTTCTTTTTAAACCACCCAGAAGGAGGAGCTCATAGTGGGGGTCATTTTCCGCCCGACCACTTCAAACTCGTGATTTTGTAAAACTGCGAATTTGGAAAACGAATAATTATTTGGTGAAATAATAAATTTATATATAAATGATATTTTAACATTCATTTTAGGTACATTTGCAGAGTAAAACATTTGTTAATAGAATATTTGTCAAGTGATCTTTTGTAAAATGATATGTTTGCGGAATACGACGTTTGTGATCTTATTACATTGTTTAGTTAATAAATCAATCTTATTAGTTTAAAGTATTTGGTGAAATCAGAAATGATCATATTTTGTTATACGTTTTTTGTTAATCAAGTGAACTGTCAAGCAACTAGCTGCCTCGATCCATCAAACGCAGGGTTGGGAAAAACAGTTTTACTATAAAACACAAAACGTTGTTTAAAACAGGATTAAAACGTGTAATAAGACTGTTTTTTTAATTTAAAACATGTTTAAAAACCTGATAAAACGTTAATGTAAAACATAATATAGTATGCGCACAATATTACTACCCGTATTATAAATGCGAAACTGTGTTTGTTTGTTGGTTCATTGGTTTTTTGGTTTATTGGTTTGTTGTTTGTTTTTCAATCAAATCGCACCGGGGCAACGAATCGACGTGATTTTTTGCATGGGTATAGATAAAGACCTGGATAGTGACATAGGCTACTTTTTATCCTGGAAAATCGAAGATTTTCCACGGGATTTTTAAAAAACTAAATCCATGTGGATGAAGTCGCGGGCATCTGCTAGTTTGTATGATAAATCGCCAGCCGTTCATTTAACCGTGCACGCCAAGCCTAAGGGTCATTATACACGCACCACAACGACTCTATTGCGGCAAAAAAATATTCGGTACAAAATTGTATGAATACGCATAGTTCCATTTATTTCAATGGGTGATCACAATACTGAAGACATCGCAGCCATCTACCGCTCGCGGAAACGTGCACCTAATTCCTGCGTGCAACGACTTCACTTCAGGCGCAAAGCCATTCCCAGAATACACCCACTGCCTAGAGACATGTCTGCCGCTGTTGTAATGTTGTTCGTCTGAATACACACTAACTGAAAATCCTCATGTAATATTATATACTAGCTGATGCCCGCGACTTCATCCGCGTGGAATTATGTTTTTAAAAATCACGTGGGAACTCATTGATTTTTCGGGATAAAAAGTAGCCTATGTCACTCTCCAGGTCTTTATCTATACCCATGCATTTATTACGTAG
This sequence comes from Maniola hyperantus, assembly GCF_902806685.2. NCBI lineage: Eukaryota > Metazoa > Arthropoda > Insecta > Lepidoptera > Nymphalidae > Maniola > Maniola hyperantus. Next base: position 6,316,044 of record NC_048555.1, read on the forward strand.
CTATACGTTTCTATACGTTTTCTATACGTTTCTATACGTTTTCTATACGTTTCTATACGTTTTCTATACGTTTCTATACGTTACGTAGCTATACGTTTCTATACGTTTTCTATACGTTTCTATACGTTACGTAGCTATACGTTTCTATACGTTTTCTATACGTTTCTATACGTTACGTAGCTATACGTTTCTATAGCTAAAAATATTATTATAGTTATCATGGCACAAGTAATTATAATAGGTACTAGCTAATGCCCGCGACTTCGTACGCGTGTGGATTTAGGTTTTTAAAAATCCCGTGGGAACTCTTTGATTTTCCGGTATAAAAAGTAGCCTATGTCACTCTCCAAGTCTTAAACTATACCCATGCAAAAAAACACGTCAATCCGTTGCACCGTTGCGACGTGATTGAAGGACAAACCAACAATTCAACAAACCAACAAACAAACACACTTTCACATTTATAATAGGGGTAGTGATGTGAAAGTTTGGTTAATGAAACCACAGGTAACACATAAAATAAATAAATCGGAAAACATTTATTTTTTTGATAATAATACATACATTACTGCCAAAATTAGGTTGAGCCCCTGATGCCTAAGGTAAGCTGTTGTAAACTCGTGTATAAGCATCAGTGCTTTCCCCTTACAAACTAAAATAATAAAAACTATGTTCTGACAAAAAGCAAAACCTGAAATAAATTTATAGGTACCTACTTATCTGGATTATAAAATATACATAGTATTTTTTTGTACGAGACAGGTTAAGATTGCAATCGGGGAGGGAACGCCCCGCACGCCCGCACAGCCCTCGTGCTAATGGCCTCATACCCCGATTGCAATGTCGACCTGTCACGGACTATATTATAATGAACAGTACAAACTATCGGACAAAAAGTCGCGGATGTAACCTTGAGCGCTTGGACGTCCGAAAGATATCTCGCAAGCCGCGTCCAAAACAACTGTTCACCTATCAGAAGCAGCTGTCAGCCGCGGCTCACGGACGCATCCCATAGTTTGTTTCCGTCTGAAGTTGGTATATTTATTTCACTGAATATATGATACAAATGTTTTTTCAATAAAAGGCAACAATATAAAATTATAATTCAATAGACAATAATTATTTTCATTGTTTTCCAACATTTAAATGGGCGACTGCTTAGCCTAATAATGAATTAACGAAAGTACCGCCTACACCCCCGCTATTTCCAGCCCCGTAGCTTCCGCCAGAACTTCCTAGACTTCCACCAAAACCTCCCAGACTTCCACTTAAACTACCAGAGCTACTTCCAGATACTTGACTTCCACCGGAACCTCCTAAAGTTCCAGAACCCTTTGTGCCTCCTTGACCACTACCCGATACATAGCTGCCACTGGCACCTCCTAGTCCAGTTCCAATTGAACCTCCTAGACTTCCAGACCCCTTTGCACCTCCTTGACCACTACCCGATACATAGCTGCCACTGGCACCTCCTAGTCCAGTTCCAATTGAACCTCCTAGACTTCCACCAAAACCTCCCAGACTTCCACTTGAACTACCAGAGCTACTTCCAGAACCTCCAAGATTTCCAGACCCCTTTGCACCTCCTTGACCACTTCCCGATACATAACTGCCACTGGCACCTCCTAGTCCAGCTCCAATAGAACCTCCTAGACTTCCAGACCCCTTTGCGCCTCCTTGACCACTACCCGATAAATAGCTGCCACTGGCACCTCCTAGTCCAGTTCCAATTGAACCTCCTAGACTTCCAGACCCCTTTGCACCTCCTTGACCACTACCCGATACATAGCTGCCACTGGCACCTCCTAGTCCAGTTCCAATTGAACCTCCTAGACTTCCACCAAAACCTCCCAGACTTCCACTTGAACTACCAGAGCTACTTCCAGAACCTCCAAGATTTCCAGACCCCTTTGCACCTCCTTGACCACTTCCCGATACATAACTGCCACTGGCACCTCCTAGTCCAGCTCCAATAGAACCTCCTAGACTTCCAGACCCCTTTGCGCCTCCTTGACCACTACCCGATAAATAGCTGCCACTGGCACCTCCTACTCCAGCTCCAATTGAACCTCCTAGACTTCCAGACCCCTTTGCGCCTCCTTGACCACTACCCGATAAATAGCTGCCACTGGCACCTCCTACTCCAGCTCCAATTGAACCTCCTAGACTTCCAGACCCCTTTGCACCTCCTTGACCACTACCCGATACATAACTGCCACTGGCACCTCCTACTCCAGCTCCTATAGAACCTCCTAGACTTCCAGACTCCTTAACACCTCCTTGACCACTACCCGATACATAGCTGCCACTGGCACCTCCTAGTCCAGTTCCAATTGAACCTCCTAGACTTCCAGACCCCTTTGCACCTCCTTGACCACTACCCGATACATAGCTGCCACTGGCACCTCCTAGTCCAGTTCCAATTGAACCTCCTAGACTTCCACCAAAACCTCCCAGACTTCCACTTGAACTACCAGAGCTACTTCCAGAACCTCCAAGATTTCCAGACCCCTTTGCACCTCCTTGACCACTTCCCGATACATAACTGCCACTGGCACCTCCTAGTCCAGCTCCAATAGAACCTCCTAGACTTCCAGACCCCTTTGCGCCTCCTTGACCACTACCCGATAAATAGCTGCCACTGGCACCTCCTACTCCAGCTCCAATTGAACCTCCTAGACTTCCAGACCCCTTTGCACCTCCTTGACCACTACCCGATACGTAACTGCCACTGGCACCTCCTACTCCAGCTCCTATAGAACCTCCTAGACTTCCAGACTCCTTAACACCTCCTTGACCACTACCCGATACATAGCTGCCACTGGCACCTCCTAGTCCAGTTCCAATTGAACCTCCTAGACTTCCAGACCCCTTTGCACCTCCTTGACCACTACCCGATACATAGCTGCCACTGGCACCTCCTAGTCCAGTTCCAATTGAACCTCCTAGACTTCCACCAAAACCTCCCAGACTTCCACTTGAACTACCAGAGCTACTTCCAGAACCTCCAAGATTTCCAGACCCCTTTGCACCTACTTGACCACTTCCCGATACATAACTGCCACTGGCACCTCCTAGTCCAGCTCCAATAGAACCTCCTAGACTTCCAGACCCCTTTGCGCCTCCTTGACCACTACCCGATAAATAGCTGCCACTGGCACCTCCTAGTCCAGTTCCAATTGAACCTCCTAGACTTCCAGACCCCTTTGCACCTCCTTGACCACTACCCGATACATAGCTGCCACTGGCACCTCCTAGTCCAGTTCCAATTGAACCTCCTAGACTTCCACCAAAACCTCCCAGACTTCCACTTGAACTACCAGAGCTACTTCCAGAACCTCCAAGATTTCCAGACCCCTTTGCACCTCCTTGACCACTTCCCGATACATAACTGCCACTGGCACCTCCTAGTCCAGCTCCAATAGAACCTCCTAGACTTCCAGACCCCTTTGCGCCTCCTTCACCACTACCCGATAAATAGCTGCCACTGGCACCTCCTACTCCAGCTCCAGTTGAACCTCCTAGACTTCCAGACCCCTTTGCACCTCCTTGACCACTACCCGATACATAGCTGCCACTGGCACCTTCTAGTCCAGTTCCAATTGAACCTCCTAGACTTCCAGAGCCCTTTGCACCTCCTTGACCACTACCCGATACATAGCTGCCACTGGCACCTCCTAGTCCAGCTCCTATAGAACCTCCTAGACTTCCAGACTCCTTAACACCTCCTTGACCACTACCCGATACATAGCTGCCACTGGCACCTCCTAGTCCAGATCCAATTGAACCACCTAGACTTCCAGACCCCTTTGCAACTCCTTGACCAATACCCGATACATAGCTGCCACTGGCACCTCCTAGTCCAGTTCCAATTGAATCTCCTAGACTTCCAGACCCCTTTGCACCTTCTTGACCACTACCCGATACATAGCTGTTACTGGCACCTCCTAGTCCAGTTCCAATTGAACCTCCTAGACTTCCAGAGCCCTTTGCACCTCCTTGACCACTACCCGATACATAGCTGCCACTGGCACCTCCTAGTCCAGCTCCAATAGAACCTCCTAGACTTCCAGACCCCTTTGCGCCTCCTTGACCACTACCCGATAAATAGCTGCCACTGGCACCTCCTAGTCCAGTTCCAATTGAACCTCCTAGACTTCCAGACCCCTTTGCACCTCCTTGACCACTACCCGATACAAAGCTGCCACTGGCACCTCCTAGTCCAGTTACAATTGAACCTCCTAGACTTCCAGAACCCTTTGCACCTCCTTGATCACTACCCGATACATAGCTGCCACTGGCACCTCCTAGTCCAGTTCCAATTGAACCTCCTAGACTTCCAGAGCCCTTTGCACCTCCTTGACCACTACCCGATACATAGCTGCCACTGGCACCTCCTACTCCAGCTCCAATTGAACCTCCTAGACTTCCAGACCCCTTTGCACCTCCTTGACCACTACCCGATACATAGCTGCCACTGGCACCTCCTAGTCCAGCTCCAACTGAACCTCCTAGACTTCCAGACCCCTTTGCACCTCCTTGACCACTACCCGATACATAGCTGCCACTGGCACCTCCTAGTCCAGCTCCAATAGAACCTCCTAGACTTCCAGACCCCTTTGCACCTCCTTGACCACTACCCGATACATAGCTGCCACTGGCACCTCCTAGTCCAGCTCCAACTGAACCTCCTAGACTTCCAGACCCCTTTGCACCTCCTTGACCACTACCCGATACATAGCTGCCACTGGCACCTCCTACTCCAGCTCCAATTGAACCTCCTAGACTTCCAGACCCCTTTGCACCTCCTTGACCACTACCCGATACATAGCTGCCACTGGCACCTCCTAGTCCAGCTCCAACTAAACCTCCTAGACTTCCAGACCCCTTTGCACCTCCTTGACCACTACCCGATACATAGCTGCCACTGGCACCTCCTAGTCCAGCTCCAATAGAACCTCCTAGACTTCCAGACCCCTTTGCACCTCCTTGACCACTACCCGATACATAGCTGCCACTGGCACCTCCTAGTCCAGCTCCAACTGAACCTCCTAGACTTCCAGACCCCTTTGCACCTCCTTGACCACTACCCGATACATAGCTGCCACTGGCACCTCCTAGTCCAGCTCCAATAGAACCTCCTAGACTTCCAGACCCCTTTGCACCTCCTTGACCACTACCCGATACATAGCTGCCACTGGCACCTCCTAATCCAGCTCCAACTGAACCTCCTAGACTTCCAGACCCCTTTGCACCTCCTTGACCACTACCCGATACATAGCTGCCACTGGCACCTCCTAGTCCAGCTCCAATAGAACCTCCTAGACTTTCAGACCCCTTAGCACCTCCTTGACCACTACCCGATACAAAGCTGCCACTGGCACCTCCTATTCCAGCTCCAATTGAACCTCCTAGACTTCCAATTGAACTACCGGAGCTACTTCCGGATACTTGACTTCCGCCAGAAGCTCCTAGATTTCCAGATCCCTTTGCGCCTCCCTGACCACTACCCCAAACATAGCTGCCACTGGCACCTCCTGGTCCAGCTCCAACTGAACCTCCTAGACTTCCAGACCCCTTTGCACCTCCTTGACCACTACCCGATACATAACTGCCACTGGCACCACCTAGTCCAGCTCCAATTGAACCTCCTAGACTTCCACTTGAACTACCAAAGCTACTACCAGATACTTGACTTCCACCAGAACCTCCTAGACTTACAGATCCCTTTGAACCTCCTTGACCACTACCCGATACATATCTGCCACTGGCACCTCCTAGTCCAGCTCCAATTGAACCTCCTAGACTTCCACTTGAACTACCAAAGCTACTACCAGATACTTGACTTCCGCCTGAAGCTCCTTGATTTCCAGACCCCTTTGCGCCTCCTTGACCACTACCCCAAACATAGCTGCCACTGGCACCTCCTAGTCCAGTTTCAATTGAACCTCCTAGAGTTCCAGACCCCTTTGCACCTCCTTGACCACTACCCGATACATAGCTGCCACTGGCACCTCCTAGTCCAGCTCCAACTGAACCTCCTAGACTTCCAGACCCCTTTGCACCTCCTTGACCACTACCCGATACATAGCTGCCACTGGCACCTCCTAGTCCAGCTCCAATAGAACCTCCTAGACTTCCAGACCCCTTTGCACCTCCTTGACCACTACCCGATCCATAGCTGCCACTGGCACCTCCTAGTCTAGCTCCAATAGAACCTCCTAGACTTCCAGACCCCTTTGCGCCTCCTTGACCACTACCCGATAAATAGCTGCCACTGGCACCTCCTACTCCAGCTCCTATAGAACCTCCTAGACTTCCAGACTCCTTAACACCTCCTTGACCACTACCCGATACATAGCTGCCACTGGCACCTCCTAGTCCAGTTCCAATTGAACCTCCTAGACTTCCACCAAAACCTCCCAGACTTCCACTTGAACTACCAGAGCTACTTCCAGAACCTCCAAGATTTCCAGACCCTTTTGCACCTCCTTGACCACTTTCCGATACATAACTGCCACTGGCACCTCCTAGTCCAGCTCCAATAGAACCTCCTAGACTTCCAGACCCCTTTGCGCCTCCTTGACCACTACCCGATAAATAGCTGCCACTGGCACCTCCTAGTCCAGTTCCAATTGAACCTCCTAGACTTCCAGACCCCTTTGCACCTCCTTGACCACTACCCGATACATAGCTGCCACTGGCACCTCCTAGTCCAGTTCCAATTGAACCTCCTAGACTTCCACCAAAACCTCCCAGACTTCCACTTGAACTACCAGAGCTACTTCCAGAACCTCCAAGATTTCCAGGCCCCTTTGCACCTCCTTGACCACTTCCCGATACATAACTGCCACTGGCACCTCCTAGTCCAGCTCCAATAGAACCTCCTAGACTTCCAGACCCCTTTGCGCCTCCTTGACCACTACCCGATAAATAGCTGCCACTGGCACCTCCTAGTCCAGTTCCAATTGAACCTCCTAGACTTCCAGACCCCTTTGCACCTCCTTGACCACTACCCGATACAAAGCTGCCACTGGCACCTCCTAGTCCAGTTACAATTGAACCTCCTAGACTTCCAGACCCCTTTGCACCTCCTTGATCACTACCCGAAACATAGCTGCCACTGGCACCTCCTAGTCCAGTTCCAATTGAACCTCCTAGACTTCCAGACCCCTTTGCACCTCCTTGACCACTACCCGATACATAGCTGCCACTGGCACCTCCTAGTCCAGCTCCAACTGAACCTCCTAGACTTCCAGACCCCTTTGCACCTCCTTGACCACTACCCGATACATAGCTGCCACTGGCACCTCCTAGTCCAGCTCCAATAGAACCTCCTTGACTTCCAGACCCCTTTGCACCTCCTTGACCACTACCCGATACATAGCTGCCACTGGCACCTCCTAGTCCAGCTCCAACTGAACCTCCTAGACTTCCAGACCCCTTTGCACCTCCTTGACCACTACCCGATACATAGCCGCCACTGGCACCTCCTAGTCCAGCTCCAATAGAACCTCCTAGACTTTCAGATCCCTTAGCACCTCCTTGACCACTACCCGATACAATGCTGCCACTGGCACCTCCTATTCCAGCTCCAATTGAGCCTCCTAGACTTCCACTTGAACTACCGGAGCTACTTCCGGATACTTGACTTCCGCCAGAAGCTCCTAGATTTCCAGACCCCTTTGCGCCTCCTTGACCACTACCCCAAACATAGCTGCCACTGGCACCTCCCGGTCCAGCTCCAATTGAACCTCCTAGACTTCCAGACCCCTTTGCACCTCCTTGATCACTACCCGATACATAGCTGCCACTGGCACCTCCTAGTCCAGCTCCAATAGAACCTCCTAGACTTACAGATCCCTTTGAACCTCCTTGACCACTACCCGATACATAGCTGCCACTGGCACCTCCTAGTCCAGCTCCAATTGAACCTCCTAGACTTCCAGACCCCTTTGCACCTCCTTGACCACTACCCGATACATAGCTGCCACTGGCACCTCCTAGTCCAGCTCCAACTGAACCTCCTAGACTTCCAGACCCCTTTGCACCTCCTTGACCACTACCCGATACATAGCTGCCACTGGCACCTCCTAGTCCAGCTCCAATAGAACCTCCTAGACTTCCAGACCCCTTTGCGCCTCCTTGACCACTACCCGATAAATAGCTGCCACTGGCACCTCCTACTCCAGCTCCTATAGAACCTCCTAGACTTCCAGACTCCTTAACACCTCCTTGACCACTACCCGATACATAGCTGCCACTGGCACCTCCTAGTCCAGTTCCAATTGAACCTCCTAGACTTCCAGAGCCCTTTGTACCTTCTTGACCACTACCCGATACATAGCTGCCACTGGCACCTCCTAGTCCAGGTCCTTTAGAACCTCCTAGACTTTCAGACTCCTTAACACCTCCTTGAGCACTACCCGATACATAGCTGCCACTGGCACCTCCTAGTCCAGTTCCAATTGAACCTCCTAGACTTCCAGACCCCTTTGCACCTCCTTGACCACTACCCGATACATAACTGCCACTGGCACCTCCTAATCCAGCTCCAATTGAACCTCCTAGACTTCCACTTGAACTACCAGAGCTACTTCCGGATACTCGACTTCCGCCAGAAGCTCCTAGACTTCCAAACCCCTTTGAAGCTTCTTGGCCACTACCCGATCCTTGACTGCCACTAGTGCCTCCTTGCCCAGTTCCAATTGAACCTGCTAGACTTCCACCAAAACCTCCCAGACTTCCACTAGCACTACTTGAGCTACTTCCAGATCCGTGACTTCCCCCAGAAGTACCTAGAGTTCCAGACCACTTTGAACTTCCTCGATCAATACTCGATCCAGGGCTGCTACTGACACCTCCTAGTCCAGCTCCAATTGAACCTCCTAGACTTCCACCAGAACCTCCCAGACTTCCACTTGAACTACTAGAGCTACTTCCAGATCCATGATTTCCCTCAGAAGCACCTTGTATTCCAGGCCACTTTGAACTTCCTCGACCATTACCCGATCCATGGCTGCCACTGACACCTCCTAGTCCAGCTCCAATTGAACCTCCTAGACTTCCACCAGAACCTCCCAGACTTCCACTTGGACTACTAGAGCTACTTCCAGATCCATGATTTCCCTCAGAAGCCCCTTGTATTCCATGCCACTTTGAACTTCCTCGGCCATTACCCGATCCATGGCTGCCACTGACACCTCCTAGTTCAGCTCCAATTGAACCTCCTAGACTTGCACCAAAACCTCCCAGACTTACACTTGAACTACCAGAGCTACTTCCAGATCCGTGATTTGCAATATATCCTCCTAGACTTCCAGACCCACTTGAACCTCCTTGACCACTACCCGATCCATGGATGTTACTAGCACCTCCAACTCCAATTCCAATTGAACCTTCTAAACTTCCACTTGAACTACCAGAGCTACTTCCAGATCCGTGACTTCCCTCAGAAGCACCTAGAGTTCCAGACCCACTTGAACCTCCTTGACCACCACCCGATCCATGGATGTTACTAGGACCTCCATCTCCAATTCCAATTGAACCTCCTAGACTTCCACTTGAACTACCAGAACTACTTCCAGATCCGTGACTTCCCACAGAAGCACCTAGAGTTCCAGATCCACTTGAACCTCCTTGACCACTACCCGAGCTGCCACTGATACCTCCTAGCCCAGCTCCAATTGTACCTCCTAGACTTCCACCAGGAACTCCCAGACTTCCACTTGAACCACCAGAGCTACTTCCAGTTCCGTGACTTCCGACAAAACCTCCTAGACTTCCAGAACTACTTGAACCCCCTTGAATACTGCCGGATCCATGGCTGCCACTAGTTGTTACTCCTAGTCCAGTTCCAACTGAACCTCCTTGACTTCCACCAAAACTTACCAGACTTCCACTTCCACCAGAACCTTCTAAATTTCCAGAACCTTTTGAACCCCCTTGACCACTTCCAGATCCATGACTGCCACTAGAACTCCCCAGTCCAATTCCAATTGAACCTCCTAGGCTTCCGCCAAAGCCTCCTAGGCTTCCACTTGAACCACCGTAGCTACCGCTTAAACCACCGTGACTACTTCCAGTCCCGTGACTTCCACTAGATCCTCCTAGGCTTGAACCACTTGAACCCCCTTGACCACTTGCGGATCCATGGCTACCACTAGAACTTCCCAGTCCAATTCCAATTGAACCTCCTAGAATTCCACCGAAACCTCCCAGTCGTCCACTTGAACCACCGTAGACACCGCTTGAGCCCCGTTGACCAAAACCGCTTGTACCTTTATTTGATCCCCATCCCCATTTGTTACTTGTCCCAGATCCCTGGTTACTTGCAGATCCTCCTAAGCCAGCTCGGCTTCCAAAAGCTCCACTTAAGCCACCACCAGAGCTGCCTTTACTCCACTTCCATGGAGTTGATCCACTTAAACGTCCACTGCTTCCAAATCCTTGGCTACCTCCTCCTATAGATCCAGATAGGCCGGTAGAGCCCTGGACTCCTCCTTTATAGTTTTCTCCGAGGGTTAAGGCGATGAGTGCAACTGCTACACCCACAACAAGTGATGTCTGAAAAATGGCATTTACAGAAATTTAAAATTTCGTTATGTTTTTAATTGAAAATTTTAAATGGCAACATAGTAATTGTAAATACTAGCTGTGATATTAGGTATATTTGCAAATTGTTTTGTTATATATAACTGCAAGTGCAAGTTCTAGACGTGCAATGTTCCGTTATTTAGGTGCTAAAGTAAGTTTATAGGTACCGGGTTACACGGGTATTATAATAGGTACCGGGTTACACGGGTATTATATAGGTACATTGTACGTCCTTTACGCACAATGGAACGTGAAAGCTATATTATTCAGTGTGTAATGTGGGCGGAAGAGATCATTACACTATTTATAGATTTTTGAAAATAAAATGTCTTTGGGTTTTTTTAACTTCAAAGGTATCGCTAAGTACTGTGGTATGTTGAGAAACTTTTTGTTTGTAAAAACTAAATGGCATATGCATCGATTTAATCTACTTGAAGAGATGAGTCGGCCTTAGGATACAATTTGCCACACTACACTACTTACAGAAAAACCGGCTAAGTGCGAGTCGGACTCGCGCACAAAGGATTCCGTACCATCCATACTTTCCATACTATTAATATTATAAATGCGAAAGTGTGTCTGTCTGTCTGTCCATCTGTCTGTCTGTCTGCTAGCTTTTCACGGCCCATTCGTTTAACCAATTTTGATGAAATTTGCAGAGATAGTTTGCATCTCAAGGAAGGACATAGGCTACTTTTTATCCCGGAAAATCAAAGAGCTCCCACGGGATTTTTGAAAAACCTTATTCCACGCGGACGAAGTCGCGGACATCAGTTAGTTATCTATAAAAACGAGCAAAAAATCACCCTTGTTGTACCGGAGCTCCTTTAAATATTTATTTTATTCTGTTTTTAGGGTTCTACTCTACAAGAAATGACTACTTACACTAAAAAGCTTAAAGTAAAAACGATTTTTAATTTTCGGCTTCAACGTAGGTTATAGTACGCGACAGGTCGAGATGGCAATCGGGGTATGAGGTGGGAGAACGCTCCAGACGCCCCGCACAGCGTCCGCGCTCGCTCGCACCGGATTAGCGCGGAGGCTGTGTGGGTGTGCGGGGTGTTCCCATCTAGTTTGCCACCTTGGCCTGTCGCGGACTATACATGTACGTTCAACATACACGTGTAGAAACAAAAAAAAAATACTTTCTACTGGCTTTGGAAGTCGGTTTTTTGCATTTTTTGTACAATACATATTGCCTAGTCTAGTCACGGTTTAGAAGGTTTTAACAATAATGACGTATTAATCCTAAGCCTAACGCAAGAGAATCACTTGTTTACATGACGCTATGCCTATAAACTAAGATAAATAACATCTAGTAAAAATTAATATGTACGAAAAATAAACTCGGTCGCAATTATAATATTAGATATTAAAGTCTCGAATTTTCCTTACCTTATATAGCGTCATCGTGTTGTGATATGCTCATAATATTATGGTTTGTGAGATCTTTATATACTAAGTTCTAGCAACTTTTCTAAAAAACTCTAACAGGTTATCCTAAAATAATTATCTATTTTATATATTTTTTTAAACTTATATACTTATAATGTGACTCCAAAAGAATAAAAATCAATATTTTATTTGCATGAGATGATTCACAAATACTTAGGCGCCATCTCCACAGGGTGATATTATCGCGGCGATACGACAAGTGACTCTGAATGAGTATAACGACGTCACGGACTCGTCACGTCTCGCGGCGATACCATTGAGTCTTGCGACGATACCGTCGAGTCTCGCGGCGATACCGTCACGTTACGCCACAGTTGAAACACATATCTACTCACGTGGTTGAGACTTGAGAGGCGCAACGAGGCGTTGCGATCACGTCACGCGGCGAGGCGGTACAGTCTCGTAGCGTTACGTTTCGACGACATGTTGCTGGCGGAATTAGGGCGTTTGTGCACTCATCCGTATTCGGTTCGTATTCGTGTTTTTTACGTAAGCAAAAAAACGGATCGCCGATTATTAGCTTAAATAAAAACACGAATACTAACCGAATACGGATGAGTGCACAACCGCCCTTATCGTTGTACCGTGGAAATTTTCCGACGATCGATAGTAGGACGGACTCGTTGCGATTCTCTCGCCCGTGGAGATGGCGCCTAAGATGCTTTTTTTGTAACCTTCGAAACAAAAGGTCATAAGTTTGTCGTTCTGTCTGTCTGACGACTTCCACATCCCTCTGATCCATCTTAAAACTCTGTACAAAATGTGTTATTGGAAAGTAGTTCATTAGTTTACTTAAGTAATTGTTTAATGTAAAATTTCAAATTTCCATTGAATTATCTGTGGTTATTAATGTTGTTAATTATGATGTCAAAGTACAGCTCAAACCTTGAGATTGAGAAATTTTAATCGATTGAAGTCGGGGCGAGCCAGCTAGTCGAGTATGATAATGTGCTGGCGCTTGCCTGCGACTTCGTTTGCATGGATTTAGTATTTTATAAATTCCTTATTCCCAGGATGAAAAATTATTTAGATCACTCTGGCATAGTTGTCTACTGGCCTGCAAAAAGCGAAAGATCCGTCAAAATTGGTTAACCCGTTTCGTAGATTAGCCCGGACAAATAGACAGCCAGATTATCAAGTATCTATTTACTATTTACCTTGGTATTAATAAGGTACGTCTGCTTAAGTTTTTTTATGCAATTAAATGAAATTAGCTAATTCTAAATTTTATGACTACACATCTATATACGTATATTTTATGATTATACACTATTAGAGATTTATTGCCTGCCTACACCAACGTGGACGAACCGGCATTTGGTACAGTGTTGTCTTTTATTTTTATAACCTGTCTTACTGACCAGGTACTGATTGACTGTTGACTTCGCACGGGTGAGCCATTAATTCAATGAGGTGAGCTTACGTATTCCGTAAGTACACAAATATGAATATATCATTACATTATAATACATAATATGAACTTTCATTTGAAATGTTTGACGGACAGACGGACAGACGGACCGACGGACCGACGGACAGACGGACAGACGAACAGACGGACAGACGGACAGACGGACAGACGGACAGACGGACAGACGGACAGACGGACAGACGGACAGACGGACGGACGGACGGACGGACAGACAGACAGACATACAGTGTTGATAGTGATAAAAATAATGTCTCAAACATCTCAAAATGGTTTACCTCCTAGAATAAGTTTACCTATATTAACCTACGTGAGAGTGGCTTGAATATATTAGTATGGAGCGTATCTAGTAGTCCGACATTCTTTTTAAAATAGCGACAGACGACAGACAGACAGACAACGAAGTGATCCTATAAGGCTTAAGGGTTCCTTCTTTCCTTTTGAGGTAAGGAACCCTAAAAAATTATCAAAATCCATTAAGATTTAACGCAGTTATAGAGTAGCCGCAGATAAAAATCTCATCGCCCATCCCGAATGAACCTTATCATTTTTGGGATAGTAAAAGCTGGTCAAGTGCGATTTGAATTCACACACAAAGAGAAAATCCTTATCCTACCATGAAAATACACACTGTGTTAGATGCGTGGCCGAGATCGATCGCCGGACCTTAGGATAGAAGGCCGAAGTAGTAACCCTTGGGACCATTGACTTATAAGTTATACATATATTACTTCTTGGGGCTAAGCAAACACCCTTGGGCCTTATCGCATACTGATTACTAAGATATCTGAAGAACTAGAAGGGCTTTGAAGATTTTGGCCTACCTATTAGTCGGCCATTTTTCTTTTTAGGGTTCCGTACCTCAAAAGGAAAGAAGGAACCCTTAAGCCTTATAGGATCACTTCGTTGTCTGTCTGTCTGTCGTCTGTCGCTATTTTAAAAAGAATGTCGGACTACTAGATACGCTCCATACTAATATATTCAAGCCACTCTCACGTAGGTTAATATAGGTAAACCATTTTGAGATGTTTGAGACATTATTTTTATCACTATCAATCCTATTATTATATTGAAAACTCTCCAAAGACTAACTGTCAGATCAGAATTTTATACAGAGACCATTATAAAGATAGCCTCTCTGCAAAATTTTGACTTTTTAACTCTCTTGGACCAAGAGTTATCTATAATATAAAAAAATGAATCACTAAAATGTGTTGCTCATCGCAAATCTCGAGAACAGCTGAACCGATTTCGCTAATTCTTTTTTTATAATATTCCTTGAATTACAAGGATGGTTCTTACGGAGAGAAAAATTTAGTTCAACCTCCCCCTCAATTTTCTAAACTCCACCCGAGCGAAGCCGGGCCAGGTCAGCTAGTGTTTTTATATTTAGTAAGTATATAGTTTTATAGTAAGTAAATAGATGATTTGGATTAAAAACAAGTAGCCTTTCTCGGGGATGTTTATAAATGAAACCACATAGGTAACACATAGAATAGTAAGTTGGTGTGTTTATTATACGTTTTACAGTGACAAAACTGTTTTATTAAAAGGCAACAATATAAAATAAAATTATAATTCAATAGACGTTAATTAGTGCATAGTTTTCATCGTTAACCAACATATTTAGGATGACTGGTTTGACCTAAGATCCACTTAGGCCACCGTAGCTACCGCTCAGACCTTGAGTGCTTCCAGACCCGTAACTTCCGCCAGAACCTCCTTGACTTCCAGACCCACTTGAACCTCCTTGACCAATGCCAGATCCATGGCTACCACTGGAACCTCCCAGTCCAGATCCAACTGAGCCTCCTAGACTTCCACCAGAATTTCCCAGACCTCCACTTGAAGCACCATAACTACCGCTTGATCCTCCCTGACTACTTCCAGACCCGTAACTTCCTCCAGAACCTCCTAGACTTCCAGACCCACTTGAACCCCCTTGACTACTACCGGATCCATGACTACCACTGGAACCTCCTAGACTTCCACCAGAACTTCCTTGACTACCACTTGAACCACCATAGCTACTTCCAGATCCGCGACTTCCACCAGAACCTCCTAGACTTCCAGACCCCTTTGAACCTTCTTGGCCACTACCCGATCCATGGCTGCCACTAGAACCTCCTAGTCCAGTTCCAATTGAACCTCCCAGACTTCCACTTAAGCCACTGTAGCCACCGCTTGAACCCCCTTTACCAGAATCACTTGGAACTCCACTTGCTTCCCGTTTGCGACGAGTACCAGATCCATAACTACTTGTAGATCCTCCTAAGCCAGCTAGGCCACCACTGGATCCTCCTTTACCAGATCCACTTAAATCTCCTTGACTACTTCCGGATCCATAGCTACCTCCTCCTAGGCCAGATAGGCCATCGCTTGATCCAGATGGGTTGGTAGAGCCCTGGACTCCTCCTTTATAGTTTTCTCCGAGGGTTAAGGCGATGAGTGCAACTGCTACACCCACAACAAGTGATGTCTGAAAAATCAGACTTATATTAAAACTAGCTTATGCTTGCGACTTCGTCCGCGTGGACTACATTAATTTCAAACCCCTATTTCACCCCCTTAGAGGTTGAATTTTCAAAAATCCTTTCTTAGCGGATGCCTACGTCGTAATAACTATCTGCATGCCAAATTTCAGCCCGATCCGTCCAGTAGTTTGAGCTGTGCGTTGATAGATCAGTCAGTCAGTCAGTCACCTTTTCCTTTTATATATATAGATATAAAGAAGAAGAGAAGATTAAATCTCTTCTAACTTAAGAGGAAAATTGTGAATAGCAACAATATGAATAATACTAATTACTAGGTATATATGCAAATTATAAGTACTAGCCGTGCAATATTCCTTTATTTAGGTACTAAAGTAAGTTTTTTTTAAAAGTTAGTTAGTTACCGGTATTATAATATATAGTTACTTTGTATGTTAGGGGTGTATCAATAAGAACTTGAATTTCGAAACGTGAAATGTAAAGTCAGCAATATTATTCAGTGTGCAATGTGGGTGGAAGGGATCATTGCACTTTTTAGGGTTCCGTACCTTGAAAAACGGAACCCTTATAGGATGACTTTGTTGCCTGTCTGTCTGCCTGTCGTCTGTCTGTCTGTCTGTCTGTCTGTCTGTCTGTCCGTCTGTCTGTCTTTCAAAAACCTACAGGCTACTTCCCGTTGACCTAGAATCATGAAATTTGGACATAAGGAAAAAATCTGAAAACCGTGAATTTGTGGTTACATCACAAAAAAAATTTTTGGACATGAACTAATTGGTATTTTCAGTTATTCAAGGGGCGGACCAACAAATTCGTAAAAGCCCGGCAATGCATCGGCGGTTCCTCTGGTACTGCAAATGTTCATGGGCGGCGGTAATCACTTAACATCAGGTGACCCGCCTGCACGTTTGCTCGCTATCTCTATTAAAAAACATCAAAGTACAAGTATACTACATATAGGTATCAAGTGGGGTATCATAATATAAAAGGGCTTTACCTGTATATTTTAAAACGGTTTTTATTTATTTTGATGCATAGGTATACTTAATAGTTTTTGATTTATCATGCAAAATGTCGAAAAAAATACCCAAATACGATACCCTCGGTGCGTGAGTCTGACTCGCACTTTTCTGGTTTTTTTGTTAATTTGTACCTACTTAATGCTCTTTTCGAATTTTTTAAACATACTTAAAATAAGAATTTTTTTATGTTCTTCAGCGCACTATTTTCGGAAATGTCGATATTTTGATAACCATCTATAAAAGTTAATCTGACCACTAACAGTTAAAAATGGCACGCGTTTCAAAATCCAAGGTACTTACTGAAACACTCTTTAGATACCGATACTTATTATGATTTTTACAAAGCCCTAGTTTAGTCACGGGTTAGTAGGTTTTAGTAATAATTTTGTGTTTTATTGGGTTATGAGCATAGAGGTTATGAGACTGATACTGGGTTCTTTATAGCAGTAAAAGATGTACAAGTGCCTAGTCTACTGCCGCCAAGCGATTTAGCGTTCTGGTACGATGCCGTGTAGAAACTGATTAGGGGTGTTATGTAATCGCCACATCCCTTCCAAGTTAGCCCGCTACTATCTTAGATTGCAACATCACATACCATCAGGTGAGATCACTTTTAAGGGCTAATTAAAAAAAAAAGTAATTAGTTGAAGTCTACCTACTAAATTTTATACAACCAGTAAGTAATAAAATATAGTTTATGGTATTAAGGTTTTTCAATGAAAATCACCTATTTACATTTTACACCAATCAAGTAAGTAACTAAGAAATAATACCTTAGTACAAAAATAGCATTCACTTAAAATTAATATTTACGAAAAATAAACTCCGTCGGAACTCGCAATTATATTATTATTAAAATTGGGATTTTCCTTACCTTATAAAGCGTCATCGTGTTCTGATATGCTCTTAAGATTATGGTTTGTGAGACCTTTATATACTAAGATCTAATTTATTCAGTAATTTTCCTAAGTATAAAAACTCTAACAGGTTACATTTTATAAATTATTAACTTAAGTATGTAAGTACACTTATCTACCATAACCATGTCAAAAGAATAAAAATTAAATATTTTATTTGCAAGAGTCATGCTGATTCGCTAATAGGGTCTTGGACTGTCATAAAATGATGTGATTTTTTGTATAGGTAGTTTATGGGGCTAGAATTCATTACTAAAGAGAACTCACATCATTTTATTACTACAGTCCAAGACCTAATTCTTAGATGCGTCTTTTTAACTTTCGAAGCAAAAGGTTTACCTATTGTTATAATTATTATGTCAAAGTAAGCTCATTTTAGATTTGGCACCTAGGTTGTCGTCGACCTGTGGTCGAGATTGGTGTATGAGCCGGGGGTCGCCCCGCATACCCGCACTTCACCCGCGCTATCCCGCAACGGGTTAGTGCGGGGGGTGTGCGGGGCGTAACTTCCCCGATTGCCATCTTGACCTGTCGCGTACTAAAAGTAGTCACCAATCACAGAATAAAGTTATGATTTCAAAGAATTCAGCCGACTGAAGGTGCGCCAGCTAACCAGTTGAGTATAATAATATACCTACTGGCGTTTGCCTGCGACTTCGTTTGCGTGGATTTAGCAGGTGTTTTATGAATAATTCCTTATTCCCAGGATAGGTACTTACCTATGAAAATGAAAAATTGTTTAGATCACTCTGACATAGTCGTTGTCATAATTAATAGTAATAATAATTTATGTCAAATCCCACAGTTATCCAAAAAAATCCTTAACACTATTGTTCGCGCCGCTAAGAACGAGTCGTGTGTGTGTGTGCATCTGTGTGTGCGGACATCTCGCCATGCGAACCCCGATCATTCTTCGAGAAAACTTGTGCTCGCACGCCGGGCGTGCGCTAGTCAAAATTCGCCACTCAGAGCAGTCACATTATGTTGTATATCTGTTGTATATTTTTAATTTAACTCATTACAAGCCATGTTCACGAAGTAAAGGTTTTAATTATTAAAAACACAATCACGAGGAGGCCATCGAAGTCCCCCAACAACTATATAAACCATAGAAACATTGGTCAATTAAATAGTCAAATATTTTTTTCTTAAATTTAGACCAAAGAAGTTGGAAGTACTACTTAATATGTCGATGATTTAGACAGTGGTAGACTTTTAATGTTGTCAGATAGTTTATTATACAAAGTGATAGCCATACAATAAGAATTGCGGGAACATATCTCTAGTCTTGGCCCTCGCCTTCGCGTATTTCTAATTTAAGTTTATGTCGGCGGCGTCCGTTATCAGGCTTCACATCAAATAAATGCACATGTTTCTTTACAAATAG
This sequence comes from Maniola hyperantus, assembly GCF_902806685.2. NCBI lineage: Eukaryota > Metazoa > Arthropoda > Insecta > Lepidoptera > Nymphalidae > Maniola > Maniola hyperantus. The sequence goes on from NC_048555.1 coordinate 6,335,339, forward strand.
ACATGTTTCAAATATATATAAACATGGCAAGGGTAATATCTTTTTTTTTAAACAAAGGCTGAAGATTTTCGACGATTAACCCGGACAGATAGACAGCCAGATTGGTTATCAGGTTAAATAGCTATTTGGCTGGTTTTAAGAAGGTAAAAGTTTTTTGGGTATGAAATGAAACTAGCTAAGCAATTCTTAATTTTATGAGATTATATACACTAGCAGAGAATATTACCTACCTACCTACACTAATGTGAACGAACCGGCACTTGGGTAAATACAGTGTTAGCTTTTTTTGAAGAATACCTATATCTTTATGACAACGAGTAGGGGACTTCGCACGGGTGATTGTATTCTATTACAACTCATACCTATATAAACTGCCATCTAAAATGTTCAGAATGATAAAAATAAAACCGTAATTTTACTGAAACTTGCATGGGAGCCATTCTAATATTTTATCAGGTCTTCAGGTCAGGTTTCTTTCTGAAAATTTCCACTCTCTACCTTGGTATTACGGTTCATGAGATACAGGCCGCTGTCAGGCAAACAGGCAGACGGACGGATAGCTAAACTATTGGACAGAGGAGGCTTAGTAATAGGGTCCTGTTGGCACCATTCGGGTACGGAACCCTAAAAATCAATAGGCAATTAATTTCGACCATCTTAATTTTATTTATATATAAGTATTTATAGATACCTGCTTAGTGCTTACCTACTTATTATGATTGTTTCATCTATAAACTATTTTATGAACTATTTTATTTATTATATTTCTAGAACGAATTTAATATTTATAAGTTTCAATGCAGTTATCAACAATTCTTTGAATATAGAATTGGTACCTACATAATAGAGAGAGAGAGAGCCTGTGAGGGCATCTTCGTTATTTTATAAAAGCGGAAAGTTTCTCTGCGTATTGTCCCCAACACTGGGAGGAACGATCAGCAATTATGAAGTTTGGGTCATGGTGGCTTTGTGCAGATAACAGGTAACAAAGGTATATATACTTTGACGTAAAATTATTCTTCAATACGTCAATACGCAATGGAATTATGTCACTACCTACAAAATGGCAGCAAGTTATCGAACAAAATGGCACATTTATTTTAAAGTCGAATATAAATAAACAATGAAAAAAAATATCTTATCATTTTGATAGAGAAAAATGGCAAAAACATTCAATATTTTTCATCACTATTTTCCTAAATCCACGCGGACGAAGGTGCGGACATCATCTAGTAGGAAGTTGTAACCACAGAATTAGGAAGATTTTTTTCATTAAAAATTCAATTAAGTGATTGCTGAAAGTCGCGAAATAAAATTACCTTTTAAAATGCAACACGTGACATCACGCGATCCCATTAGCACGCAAAGCGGATATCGAAAGCAGTACGACTATACGTTAAGCCTTGGTAGCCTAGTGGTTAAGACGTCCGCCTCCTATTCGGGAGGACGGGGGTTCGATCTCGGGCGCGCACATCCAACTTTTTGGAGTTACGTGCGTATAAAGCAATTAAATATCACTTGCTGGTAAAGGAAATCATCGTGAGGAAACCTGCATGCCTAAAAGCTCTTCAAAATGTTCTCAAAGGTGTTTGAAGTCTGCCAATCTGCACTTGGCCAGCGTGGACTATGGCCAAACCCTTCTCTTTCTGAGACGAGACCCGTGTTCAGTAGTGAGCCTGCAAATCATGAAAACATGTTAACGGGCCCCGGCTTCGTTTGGGTAGCATTTCTAAAATTATTTTCTTAGTTGGCTAGGCTTACGTTATAGAGATAGAGAAACTTCAAGAAAAATCTTAGTTCTAATTAAATTTTCTAGACCCAGCAGTTTGAACATTTACTGAAAACAACTGTTTCTATTACTCTGTCTCCATTACCAAAGGTTATCTGGAAGAGAAAATCGAAACCTACCTACATTCTATTTTTTATAGAATAGAATTTTTTATTCAAGTAAACTTTTACAAGTGATTTTGAATCGTCAAGTATGACTGGTTCGGAATGCTGTTCCTACCGAGAAGAACCAGCAAGAAACTCAGTGCAATAAAGAGTTTAACGCAAAACAAAAATCGGTCAAGTGCGAGTTGGACTCGCACACGAGGGGTTCCGAACCATGCATAGTAGGTACAAGAAATTACACTTTTTTAAAATTTCATGTCATTTTTAAATTCTTATTAAGTATTTGTTGTTATAGATAGCGGCAATAGAAATAGACGGACGGACAGCGGAGTATTAGTAGCGGGTCCAGTTGGCACCCTTCGGGTACGGAACCATGAAAACATTATACTAACATAGCTCAACGAATTAGCAAGCTGAAGTGGCAGTGGCCTGGAATCGATGGCCGCTAGGGCAGATATGTTCTTGAGTGGAGACCGCGTACGCGTGGGACGACTTCCAACCCGCTGGATGGACGACCTTGAGCCTCAAGGTAGCGAGAAGCGGGTTGATGAGGAAGGTGGAGGACCGTGTAATGTGTGTAGTGGCGCGCTCTCGGGAAGGCCTATGTCACTAGTAGACGTAATCAAGTTGATTGCTTGATTGATTGAAAACGTTGGTCTGGTGGGGGGCTGTACCATAGACTTAAAAAATGTTCGCTAAACCTATGGGCTGTACGGCCGTGGCTAGTTACCATCCTATCGACAAAGTCATGCCGCCAAGGGATTTAGCGTTCCGGCACGATATGAGTGCAATAAAAACTGCCACACCCCTTCCAAGTTAGCGCGCTACCATATTATCTAAGAAGACTGCATTATTACTTACTACCATGTGTGATCGCAGTCAAGGGTTAATTTTGTAATGGAATAAAAAACCAGTGAGTCAGAATTCAGAGTAAATAGATGCTCAGAATAACTAAAAGTTTTACTAATATCTAAATCTAAATCTAAATCAGCCTGTGCTGTCCCACGTCTGGGCAAAGGCCTCCCTCCGATCCTTCCACAATTTTCTATTTCGTGCCTCTTCAGGCCACGTAACTGTAAATTTATCTAATTCATCACGCCAACGTCGCCTCGGCCGACCACGCTGGCGTTGATGATTCTGGGGCGTCCAAAAAGAAGCAGATTTTGCCCATAACTCATCTGGCATACGGCACACATGACCTGCCCAATCCCATTTGAGTAAAGCGGCTGCAAGGCCAACGTCAGCTACTCGCGTTTTGGAACGTATAGCAGAATTCCTTACGCGATCTGCTAGTTTTATACCTAGTATGCTGCGTTCCATGGCTCTTTGGCAAACCTTGAGCTTGGACTTTTGAGAGTTTGTCAGGGACCAAGTCTGAGCACCATACGTGAGAGTTGGCAGAATGCACATGTATTTACTAATATATTATACTATTATTTATATATATATGTTAATGTTGTATTAATGTTTTCTTTTAGATGACAATATAATAATGATAATAATCGCACTTTCCACATAGGTTTACCGAACAATGACATCAATTCCGTTGTACATATTCTAAACTGGCACGTCTCGAAATCTATTGCTATCCCTTTCATAATGTTGCTTGCAGAAAAAGGTAGCACTATATTTAGACCTCTTAAATTAGTTTAGTTTAGAGATTGTGTACAAGAGAATCGGCCCCAATATTAAAATTAAACAGCTTTAAAATTGGGCTTGTGAATTTCTTTCTTGAGGAAGTAATTCACTTCTGGATATGCAAATGGTGGGCGGTAATATTCGTTCCACATATTATAATAAGGATATGTATAAATTCCTGGGTAATAAGGTGATTTTTCGTTCTGAAGGAAAAATTTATCGCCTTTGACTTTATGTTTTATTGGTTTTGTACGATCGTCGTTTTCAAAAATTGGTCGCCATTCCTCTTGTTCCTTGTTATCTTTAGTTAGTTCACTCTCCGGTCGATTATGTTCTTTTTCAAGTCTGTCACGTTCATTTTCACAACGTTCTTGGTCTTTAAATCGGTCTCCATCTTCATACGGCTTGCTAAATACCAGAACAATTAGGCAAACTAATATTAAAATACAAGAGTAGTACATTTTTTAGTAACTAATTTTACAAGTAGATCCTTAAAATAGTTTTAGATGACTACGTGGGTTGCCTCAGTAAGACTATTTATGTATTGTTGCAGAACAATTATTATAATTATCAACATTTACCTTAGGGTACGTTAAACGTAAAATTGTTGTCTTATCTGTGTCTTGGTCATGAACAATAATTGTTTTTGGATATTGGAAGGGGTTTTCCAGATTGCTTTTGAAATAACTTAAAGTACCTCACACACACGGTACCATGGCCGTAGCCAGGGATTGATTTCGGGAGGGTCGCTCGACTTGATGGGGTAACTGGTTAGTGATATGACACCATACTACTACTAGACTACATGACCTACATAGGAACACGTCATTTAACTTTATGTGTCAATTATCACAAGACAATTTTTTTAAAATCAAAAGTACGATTTTAGTCACTACACTAGTCCTTATTTTAAAGGTTAACCCATCCCCATAGAGTTAAAATAGCGCGTGAGAAGTGAATTTTGTGCGGATTGTATATCCTATACAAAAAAAAACCGGCCAAGTGCGAGTTAGGCTCGCGCAACGAGAGTTCCGTACTACAGTCGTATTTTTCCGACATTTTGCACGATAATTCAAAAACTGTGATGTATAATTAAAAATAAATAAAAATCTGTTTTAGAATGCACAGGTAAAGCCCTTTCATATGATACACTACTCGATATAGTCATCTGACTTCGAAAATTGAAAATATTAATTACTATGGACAGGGCTATTGAACAACCTCGACGACCTCCCTGGCGCAGTGGTGAGCGCTGTAGTCTTAATAGTGGGAGGTCCCGGGTTCGATACCTGACAGGGGTTTGGAATTTTATAATTTCTAAATTTCTGGTCTGGTCTGGTGGGAGGCTTCGGCCGTGGCTAGTTACCACCCTACCGGCAAAGCCGTGCCGCCAAGCGATTTAGCGTTCCGGTACGATGCCGTGTAGAAACCAAAGGGTGGGTTTAATAAAAACTGCCATACCCCTTCCAGGTTAGCCCGCTATCATCTTAGACTGCATCATCACTTACCACCAGGTGAGATTGCAGTCAAGGGCTAACTTGTATCTGAATAAAAAAAAAAATACAAACAAAATGGCACCGACTCAGTGGTGCTTTAGCATCTAAGAGGTGGCGCTGATTTATTTGGTTCCAAAACCGTGAAAAATTTTGTTCGCTTGGGCATATCTTGTCATAATATTATGTCGATGTTCATGACCACAATTGTTTTTCCTCTTATGTCTGCTATAAGACCTACCTACCTGCCAAATTTCATTAGGAGATAGGCAGGCAGGCAGGCAGACAGGCAGGCAGACAGACAGACAGACAGACAGACAGACAACAAAGTGATCCTATAAGGGAGCCGTTTTGGTCGTGGTTTTCTCGGACTGATTCTCGGTTTTGACAGCTTAAGCTCAAGTTAAAAAATAAAATATTTTAGATAAATAAAGTAGAACATTTCTTAAGAGCATAACTTAAATCTAAAGGAAAGAAGAAAATTAAATATATATTATATTTTTTACTTTATTATATTTTGTACATGCATGTAATTAACTTTTGAACTTAATGACTGAATATCATATATAATATTGTAGCAATTTGTTTCGGGTTTAGCAGTTTCAACAATTTGGCTAATAAATTGACAACAAGTATCACTTTTCTCAATAGAGAAGGTTCCAAGCTTGCCAGGCTTCCCAACATGCCACTCTGGCCGCGTTGTTCCAGGATGATGGTCACGATGATTTCCAGCATACCGTCAAGGTTGTTATCTCCCGAGTTACAACAGCACAGGTCGGTATCTTCAGTTTCGTCGGTTCCATTTCCGCCGATATTAGTTCCGTTACCTGCAGTTCCGTTAACTCCAGTTTCGTTGACATCAGTTCCGTTACCTGCAGTTCCGTTAGTTCCAGTTTCAGTTTCGTTGACTACATTTCCATTTCCGCGATTATAACTCTTCCAAACTCGTGGTGTACAATATATTGTTTGAATTATGCTTACCAACATAATAACGGCGAAGATCAGTACCTACAACATTAAAATACACTAAGTATAATTTTTCACAAATACCTGCCTACTAAATTGAACAGTAGTATATGAACGCTCAAAATATTATTGTTACGTTATTGTAACCTAACACCGAGCGAGAGCCCAATGAGAAGGTTTCCAGGCATCGTTTGAGATAATTTTCATAGATGGCGCTGAATACTTCCACCACTAAAGATGAAAAATAATACCTATATCTATATGATCTATGCTTTAATGTTTAGGTCGTGTCAATTAATGACATAGAAAGCAGTGTCTTCTGTCGCGAGTGACGATTTAAATCGCGAGCGTAACGAAGGACTCGAGCCTTACTCCCGAGCGTAGCGAGGGTGTTAAAAACTTAAATCACGAGCGAAGCGAGGGATTTAAGACGAGTCCTAAGTGTAGCGAGGGATTTAAGTTCACCCAAGACTAAGACAGCTTTATCACCGAGGAAAATACTCTACTTTTCGTAGGTACCATTTGCGAAAAAATTAACACAATAATAATATGAGATAAGCATTTATTAAACGTATTTTTAGAACGTAAACTTTTTTATAAAAATAAATTAAAATAAACTTAACGTTTATGTATTTGAAGAAAACAAAAACGCGACAAATTCCTAGACTAATATTTTTTTGTCGGAAAAGCAAAGGCATCAAGCTCATACACGGCCTTGTCGGTTTTCGTAATTTTATTTAATAAAATTAACTGCATAATAAATGCGTATTCCTTTTTCAAAAAGATGTAAAATGCTTTATATACAAACTCAACAAACAGTGGTGTAAACAGAGATGTAGTTCAGTATTTAAATTTCGGTAGGTAAGTATTCCAAATTTAAATCACATTCTCCCCCTAAAGGATGAATGAAATTCAGTACAATTTTCTTTCCCTGTTTTTATTTGATTAAAAATAACTATTGTTATGTTCGCTTTTTGTAGCATAGAATGTCACTTTTTTGATCAAGTGGTACGAAAAAACTTATTTACCTAATGACTGAAATATAGCTCGTAACGGTTTGTGCGTAACACTCCGGCATAATTAAGATACTTGACTACTCCGCTCGTAATGACAATCTTGGCAATGTAGGTATTGCAATAATTCTTATATTGAGAAAACATCAACATACAAAAAGGTTTATAAAAGTTCCTCCGAGTTCGATGTCCAAAATAGTGCTTGTTTCTTAATCTGTGATGTCAGTCCTAATGCATTTAATTAATTTCATTGATGGATGTACTTTGGCTAAAAACCCTTTGAGGAATGAGCGTTTCCCTTAAATTCTCATTCGCCATTTTAACTTTATGTGTCTAGCTTATGCTCGCGACTTCGTCTCCGTGGACTACACAATTTTCAAACCCCTATTTCACCCCTGGAGTTGAATTTGAAAAATTCTTTCTTCGGGGGGCAACGTCCTTTTATAATATTACTTTATCTACACCCATGCTTTAAACCCTCCATAAAAGATTCTGAAACAGTTAGCTTATTGCCAACATTAAAACACCCAATGTTCTATTAACCACTATACCTATCATTCATCCAAACGGGTGATATAATGTTGTCCTGAATTTCATTATAGCACTACTTTTTTTTCGATCCCTTCTGCGCAAAGGGCTTACTCAACAGACAGCCACATTCATCAGAGTGTCAGTCAGTCAAACAGTCAGTCAGTCGGTCAGTCAGTCAGTCAGTTACGCCAGTCAGTCAATCAGTGGTTATTCAGTTAGTCAGCAGTTTGATTATTCAGTTAGTCAGTCAGCCAGTCAGTTAGTTAGGCCAGCCAGTCAGTCAGTCAGTTTGGTTATTTAATTAGTCAGTCTGGTCAGTCAGGTTGGTTATTCAGTCAGTCAGTCGGTCAGTCAGTCAGTCAGTGAGTCAGTCAGTCAGCCAATTAACTTTTCCTTTATTATATTCTAATATTATGAGCGATTGTGCACTCATCTATGATTTACGGATCCGTGAAAAAATACGAATCGAATGTAGGTACGTATTGTCTCAGAATACAGACTGTATTCTGAGGTATTTGTATGACGCGGACGGTCACTTCGAAGAATCACGGATACGAACAATTCGGATGAGTGCACAAACACCCTCCTGGGTGTAGATAAGTCTATATGCAACTGTTGATAATTAGGTATATTATACAACAGTTGCATAAATAGGTAACTATAGTAGGATATACCGTACGTCCCTACCTATCTACTGTCATAGGCAATAATTTCCTTCAACATACAACTTGCGTTTTGTAATAGGTAATACAGATAAATAAAGTCCTTTAAGAGCTTACCTTGTGCGTCATGGTGCTAGAGTAAAAATTATCAAATGCAGTTAGTAGTTGAAACTGGCAACTTTATACAACTTTCTTATCAAAATATATTAAATGAAAATATTTTAATGGAATTCTTCTCTCACTTCAGGTTTTAATAGCCATCATTTATTTCAGTTCCTAATGATACACAAGCTAGATTAGTTTTATGAGCTGTATAATAATTATGCTAATTATCATTTCGCGTGTTGTTGATAAAACTTCAATAATGCTTCAATAGTAATGAGTTTTCACTTCCATTGGTTATTGTGTTTTCAGGGTTCCTTCTCTAGGCATGGTTGGTTTTTGGTTTAGGATTGGTTATGATAGGTTATCCGTCTTGTCTCAAGTTGTAAATAATGTTGTAATAATAATAAACTGTGTAATAATACTATACCGGCTGTAACCAGAACGCTAGCAAACACTTAGCGTTATTGTGATTACGCCCCTAAACACAATCCAATACCAATCATCATTTAGTTAGTTAGTTTACTGATTCAGTATTTTTTCAAACCCGCAATGTATAGCGTGCGAAACAAACGCGGCATGACTCGAGTGGCATACTTACGCAACGTTCATTGATCTCTAGCGTCAGTCAGGTTATTTAATAAATAATAATCATCTTTATTTCAGACTAGCTGATGCCCGCGACTTCGTCCGCGTGGAATAGATTTTTAAAAATCCCGTGGGAACTATTTTGATTTTCCGGGATGAAAAGTCGCCTATATCACTCTCCATGTATTTATCTATACCCATGACAAAACATCACGTCAATCCGTTGCACCGTTGCGACGTGATTGAAGGACAAACCAACAAACCAAAACCAACAAACCAATAAACCAACAAACAAAACACTTTCGCAGTTATAATAAGGGTACTGATATTACATCCATTTTGTAGTAATAAAATTAATTGCTTAGGGGCATCCATAAATTACGTGAGGTGTTTTTTTGAATTTTCTGTCCTTCCCTCCCCCCCTGGTAAGATGTCGTGAGATTTTATTCAACCCCCTCCCCCATCCACGTGAGATTTTTCAAAATGTGGGTTTCTTACGTAAACGCGTTGGATACTTGAATGAAATTATTTTCTTTCGAACGAATTAGTGAATGATCTTAATCGTATTACGATTATGCTTAGGATTAAATCTTAATCATGTACAATCTGGATTAAATGGACCAAAATAGTACTTTTTTTTGTTTCAATCAGAAAAAAAATTGCGTGATATTTGCCGAGACCAAATATTTGCTCTCCAACGTAAGATTAGATGAGATTTGACTCGACCCCCTCCCCTCCTTAAACATCTCACGTAATTTGTGGACGCCCCCTGATGACTATACTAGCTTATGCTCGCGACTTCGTCCGCGTGGACTACACAAATTTCCAAGGGGTTGAATTTTTGAAAATCCTTTCTTAGCGGATGCCTACGTCATAATAGCTATCCGCATGCCAAATTTCAGCCCGATCCGTCCAGTAGTTTGAGCTGCGCGTTGATAGATCAGTCAGTCAGTCAGTCAGTCAGTCAGGTCACCTTTCCTTTTATATATTTAGATTAGTAAGTAGGCTCTTTTATGCACCATTTTATTTGTCTAGGAATTTACCACCCACGAGACACTGAGAGTGCATGTGCAAACCAACCCAGTGTCTCATAAATGGATTATCTAGTTTTTCAGATAAGGTTTTCAGAATACCGTTGGAACTACCTCAGATTCTGCTCATCACTGAAGCTGCTGTTTTTCTCATGATTGTATAAAAATCGTCGGTATGAGCCTTCGTAAACATCAGCGACCCACTGCAGAACCTCGGCAGCACCAGCCCCATCAGCACTCTGAATCCTTTATTGTATTGGACACGCAAGTCGTTGTAGGCCCTCTGCGTATAGAATAGAATAGAATAGAATGTTTTTTTATTCATGTAAACTTTTTAAAAGTGCTTATGAATAGTCAGGTTTAATTTACCACTGGTTCGGAATGCCGTTCCTACCGAGAAGAGACCAGCAGAAACTCGGCATTTAACATTGTAATTTTCACTTTACAATGTTATTATAACCGTACTATACAAGCCATTGCAGGCCCCGTGCATTGCGGAGCAAGTCAAATCCAAGCTTTATTATCGTTTACATAGTCGCGACTGTATAATATGCTTTTTTTAGGAGCATACTTTTAACACATTTTTTAACTTGTGTAAAGGCAAGTCTAAAATTGCTTGTGGAATTTATTATAAAAATATTACACTCATTCCCACAAATGACTTTCGCACCTTCCAGAGGCGGAGCGCAGGAGTAGCTAGCTTTATTTTGTTTCTAGTTTGCCTATCATGGAGATCACTGATTTTTTTGTAACTGTGAATGTTTTGTCGTACAAAAATTATATTATTGTAAATATATTGGGAAGCTACTATATGACACCCACAGGTTGCACGTGTAGAAAGTTTGGCAATATGCCTTAAAGAGAGTTATTTTTACTTGTTTGTTGCAACGTGCGAACCTACGGGCTACCATATTGCATCGGACCGCCATCGCCCTGCGCCCCCTCTCTATGTCCTTTATATCAGACATGTCCTCTGTAACAATATGCCCTAGATATTTAAACTTTGCGACTCTTTTTAGGGGGAGTCCGTTAAGGGTCACAGGAGGGATATCATCGGACGAGTTACCTTTACTCTTAAAAACTAGTAGTAGTGACTCAGCATACGACTCACAACTCTTGAGCAACATTCTAAGTGCGCTAATTGATTGACTCAGCAGAACCATATCGTCTGCATAACTTAAGTTATTAACCATAGTGCCATCAATCGAGCAGCCAATTCCGGTTCTGCAGAGTCCATCAATCAGCTGATCAATGTAGACATTAAACAGAGAGGGAGATGTTAGGCCACCCTGTCTAACTCCACACTCAAGGTGATATGCATCAGACAAAGCACCAGCCCATTTGACCCTGTTCGTTTGTGATCTATACCAGAACCTCAATATATTAACCAAATCTGATTGTACATTGAGGTCCCTTAACTTTACAGCTTTTCGTAACAAACAAGGTCAAATGCCTTAGTAAGATCGAGAAAAGTGGCATAGACAGGTGTCTTCCTGTCAGTATAGTATTTTACAGTCTGCTTGAGCGCTAGTATAGCAATTTCCGTGGTCCGGGATAATAAATTGCTTCTGAAGCCAAACTGTGCGTCGTTTAATTTTGTATATCCACAAAGCTGGCGGTCAAGCAGACCATCAAACACCTTCCCAAATATTGTGGCTAAGGTAATTGGGCTGTAATTACATTTATCTGCAATATCGCCCGTTTTATTTTTAACAACAGGCACAACTACACTGTCCATTAGGTCTGCAAGAAGGTATGAGTGTCGGATACAAAACGTATAAAACATCGCAAGAATCCGGTAAACGTGAGAACCAGCATGCAACAGTTGGTCCACACTCAGCTTATCATGTCCTGGAGCCCTTCCTCTCGCTAAGTTATTTATTTGCAATATATCGTAATAACCGAAAAGTTAGAGGTGCGTGCCTGAGATCAAACCTCCCTCCCTCTCGAAAGGAGCAGAGGAGCAATAAGTTTTAAAAAAGTACAATTTTAAACATGATTTTTAAACCAAATACTTACATACATTTTCATTTTCTTCCTTCTACGTCTTTAGAATAAGTACTTAATTCCTTATAATCCATACTTCTATACTCCATACTAATATTATAAATGCGTAAGTAAGTGTGTATGTCTGTCTGCTAGCTTTTCATGGCCTAACAGTTTAACCAATTTTGATGAAATTTGGTACAGAGTTAGCTGAGACATCCCGTGGAAGGATTGAAATGGACTACTTTTTATCCAGGAAAATCAAAGAGTACCCACTGGATTTTTAAAAACCCGTATTTTCAATTTTCAAAGTAAGAGGCTTATTTATGCCAAGTGGGGTATCACGATAATATGAACTATACATTTTAAAACAGATTTCTACTAATTTTTAAGCATAGTAGTTTTTGAGTTAGGCGTGCAAAATGTCGAAAAAATCTTGGGTACAGAACTCTTGGTGCCCGAGTCAGTCTCGAACTTGGGCGGTTTTTTTTACAATCCCGTGAGATATTTTTGATTTTCCAAGTTAAAAGTAAGCTATGTCTGTCATTGGGAATGTAGACTATCACTGTACTGTACCCAATTTTTGTCAAAATTCATCGGGTAGTGGATGGGCCAAGATAGACAGACGGACCGATTAAAGGACGGTACGGCTGGACAGATTATCTGTGGCTACCAGACATTGTAAACTTTGTCTCTGTCCCAGGTATGTCCTGGTAAATTCAGATTCCAACTCCTTAAACTGTGCTGCAGTGGTACTGCCTCATCTAAACGTGAGGACTAAGGATCTGTCGATTGTGTGATTGCGGCTATCAGGTATACACTCTGTCATGATACTCCAGCTTCCAACTCGTCAACCTGATACTGCAGTGGTACTGCTCATCTAAACCGTGAGGACTAAGGATCTGTCGATTGTGTGATTGCGGCTATCAGGTATAAACTCTTTCATGATACTCCAGCTTCCAACTCCTCACCTGATACTGCAGTGAGTACTACTCATCTAAACCGTGAGGACTAAGGATCTGTTGATTGTGAGTAGATATTGTAGCTACTAGACTAAAGTAGGTAACAATACTCCAGATTCCAACTCCTCACCTCATGCCCCTAATATATTAATCTGGCTGACGAAAGAAAAGACTGGAAAAGCGCGGCAAATTAAAAAATATCAGTATGGTAGCTCTGAAATTAGTGTGATAGACCTGCCCCCCAATTGTGTAAGAATAACCATTTCATCATCGCTATCGCAATCGTCAATAAATTCTGCCCTTTGATTGGCTGTGAAAAAATGTAAACAGCGAATCAAACAATCAAAGGGCAGAGATTTCTTGACGATTGCGATAGCGATGAAAATGGTGTAATCTTACACAATCGGGGGGCTGGAATAAACTAAGTAATTTGATCGAGCAGAAATAAAAATAAGTATTCTAAAGACAGGAAATAGTACATTACTGCACGAGACCGGGAAGTAAATGTTTTCTGGTCGAGTGTGAGAGACGGCCCGAGCCTTGGCGAGGGCGTCTATAACACGAGGCTAGAAATTAGCACTCCCAGTAGAAGCATGTAATAGTGCTTGTCAAAAATTAACCGAGTACCTATATGAAATGAAATTACCGTGGTCCGTACAAATTCAAACTTATGATATGTTTTTTTTTTTTTTTTTTTTTTTTTATTAACTATCAAATATTGAACATTTTACAAATACTTTTAACACAACAAAAAAACCACTAAGGTTTAGTATGTTGCTTATCATTCCGTCCATTAATCGATTTTGGGTATAGTGCTTCCATAAATAATATATACATTATGTATAGAGCACTAGCACTAGGGAGCGTTACATGATAATAATTTGTTATATTTAATTTTTCAAAAATGGGAATTGTTAATATTTGTTTTTGAAAGTATGATTTTAACTTGTGTTACAGTTAGTGTAAATCTCTATGGACTAAAATCGTAGTTTAAAATACGCCATAAAGTTAAAATGGCGCGTGAGAAGTCATTTTTACTTTGAACCAATCTACAGTGTATAATTTTTTAGAAAAAATAATTACTATTTGGTTTTGAGTCAACGTTCTATACCGTCACCACGCGCTTTTATCCCGGAAAATCAAAAAGTTTGCACGGGATTTTTAAAAAACCTAATTTCACGCGAACGAAGTCGCGGGCATCAGCTAGTACCAAATAAGTTACGAACACCACAGGGAAGGACTAAGTAAATAAAAAATCAAGAAAATTAATCATATTGCTTCTTTTATTAGGTATGTCTTAATAATATTTTTCGTACAGGGCTTTCTTTATTGTAAACTCTCTCAGCTGTACTGGAGCAATTTAACTACTTAATCCAGACTACAAACGTACCCAACAGCTTCGAGGAGTGAGAATACGATTTTCAAAACTGCTGCCGCGAGGAGGACCACCTTATCGCCCAACAGTCCCAGGACCGTTTTGACGGTTAAGCCTACGGTATCTGTAATGTCTTCTACAACTCCTGTAACACCTTCTAATACATTTGGTGTACAATCCATAGTTTGAATTATGCATACCAGCATAATAGCGGCTAAGATTATTACCTGCGAAATGAAATGAATATGTTACAAGATGTTACAACAAAAGTTAGATACCTAAGTACCTATAACTTAGAGTTTCCTAGTTAGGGTGGGGATCGAGGTTCGATTCCTGGCAAGCACCTCTTACTGTTCGGAGAATAGAATATAAAAGAATATATTTTATTCAAGTAGACTATATTACAAGTGCTTTTGAATCGTTAACTAGTATAATTTACCACTGGTTCGGAATGCTGTTCCTACCGAGAAGAACCAGCAAGAAACTCGGCGGTTGCTCTTTTAGTTTTGTCTCTTTTAGTCTTTTTCAGTTATGCAAGTTTTAAGCAATTGCTTTAACAGTGAAGGAAGACATCGTGAGTAAACCTGCTTGCTTGAGAGTTCTCCATAATGGCCTCAAAGATGTGTGAAGTCTGCCAATCCGCACTTGGCGAGCGTGTTAGAGTATGGCCAAACTTTGTCATTCCAAGATCCTGCTCAGTGGTGGGCCGGCGATTGGTTGATCATTATGATGAAGTAGGTATAGCAAGCCTAAATGCTTTAGGTACCACGTGGATTACGTAATACGCAATACTGACTGCATGAGTTCTTTTCGGTGTTTAAGAATCCGACAAGGAACCTTGCCTCCAGTCCGTCAGTTTGTTGTCACGCTATTTTAAAAATAAGGTATACTTACGAATTGTCATCATCATTAGCATCATCAACCGATAGACGTCCACTGCTGGACACACGCCACGGCCTTCCACCGCACCGCCTGAATCCAGCGGCTCCCTGCGACTCGTCTGATGTCGTCCGTCCACCTAGTGGGGGGTCTTTCAACACTGTGCGGACGGTGCGAGTTCGCCATTCCACAGTGAACATTAACAAGTATAATAGAACTAGCTGATGCCCGAGACTTCGTCCGCATGGATTTAGGTTTTCAAAAATCCCGTGGGAACTCTTTGATTTCCCGGGATAAATAGCCTATGTCCTTCCCCGGGATGCAAGCTATCTCTGTACCAAATTTCATCAAAATCGGTTGAACGGATGGGCCGTGAATGGCTAGCAGACAGACAGACAGACAGACAGACAGGCACACTTTCGCTTTTATTATATTAGTATGGATAATTAAAAGAGTAAGAACTTACCTTGGATGTCATGGTTGTACTGAAAACTGACAATGGTAACTATTAGGCGAAACTTTCCGACTTTATACTAATTTCTTATCAAAATATAATAAATGAAAATATTTATTGAAATGTCCTCCTTCTCCTATCATTTCAGGTTTTTGAATAGATACATCTGCATTTATATTTTATCTATTGCAGTCAAAATACAAAACCTGGTTTTCGATAAAACTTTTATGAATTCTACACGCTAATATTAGTGTTGATAGTGAATTTTTTAGTAAAGACAAAACTAGCATGTAAACCAAAACTATGCAAAACGCTAATCCATACTAATATTATTATAAATGCGAAAGTTTGTCTGTATGTCTGTCTGCTAGCTTTTAACGTCCTAACAGTTTAACCGGTGTTGATGCAATTTGATACAGAGTTAGCTTACATCCCGGGGAAGGACATCTACTTTTATTCCGGAAAATTAAAGAGTTCCCACGGGATTTTTAAAAACCCAAATCCGGATGAAGTCGCTGGCATCCTCCAGTTCTAAATAAATAAAAACCTAAAGGATAAACATCTTCGTATGATTATTAAGTCATCATCATCATCATCATCATCATCATCATCATCAGCCTGTGGACATCCACTGTTGGACATAGGCCTTCCCTAAAGAGCGCCACCACACCCGGTCCTTAGCCTTCCTCATCCAGCCACTTCCCGCCAGCCACTTTATATCGTCGGTCCATCGTGCTGGAGGGCGTCCCACACTACGCTTGCTTAAACGCGGTCTCCACTCAAGGACTTTCCGGCTCCAACGGCCATCGCCTCTACGACAGGCATGACCTGCCCACTGCCACTTCAGCTTGCTAATAGTTTGGGCTACGTCAGTGACCTTGGTTCTCCTGCGGATCTCCTCATTTCGGATCTTGTCCCTCAAGGAAACTCCTAACATAGCCCTCTCCATAGCTCGCTGAGCGACTTTGAATTTTTTACTGAGACTAATTAGTAAGGCCTTTTGCAGCAGGAAAATTTCTAATCTTATGAGAAACCTGAAATTTTACACGGACGAAGTCGCGGGCAAACTGCTAGTATTAGTATGGATTAGTATGAATGTCGAGGTAACTGTTTGCGTTTCTAGAAATTGCATGCCTATTAGATAGGTATGTAAATGAGGTTAAGTATTAGGTATAAGGTACTATATTGACTTTGGTATCATTTTATGACAGAATATAAAATGCCGATAACACAATTAACTGAACGGTAATGAGGCATTTTATCACTACCCGCGGTCATTACCTTCATACTTTGGAGAATTTCGATTACCTATTTACGTAAGTATTAGGACAATTTGCATACATTACTATTATCATAATTATTATTATGTTTTTCACTAATGTGAAATACATGGTATAATGAGTGTAGCTATAATTAGCTACACTATAATTGTAACTATAGAGTACTATCTACAACCTACTTTTAATTATTTTTCAGGAAAGCTACAAACTTAATCAATAAAAGTAAAAAAAAGCGGTAATAGCATAGCGTAGTGTTTAAGGCGTCCGCCTTCTTTTCGGAAGGTCGGGGGTTCGATCCCGGGCACGCACCTCTTACTTTTTGGAATTATTTGCGTTTTTAAAACAATTAAATATTAAATGCTTTTACGGCGAAGGAAAATCGTGAGGAAACCTGCATGCCTGAGAGTTCTACATGTTCTCAAAGGTGTGTGAATTCTGCAAATCCGAATTAGACCAGCGTGGCAAACCATGGCCTAAACCCTTCTCACTCTGAGAGGAAACCCGTTCTCTGTAGTGGGTCGGTAATGGATTTAATATGATAATGATGATGATGATGATTCCAACTACATAGAAGCGCGCGCACTCCGAAATTAATTCTACACCAGATTTTAATTGATTTGAACTCTTTAAGTATTTCAAAACGCACCGCAACTCACCGCACCGCAGTGCGTGCTCTCTCTTAGGAAACTTGTAACAAAATTTCGAGTCTTCGACGTCACTGGCAGGCGTCAAATGTACTTTCATTTGACGCTAGGTAGCCTATGAATCGACTATTTTTCTTTGATTTCACGTCACCCAATATTTGACATCCGTCGATTCAGAATCAAACCGAGAGTTACCTCACTCTAGTTCACTCTGTCATCGGTCTACAAATTTCTGCGCGAATCGCAACGCGTCTATTCTTTATACTAACTAGAACAAATCTGTGTCCCTCAGTTGCGTCGCAGCATACGCTCGTGGCATAATATGTCTGCCTCAACTGCACTGCCCTGCAAAATCTACAGTAACGCCAGCTGCGTCTCAGCATACGACCTCCCAAAACGCCCGAGCCGAGCGAGCACAACGCCTACAAACAATTATTGTAGGCGTTCCAATATATTCCTTGTGCCCATTATTATTGCTGCTGTAGATATAATTTTTACATAAAAAAAATATATTAAAAAAACCGACTTCCAAAACCACTACAAAGTAATAAATAACTTTGTTTCTACACGTGTATGTATGTTGAAGTCAGGCAAGGGTCACGCTTTGATTTCTAGTTTCTGTTGTTGTCGCCCGACTTCACACATACATACAGTATACACGAGTAGAAACAAAGTTATTTTTTACTTTGAAGTGGTTTTGGAAGTCGGTTTTTTTAATATTTTTTTTTATTTTAAGCTTTTTAGTGAGCAATGAGTACTTACTCATTGCTTGGTACCTAAAATATTAATTCACCAGCAAAACTTTCCAAATCAACACGGCTTAGGAGTTCAGTACCTTCCAGCATCAGGATTGAAGAGCTGAGACTTGGAATTCAATAACAAAGTCTATGCTCGGCATTTACAATGTTATTTCACCAGGAACAGTTCGTGAATCTCTATGGTTTAGGAGTGATGTACCATGCATCATCAGGTTTGAGGTGTTAAGACTTGGAGTGTAATCATAAAGCCGTTGCTTGATACCTAAAGTATTAATTGACCATCAGAAATTCCCGAATCCCCACGGCTTAGGAGTTCAGTACCTTGCAGCATCAGGATTAAGGAGTTGGAACCAGAAATTTTTATGAGACCACCACGGAAACATCCTCTGTTGATTAAAAAAAATTGCAAATCGGTTCAGAAACCTCTAAAAATCGATGTACATAGGTACCTACATAAAAAAACGGGCTGAATTGAGAACCACCTTTTTGGAAGTCGGTTAAAAATAGCGAGTAAACGAGCAGGCGGGTCATTTGCACACCAGAGGAACCGCCAATGCGTTGCCGGCCTTCCAGGAGTTTGTTGGTCCGCCCCCCTTGAACAACCCTATGTTATGTTATAATCTAATGGGAACACGGTAAAAGGGAGTTGATTCCACAATTTGCATGTGCGTGGAAAAAAGGATCTGGCACAACTGGCGGTCGAAGTGCACCCATGTGGTGAGGGTGAAATTGCTTACGGTGGTGTGCGGTGCGGTTGTAGAAAAAGGAGGGAGAATGAGATAAAACAGCTCTTCAAACAACAGAACTCCCCATTGTAAAATTAATTAGCAAACCATTACAATGTTATAATTAAAATATAATGTCGGGAAACATTATTTCCCTATCTGTCTCGACGCGTTTTCTGTACAGTAAGCAGACTTATGTTAATGTCGAATAAATAGAAACATAATTGTTCAATTAAGATATAATATACTTACACGAAACATGATTATGTCGTCTATACTTACTATAAATATGAGTATGTGTATAGAATATTATTATAAAAGACAACTGAAGCTAACGAGCCACACAGAAACTATAATATCTTAATTTGTGCAAATTAAATTTTAAAAGGACAGAAAAATGGTATCAAAGGTAAATGGTATTTTATAATAATTTGGAATTATTTGATTTTTTATATTTTTTTTTCATAGACTTAATGAAAAGTTAACATTTTACACCACACTTTTAGACCAAAGCTGCTTTTAGCTTTTATTGTTTGTTTTTAAGGACAATGGGCTAGATACAAGGACCTTGGTCCTCAAGAACGGCCACTTCCCTTTAGATTTTACTTAGACGAAACAAATCATAACAGTTTGACCCAAACTGGTCTGGCACGCGCTGGCTTTCTCTATATAATATTATGTCTCTATATCTCTATGATGTATTTCACGTATCGGAAGTGTGTGCATATTGCCCATTGTTCTACAAAATACATAAGTTATAAATATATATTACTAGCTTCTGCCCACGGCTTCGCCCGCGTGGCCTACACGAAACAAATGGCATTTTTTCAGAAACAAACATTATAACATCAGGACGCGCACCCTGAACAGCACCGAATAACACATATAACCTTCCAACCCCCATTTCATCTCTTGGGGGGATTTTCTCATAGTCGTTTCTTAGCTGACACCTAACCTCAAGAAAAAACCTACTTTCCAAATTTCAAGTTAATAATATCAATAATTTAAACTTTCCCATACAAACTTTCATCAACTATTTTACCACCCTTATGGGCGAATTTTTCAAAAATCCTGAAACACGTATTTCTTCATTTGTGACCGAGAACCCAAATACAAATTTTCATGCAAATAACTTGAAAAATGACGGACTTTCATACAAACTTACATCCCCCATTTAACCCACTTAGGGGTGGAATTTTGAAAAATCCTTTCTTAGAGGATACCTACTCTTTACAAAGAATAGACCCTCCAAATTTTATGTCTTTAGGACCAGCGTTTAGGCTGTGCGTTGATATATATGTCAGTCAGTCAGTCAGTTAGGACTTTGAGTTTTATATATATAGATATATATATATATTTATATACCTATTATTACTAAAGGAAAAAATTTGGAGTTGAGATATCAGCCAATCATGCTGGTCAAGCAACGTTGAGTTTAGTCACTAACTGGATGGGTGACCGACTTTGGAGGTCCGGTCTTTTTGTTTCCTCTCACTAATATCAACCGTAAAACCAAGAGTCGATAAATCACTTTCTTTTAGTCGAGTCTTAATAATGGAGAAAGATCTGGGAGCCTACCGCTTTATTATCACAAGAAAACTTATTTTTTTAAACAAACATAAATAGTAGGTACTTTTTAAATATCACATTACAATGAATATTTCGGTGTATCAAAAACCTAACCGGGTTTATCCGTGCACCGGCATTCCTTGTGCTCGCTCGTTGTTTATTAAATTACATTTTTAACACCCCTAACACTAAAATTGTTTCAAACTAATAACTACGAGAACCTAAGAATCCTAAAGTCTACTCTACTTGCTTAGTACTAATTATACATGACTTATAACTATTCTGATCAATGAAAAGGGGTGACAACCCCTAGCAATGAGGAATACGACACACAAGGACATTGACTTAAAACTTAATATTTTTTTAAGGTAACAGCTGTGTTCAGCGTTATTATGCTCATCTGCATGATCCATTCTTCAAAATGCGCTGTGTTGCCAACAAGCGATGACACAATAAATAAAAAAGATACAGGAGCCGTCGAACAAAATACTAGTGTTAACACCCAAGTTGAAGTTCATAATTATATTCAACAAAAAAGGGGTCTTTTAAATAAATTAATATTAGATTCATTAATAACCCTTTAAACTTGTATAACCAATTACAAATAACAATCCTTTCATAGATCAGTTATTATATTATACACCTTCCGTTTTAAGCACCAATAAATATTCTTAAATATCAAGGGGAGTTTTATTAAACACAGATTGAGTACTCCAAGGCCGATTTCTGATAATGTTAGGCTATGAGAGCCATTGTGATTAATGAAAATATGTCACCACCGTCATCAATGGGGAAAACGACACACACATACACCTTTATATCAGAGTGAACTAGAGCGATGGAGCTCTCGGGTTGCTCCTGAAACGGCATCTGTCAAATATTAAGTACAGTGCCCGGCAGAAAGTAACGTACACCAGCATTTAGAATGACATTTCGGCTTTGTAGAGCGTTGTCTCTGTCACTCAAACCTACATGACGTTTTGTCGGTCGAACGACAGAGAAAACGCTCTACAAATCTGCTATCTCCTTCTAAATGTCGATGTACATTACTTTCTGCCGCGTACTATATTTGAGCACTAGAGATGATGTGGAATCAAAGATTCAAAAATATAATCTAAATATATAAAAGGAAAAGGTGACTGACTGACTGACTGACTGACTGATCTATCAAAGTACAGCTTAAACTACTGGACGGATCGAGCTGAAATTTGGTATGCAGATAGCTATTATGACGTAGGCATCCGCTAAGAAAGTATTTTTGAAAATTCAACCCCTAAGGGGGTGAAATAGGGGTTTGAAATTTGTGTAGTCCACGCGGACGCGGAAGTCGCGAGCATAAGCTAGTATTCAATAATATTCAAAACTCTTTGCCATGCCGCGCTGCGCTGTCACGATAGCCCATATCACACCTAAGTAGTCGTTTCATAGCCTACATTTCTATATTTGACAGGTGAAGCCTCGAGGATTTGTTACAAGTTTTATAACTGTGCTCATATTAACTTGCTTTTTTTTAGGTAACTCTCTTCAGCGTCATTATGCTCGTGTTCATGATCCATTTTTCGGAATGCAATGTATTGCCTAGCCGCAATCCAAGCGGCGGCGGTTTAAGACGAAATACAGAAGACGTCACACAAACTACAGATGTTTATACCGCAGCTGTAGCTAACAGCAATGCACAAAACAACAATGCGAATCTTTTAGAATTATTGGGAATTATTCTCTAACCAAATATTACCTACAGTGTGAACCCATATATGTATGTCAGTTAGACAATAATATGATCACCTCCCTTTTTCAGCACCAATAAATATGATTACAAATATATTAATATAAGTTTTATTTATTTCTCAAATCGAGTCTAGGAACGACTTTGGCAATCTAAGATTTCTTATACATATATTTGAGTCCACGAGAGTCAAGTCACCTAATGGCCCGGCGGGTCACAACAAATTTGGTAACCATCACCGATATGGATTTTGATGGGTTCAGAGTATAGAGGGCAACTCTCTGAAGCTAAATATGCTACTCTGCCGCCGCCGGCCCTGAGTGGTTGTCATAAGTATTTATGGCGCCTGAAAGAGGTCTGATCGTTACCAAAAATTACATGATGGATATGGCTGTTGATGGTATAGAAAGTAAGTACTAGTTGTGCTCATGCAAACCTCATAAGGACTGATCACGATTCGGTTGCGTTTTCGAGCTATGCCCTTCCAAAGTACATGTAAAAATAAAAACGACGAGCAAAATGGCTGTTGCTCGTAGTAGAAAGTAAGTGCCTAGCCTTATACATGCAAATTATGTAAAACCTTACCAAAAATTTGGTTGCGTTATGGAGCAATGCTGATTCAAAAACTCTGCTTATATGGAGCTCAAAAAAAGACTTGAATGAATATGGCTGTTGATGGTGTAATAAGTAAGCTCTAGTTATGTTTACATAAAGTCCGTAAAGGCTGATCTAAGATTTGGTTGCGTTTTGGAGCTATGCATGTTCAAACATATTGTTAAAATAAAAATGATGAGGAATATGGCTGCTGATGGCATAGATAGAAAGTACTAGTCTTACACATACAAACTGTGTAAAAAATAATCAGAAATTGGGTTGCCTTTTGGAGCAATGCCGGTTCAAAAAATATTTGTAAAATCAAAATCGAAAATCGAGTTTTTGGTAATATAATAAAACCCTTCGTGTGTGAGTCCGACTCGCACTTTACCAGTTTTTATATTTTTATTATTTACTAGCTGATGCCCGCGACTTCGTCGGCGTGGATTTAGATTTTTACAATCCCGTGGGAACTTGATTATACGGGACAAAAAGTAGTCTATATTACTTTTCAGGTCTTTAACTAATACCCATGCAAAACATCACGTCAATCCGTTGCTTAGATGCGACGTGATTGAAGGACAAACTAATAAACCAACCAACCAACAAACAAACACACTTTCGCATTTATAATATGGGTATAATTCCCGCAAATTGCTCATGCGCGTGGTCGCCATTCTAGGGACGTCACCACTAGACTGAAGTTTCGAGCTGATGGTATATTTTTATGAGTGAGAACATGTCTCATTAACATATTTTTATATGTTAATGAGACATGTTCCAGCGCAATAGCAATTTGCGGGACTAATAGTGATGTACATACCAAAAATTGTAGAGTGGGCATTGGAACAGCTTATCTCTAATAGAGATTTCCTGTCTTCAAGAGATTAAGATAAGATTAATGTACTTAGATAATTATAAGTCGTATATTAAGGTCTTACGGCACGTACAATTATTTACAATAAATCCTTTGTTGTATGTTGTAAAACCAAGTACTTACTTATGGTCTAAGATCCGTTATTAGAAATATCTACTCTTATCTGTTATTTAATCATAATATAGAATACTAGCTTATGCTCGCGACTTGATCCGCGTAGGCTACATAAATTTCAAACCCCGATTTAACCCACTTAGGGATGGAATTTCGAAAAATCCTTTCTTAGTGGACTCGTTAAAATTTACAAAGAACACACCCTTTTTGTTTAACGCTGGGAAATGCGTTGTTTACGCATCCCCCCTCCTGAAAGCCATCCAGCTATCCAGCCAGCCAACCAACTGGAGGGGGAAGGTATGTGGGACCGGAATACCCACTAAAACCTAGCCGCGTGGCTGCGCGTCGCCTGGTGACTGGGTCACGGGAACGCCGAAGCAAACCGCCGCGACCCAGCCAGCGACATCCGCCGCCGCCCTCCACCGGGGACCCCGCTCGCGAGTTCCCCACACCGCACGTCCGAGGCGCACCGACGAAGTGCGTGCGCCTCCCGACCCGGGGACCCAACGGGCGACAACTGCAGACTCCGCGCACGTCGCCCGCGTGCCATCCTCCGCCTCGTCCACTGTGTCCTCTGCTAGTCAGAGGGACACGCGGAGAAACCTCCCCCCTGCCAGGCCATTAGCCATGGCCAAAGATAATATATTAAACAAGTATCTTTGGCCATGGCTAACAATATCCCCGAAGAGAGATTATATTAGCCATATTACCGGGGTGCACCGGCCCGAATACTGCTCTTCCCCTCGGATGCCCGATGCATCCAAAAGGGACACTGGGAGGTTACCTGGCTGGCACCCCTGTAAAGAACACACCCACCAAATTTTATGTCTCCAGGACCAGCGGTTTAGGCTATGCGCTGATTATTATGTAAGTCAGTCAATCAATCAATCAATCTCTCAAGATCAAGAAATCAATCTCTGGAAGTACCGTAAGTAAGAAGTTCACTAGTAGAAAGCTTCATTATTCCGGAGTGACATAGGCTGAATTTTATTTTCAAAATAAAAATAGAGATGTCTAAGAAAATTGTAATAAGCTACCCGTGCGAAGCTGGGGCGGGTCGCCTATTCTATGAAATGAAAATTGATGAGGTCATGGTGTTTTTTTTTTTAAGAATATTAGCCATTACCTATTCCCCTTTCCTCTCCAATTAAGCGTCAAGCTTGTGCTAGGAGTAGGTACGACAATAATGCAACGGGCGGGGTTTGAACCGTCGACCTTTCGGTTTTCTCCTATACCGGTTTAGCTATTGAGGCTCTATATAAATGTTAGAAAACGCATGGCAGGCGGGGCCAAGCTAATATACCTAAGTAGTTACTAGTTGGCTAAGTAGTGCCCCAGCCTATTAGCATTTTGTAACAATTAAAGGGAAGGGAGCCAGGTGTCTGGAGGGATTATGTGGAATGGAGTAGATCTTAAATAAACTGATTTGTAATTTGTCACTTCAAACTGTGTTCAAACATATAAGTAGATTGGGTAGATTTATATTATATTTTCGCACTCGAAGGTCTTAGAACACAAAATTCAGGCCGTTCGCCGGGGCAGCTAGTACCTAAGTATATTATAAAATCAAAGTTAATTTAATTCTATTTGTGAGTGATGTTATTGTTATTGCAGTTAGAATTTACCATAGGAATTTACAAGTGACTTTAATTTCTAACTGGGTAATTAATATGTTGATTCATCTCACAAACCTAAAACCCAAAACCTCTGCAAAACCCACATAAAACATTACACCCATACTTGACCAACTTTTAGCATACAATTTTAATATCATAAAATTACTATAGGGGACGAAGATAAAGTTTGTCATAATATCATACATATTTTTTTTACTCTCTTGTATTGTTAAGCTTTTGAACTTACCTACTGTAATTTGTTGCTTATCATAAAAAATATTATAAACTGCTTACAATAAATAACTTTTATTTTTTCTTGCTTATATTATAGACGACATAAACAATAAATCATCATCATCATCATCAACCAATAGACGTCCACTGCTGGACATAGGTCTCTTGTAGGGACTTCCACACGCCACGGTCTTGTGCCGTCTAGATCCAGCAACTCCCTGCGACTCGTCTGATGTCGTCCGTCCACCTAGTGGGGGGTCTTCCAACGCTGCGTCTTATGTCTTACGTCTCACTATGTGCCCTGCCCATTGCCACTACAGCTTCGCAACCCGTTGAGCTAAGTCGGTTACTCTAGTTCTCCTACGGATCTCCTCATTTCTGATTTGATCACGTAAAGAAACTCCAAGCATAGCTCTCTCCATCGCCCGCTGAGTGTCTCTGAGCTTTCTTATGAGGCCCATAGTTAGCGACCATGTCTCGGATCCATATGTCATCACTGGCAACACGCACTGTTCGAAGACTTTGGTCTTCAAGCTCTGAGGAATTTTGGACAAGAAGACATCTCGAAGCTTCCTGAATGCTGCCCAACCGAGTTGGATTCGGCGGTTGAGCTCTTTCTCGAAATTGGACCTACCCAACTGGATTGTGTGTCCTAGGTATACGCTTGACACTACTTCCTGGGACAAGTCCGTTCCAATCCAGAAGCTTAAAGATGTCCTCCAAAGCAGCGGTTATGAGCTTCGGGGAGATTACGTCTCCCTGTCGAACTCCCCGCTGCAATTGGATTGGTCTCGTAGTCTGGTCCTGTAAACGGACTGACATGGTTGCGTTTTCATACAAGCACTTCAGCGCTTGGATATACCGGTAGTCGATCCGGCATCTCTGTAAAGACCTTCAATACAGCCCAAGTTTCCACCGAATCGAAGGCCTTCTCATAGTCCACAAACGCCAAGCAAAGTGGCCGATTATACTCTTCAGTCGTCTGTTTAACCTGCCGCAGCGTATGGATGTGATCTATGGTACTGAAACCTTTTCGGAATCCGGTTTGTTCGGGAGGTTGGAAGTCGTCAAACCTACGAGCGAGACGATTCGTAATGACTCGAAAACAACTTATAGACATGGCTCGGCAGCGAGATGGGTCTATAATTCTTCAGCAGGGTATTATCACCCTTTTTGAAGAACAGCACCACCACGCTCCTGTGCCACGCCTCTGGCGTTACGCCCTCGTGAATGACGGAATTGAACAATCG
The DNA here is from genome assembly GCF_902806685.2 of Maniola hyperantus. Classification (NCBI taxonomy): domain Eukaryota; kingdom Metazoa; phylum Arthropoda; class Insecta; order Lepidoptera; family Nymphalidae; genus Maniola; species Maniola hyperantus. The sequence goes on from NC_048555.1 coordinate 6,362,299, forward strand.
CTGAAGGACCTTAAGTACCGGTTTTCCACCCGCTTTCAGGAGTTCTGCTGTGATTCCGTCATCACCTGGTGCCTTGTTGTTCTTGAGTTGTTTGAGAGCCATACTAATCTCGTATAGGCTGACGTCCGGGATATCTTCGGTATAGTGTCATAAATAATTACAAAAAATAAAAAAGCAATCACCCAACTGGATTTGAACTCACGGCATCTCTATGAAACTCAACACTATTACCACTCGGCTACCTGAACTACTACAAATATCGTGAAATTTGCAACCTTATACCACACGAGTACGTGTGCTTATACTACTGGTAAGGTTGTAGATAACCTTAGTAGGTGTGAGTGAGTGTATCTTATATCGGATAGCATCGCGTCGCATCTTTGTGTGTTATGCTTACGCGCGCATTAGTATGCTATGGTCAGCGAATGATTTTACTGTGTGTACCCAGTGACACTCACGTCAACAAGACGAAACTGGTGACGTATCATTTATCAAAATCGATCAAGCCGTTGAGTAGTTACAAGTGGACATAGGAACGAACCGACATACCTACTACATACATACAATATAGGTCAAACACATAACCCTCCTATGGGCTTCGCCGCATTCGGGTAAACACTACTAATATGAGGCCAATGGGTAGGGCACATAGTTTGTAAAACCGATAAACGTTGGGGTCCCAAGGTACTGGAATGGCGACCTCGCACCGGAAGACACAGTATTGTAAGACCCCCTGCTAGGTGAACAGATGACATCAGACTAGTCGCAGGGAGCCGCTGGGTTCAGGCGGCGCAAGACCGTGGCATGTGGAAGTTCCTACAAGAGACCTATGTCCAGGAGTGGACATCTATCGGTTGTTGTTGATGATGATGATATAAATGATATACGAGAATGTATATTGCTGTATATATTTTTAATAAATAAATTTTTGTAGGTTTCATAACCTTAATGTAAAACCATAATGTATGTACCACTTACACTCACAGCATATTTTGTAATAATATCCTAAGTAGCAATATCTTTGATTGCTTGCAACAGCAGCGAAATTATGTGTGCGTCTTCTGCACCAACATCCTCGTCTACACCGACCCCAATGCCTACCGGTGCACCATGCAGGATCTGAATTATGCATACGATAATACCGAAGAATATAGCATAATACCGAAGAGATCTATTTAATAAAATAAAAGTATGTCATGAAAAACAAGACTTACGTCAATTATTGGTCGTTCGCTATGGTCGGAGCGTAGCGAACAATACAAAGAACTACGTAGAGTTGTTTCCCGTTGAGTCACACCCCCGTGTGGAACACTGTGACTCAACGGGATTTTTTTTAAATTGTTGTCCCGTTGAGTCACACCTACATATTGCGTGTGCACTTTTCCGGGATGTCATTTATTTTCAAGACGGACATGAACTTTTTACAAAATATTAGACATGGGTGTCGTTTTCAGGGTTTTCCAGGATGCTGATTTTGATAGTGACATTTATTTTCAAATCCAAGATGGCGGACATGGACTTTTTACAAAAAATAGACATGGGTGTCGTTTTCAGGGTGTTCGATGACGCTGAATTTGATGATGACATTTATTTTCAAATCCAAGATGGCGGACATGGATTTTTACAAATAATAGACATGGGTGTCGTTTTCAGGGTTTTGGAGGATGCTGAATTCGATGATGACATTTATCTTCAAATCCAAGATGGCGGACATGGACTTTTTACCAAAAATAGACATGCCGATAACACAATTAATTGAGCGGTAATGAGGCCTTATTTATCACTACCAATGTTAGTTAAGCGGTCATTACCTTCATACTTTGGAGAATTTCGATTAAGTACCTATTTACGTAATCGGACAATTTGCATACATTACTATTATCATATTATTATGTTGTTCACATTATAGCTACACACATAATTATACCTATAGAGTATCTACAACCTAATTTTAATTATTTTTAGGACAGCTACAAACTTAATCACTAAAAGTTTAAAAAAAGTAGTGTAAGTTTGTATAGTAAAGCGGTAATAGCCTAGTGTTTATGGCATTGGCCTTCTTTTCGGGAGGTCGGAGGTTCGATCCCGGGAACGCACCTCTAACTTTTCGGAGTTATTTGCGTTTTTAAAACGATTAATATCACTTGCTTTAGCGGTGGTTATCGAGTTTAATGTTTGAGTTTGCATGCCTAAGAGTTTTACATGTTCTCAAAGGTGTGTGAATTCTGCAAATCCGCATTAGGTCAGCAAACTATGGCTTAAACCCTTCTCACTCTGAGAGGAGACCCGTGCTCTGTAGTGGATCGGTAATGGGTTGAACATGATGATGATGATAGTAAAGGTTGACAAATTTTTTTTTTGTATAAAGTCGCAGTTGATTTGTGAATAATATACCTACCTGTTGTTAATTTCTTAAGTTCTCATGTAAGTGAATCTATATTCTAAGTGAGAATAAAGATTTTTTTAACCGTAAAATAGGTTTTCAGGGTTCTACGTCGTACTTGTATGTAACGACGTTAATTCGTGTCATCGCACATCGAGCGTACAACTACGCGAGCGTGCACCTACATTGAGCAATGAGTATCTTGGAGTAAGTAAATCGTGGAGTAAGTACTTAATTCAAGAGCATAGTTTATTGTCCGTTGTAGCAGAGATAATATATTAACAAGGTTGTAGTTACTCAAGGACGTAGGTCAAGGCTCAAGATCTACCTACCTGCCAAATTTCATGATTCTAGGTCAACGGGAAGTACTCTGTAGGTTTCTTGACAGACAGACGGACAGACAGACAGACAGACAGGCAGACAGACAGACAACAAAGTGATCCTATAAGGGTTCCGTTTTTCCTTTTGAGGTACGGAACCCTAAAAAGGAGGGTGGAATGAGGTCAAAGAGCACTTCAGAGAACTCTCCATTATAAAATTAAGTAGCAAACCATACATAAACATTAAAATATAATGTCGGGAAACATTATTTTACTATCTGTCTCGACGTCTTTTCTCTACAGTAAGCAGACTTATGTTAATGTCGAGTAAATAGAAACATAATAGTTCAATTAAGATATAATATACTTACACGAAACATGATTATGTCGTCTATACTTACTATAAATATGAGTATGTGTATACAATATTATTATAAAAGACAGCAGAAGCTAACGAGCCATACAGAAAATATAATATCTTAAATTGTGCAATTTAAATTTTAAAAGAACAGAAAAATGGTATCAAAGGTAAATGGAAATTTAATAATTTTAAATTCTTAGATTTTTTATATTTTTTCATACACTAACACAACGAAGTGATTCTATAAGGGTTCCGTTTTTCCTTTTGAGGTACGGAACCCTAAAAACGATATCAATCATAATAAATGGCTTTAAATTTAGCAAAAAATTACATAAAATAAAAAATAAATTTTTATGTAATTTTCTGCTAAATTAAAAGCCATTTATTATGATTGATATCGTTTCTTATTTCTGTCCATATTACAGGATGCTCATAAAAAGTCATATTCAAACTGTCATAACTTCTAAACTATTTGATTAATAGCTTTCATTTTGGTGTTTATTTTTAGGAAATATTTTGTTCTATCCAAAGCATGCAAAAAACAAGCAGGTTAATTGCCTAGTTTTCACAAAAATCTTAAAAAAAAAAAATGAACCTAACTTTCACCATGTTTTTTACGGTTTACAATTTTTTCTGTATCTTAATGACAAAATTAGTCAATATTTGTAACATTAATTTGTGGGGTAGGTACATTTTAGTTATCGAAAAAAACTAGTTTTGTGTCTATAGGACTGCCACATCATGAGAAATTGCTAAATAAATCCAAGTAACCTTGCTTAGTCGAAATTAAAATTAAAATGGCTGCCATTTCCACAAAAATGATTTAAAAAAAATGATTTGTCGATAAAATTGACCGACATCGGTAACCAGACACACTGTATACACTACATTTAAACGCCCCTAACACTAAAATTGTTGCAAAGTCATAACTACGAGTACCTAAGAATCCTTAAGTCTGTACTACTTGCTTAGTACTAATTATACATGACCTTATAACTATTCTGAGCAATGAGGAATACGACACACACGGACATTGACTTAAACTTATTTTTTTAAGGTAACAGCTGTCTTCAGCGTTATTTTGCTCGTCTGCATGATCCATTCTTCAAAATGCGCTGTGTTGCCAACAAGCGACGACACAATTAAAAAAGATACAGGAGACGTCGAACAAAGTACTAATGTTAACACCCAAGTTGAAGTTCATAATTATATTCAACAAAAAAGGGGTCTTTTAAATAAATTAATATTAGATTCATTAATAACCCTTTAAACTTTTATAACCAATTACAAATAACAATCCTTTCATAGATCAGTTATATATTATACACCTTCCGTTTTAAGCACCAATAAATGTTCTTAAATATCAAGGGGAGTTTTATTAAACACAGATTGAGTACTCCAAGGCCGATTTCTAATATGTTAGGCTATGAGAGCCATTGTGATTAATGAAAATATGTCACCACCGTCAGCAATGGGGAAAACGACACACACATACACCTTTATATCAGAGTGAACTAGAGCGATGGAGCTCTCGGTTTGCTCCTGAAATGGCATCTGTCAAATATTAAGTACAGTGCGCGGCAGAAAGTAATGTACACCGACATTTAGAATGACATTTCGGCTTTGTAGAGCGTTGTCTCTGTCACTCATACCTACATGACGTTTTGTCGGTCTCAACGAAATAGAAAACGCTCTACAAATCTGCAATCTCCTTCTAAATGTCGATGTGATGTGATGTCTTTCTGCCGCGTACTATATTTGAGCACTAGAGATGATGTGGAATCAAAGATTAAAAAATATAATATTCAATAATATTCAAAACTCTTTGCCATGCCGCGCTGCGCTGTCACGATAGCCCATATCACACACCTAAGTAGTCGTTTCATAGCCTACATTTCTACATTTGGCAGGTGAAGCCTCGAGGATTTGTTACAAGTTTCATAACTGTGCTCATATTCACTTATTTTTTTTTAGGTAACTCTCTTCAGCGTCATTATGCTCGTGTTCATGATCCATTCTTCGGAATGCAATATATTGCCAAGCCACTATCCAAGCGGCGACGGTTCAAGACAAAATACAGAAGACGTCAATCAAAATACACGTGTTGAAACCTCAGCTTTAGCTAACAGCAATGCAGAAAACAGCAATTTCAATCTTTTAAAACTATTAGGAATTGTCGTTTAATCAAATAATACCTACAGTGTGAACCCACTCCTTTCATATATGTATGTCAGTTTACACAATATGATCACCTCCCGTTTTCAGCACCAGTAAATATTATTACAAATATATTAATAAAAGTTTTATTTATTTCTCAAATCGAATCTAGGAAAACATTTTTTTGGCAATCTAAGATATCTCATATTACATTTGAGGCCTCGAGAGTAACTGCCGTGCTCAGAGTCGCTTAATCGTTACTTAAGTTTAGTTAAAACGAGACAGAGCTATATCTCTCACATAAATCTGTCTCGTTTTTTAAGTGCGGCTGTTTGTCACCTAGCTGATGTTTTCTCAATAGTATTTCTTTAGAAGCTATAAGTATAACAGCAGTTCTACAGTATAATAATATTAATATTATGTTCGTTCCAATAGCTATACAACCCTGCAAGTTAATGATGGGCAGCGCCATCTATGATGTGATTTAGTAAGCTATTTCGTTGTAACACTTTTTTGTGACTTTTTTTATCTCCGCGCGCGATGGCCAGCCTATCGTCCGCAACGCGGAGATCACGACCGGACCAGACACCACCCCCGCGCGCGACGGCGACTCTATCGCCCTCAGCGCGGGGAACACAACCAGCCACGAGGCCCCAAGCCAGGATGGCGGGCCCTAGCCGGTGAAATTCCGGCTAGAAGACCAACACCGGGGTAATTGAATACCCCGCGCCTTGCCCGGGTAAGGAGGCTACGCCTCGAGGCCCGTACCCCCGCTTGGCCTTCGGCCAACCGGAGAAGACCCTGTCGTCGTTTTTTGTGACAGCAGCGGGGTCTTCTCCGTTTAACGTAGGCCAAGACCTAGGGCCTCGAGGCATGGCCTCCTTGCCCGGGTGTGGCGCGGGGAAGAACGCTTCCCCGGTAACGTCCTTTAAGCCGTTGTTGGCCAAGGCCTGCCTTCTTGGCTTAGGGCCTCGAGGGCTCGGTTGTGTGTAGCGCCCGGCGCGCCAGGGCGCCCGTACTGTAGGCGGTGGGCTCGTCGTTGTGCACATGGGTATTGTCAAGGCCGGTAAAGGTTGCGTCGCCCTCATCGTCTTCATCTTCATCAGCACGTTGCGCTGGTGTGGGTGACCGCAGAAGCTCGCGAGGTAGAGGACGCCCGTTTAGTGGTCTGGGTTGAAGCAGTGCTATCCCGCGGAGGTGTACGTACGGTCCATGGTCCGCGCGGGCGAACATGCGCCGCGCAAGTGCGTGGACGTACTCCTCCACGGTGGGCTGTGACCACAAATTCAGGGGTTTGGAATTTTTTCCTTTACTTATTGTGCTATAAAGACATTGCTATCTGCAAATTCTATTATTCTAGGTCAACGGGAAGTACCCTGGAGGTTTTAATACCCCTTGTTTTGACGGACACGACAGACTGACAGACAACGTAGTGAAGGGTTCCTTTTTCCTTTTAAGGTACGGAACCCTACAAAGTAACCCGTACCTATAGGATCACTTCGTTGTCGGTCTGTCTGTCAAGACTCGTCATAGAAGTCTAAACCTATAAGGTCCTTCTACTTATCATGAAATTTGGCAGGTAGGTATGTCTTCCGAAAACCGTGAATTTCATGGTTAAATCACAAAAAAATTAAAAGTGTCATTTCTTCTACGATGGTACGGAATCCTTCGTGTGTGAGTCCGACTCGCACTTTAATAGTTTTTATATTTTTATTATTTACTAGCTGATGCCCGCGACTCCGTCCGCGATTTAGGTTTTTATAATCCCATGGGAATGGGAACTCGATTTTCCGGGATAAAAGGTAGCCTGTTACTCTAGTCTCCAGGTCTTTAACTATACCCATGCAAAACATCACGTCGATCCGTTGCTCAGATGCGACGTGATTGAAGGACAAACTAATAAACCAAGAAACCTCAAACAAACACATTTTCGCATTTATAATATGGGTATAAGTCCCGCAAATTGCTCATAGGTACGCGTGGCCACCATTTTAGTGACGTCAGCACTAGACTGAAGTTTCGAGCTGATGGTATATTTTTATTTCGGCTGACGTCAAAATGACGTCATTCCGATGTTAATCAGACATGGTTCCAGCGCAATAGCAATTTGCAGGACTTATTGTGACGTCATACCAAAAACCGGCCAAGTGCGAGTCAGGCTCGCGCAACGAGGGTTCCGTAAAACGCAGTCGAATTTTTTCGACATTTTGCACAATAGTAGGTAACTCAAAAACTATGATGCATCAAAATAAAAAAAAATCTGCTTTCGAATGCACAAGTGAAGACCTTTCATAATATGATACCCCACTTGATATAGTTATCTTACTCATGACCACAATTTAATTTTTTTGTGTGATGTAACCACAAATTCACGGTTTTCAGATTTTTCCCCGAATGTCAGCTATAAAACCTACCTTCCTGCCAAATTTCACGACTCTAGGTCAACGGGAAGTACCCTGTAGGTTTCTTGACAGACCGACAGACAGACAGACAACAAAGTGATAATATAAGAGTTCCGTTTTTCCTTTTGAGGTACGGAACCCTAAAAAGCATCCCCACTTCAGAAGTAGGGGAGCTACCCTAAAAAAATATTTATCACAATTTTATTTCACCACTTAGTCGGCGTGATTAATATTTACCTATATCCATGCCAACTTACAAATTTCTAGCACGAATAGTCTCTGAGATTAACCGAGGACGGACGGACGGACGGACAGACGGACGGACATGGTGAAACTATAACTGCGGAACCCTAAAAATGAATAGCTAAATGTGTTGCTGATCGCAAATCTCGAGAACAGCTGAACCGATTTCGCTAATTCTTTTTTATAATATTCCTTGAAGTACGAGGATTGTTCTTACGGAGAGAAAAATTTAAAAATTGTAAGTATGTATTAAAAAAATTAAAAATTAAAGAATCGACTGTTAGGCGGGACGGAGTTCGCCGGGGCAGCTAGTATCAAATAAAAATTAAGCAGCCCTTTTCTCTCACCATTCAAGAAATAAAACATTTTTCATCAGAAAAGGAAGCTGGACAGTATGTAAGTATGCAAGATGATAATAATAATCGATACCTCTGGGCTCAAAGGTCGTAAAGGACAAAACGCTACTTTTCAGGAGAAGCAAAAAACGAAAAAAAAAAATTCTTTTTTCTCTAGCACCTTCGTTTCTTTAGCTTTTTAAATGAAACCTAGGAAGAAAGTACTTAGAATTTATGGTGTTTTCTAAGGCAGTGTTCAAAAATTGCCCTAGTGCTGTATTTACTGAAATAGATTTCTTTTACGACCATAAATTTGAAAACAAATGTCCTTTACACCCTATAAATTATCATTATATGATATTACCTAAGGGCGTAAATCTACTTTACTGCACAAAACTGAACAAAATAAGGAAATAACCGACATGTGTAATAATTTTTAGATTCTTAAGGCTCACCCGCTAAGGTATTCTGTAAGGATAAAATAATAATTACAGTTAAGTATTAAACGCATTATGTAATTTTGTATGTAATTATGCATAAACTATTATATTTTCTCTAAAAATAATAATGAAATAACATATTGTTCAAATAAAACGTATTTTTTCTAATCAAACCGAGATCATTTATTTGGAATTGAACACGAAGCCTTACAATAAATCTTATAAATTAATATTTTGATAACTAACTATTTTTTTATCCACTCTCTTCTTTAATATTATAATTAGTTTCACTTCTTTCTTAAATCAACTTTATAAACATAAGATGATTTATTTATTCATCTTCCTTCTCACTTTCTTCATCATCCTCTTTATCTGTTTCGTTCAAGGTTTAAAGTAGGTCATAATCGCATGGAAGTTCCCTGTATTCGTTATCAAATCTTTTACGTGTTGTTCCATTTTCACACTAGCTTATCAGGTAAATATAAAGTATTTAACTAATGATTTTAAGCTTATTTCGTCATTTAACGACATATTTTAATGTATTTAAAGTTTACGGGTACAGGAAAGACAGATGGCCTACCTACCTTTTGTAAAAGGAGTAACTGATAAAATAGGTACATTGTTGAAAAAACAATACAACATTAAGATCGTGTTTACTCCCTTACAAAAGATTGTCCATTTGATGCTATCAACGAAGGATCGTCTGCCATACCAAATTCCGGGTGTGTATAAGATCGACTGCAGCTCTGGGAGCTCCAATATTGGTCAAACGAAGAGACCCATAGCAACTCGGGTATTAGAACATTTCAAAGCGGTGCGAAACAACGATCCTCAGAAGTCTGCGATCGCGGAGCATATTCTACAGCCAGGCACAAAACATTGGATTAAACTCCACAATCCTCGAGTTCTCTCCATAGAACTTCCACTATATACCTAGACTAGTGCGCGAAGCGATTGAAATTCGCAAACACCAGAATTTCAATCGTGAGGATGGTTTTAAACTAGCAAGTAGGTATGTGGAATCCAGTGGTAGAATTATGCAAATCAAGACAGCATCGAACGACGTCGAAAGTTAATAGTGACGCTGTGAGTGTATTTTGCCGGACAGCTCGTGAAGTTCCAGCGAAAAGAACAAGAAAGAGGGTAGTTCGCTACTGCCCTTGACAACTCGAACTTCATCTCTCGCAGCACCGCAGTCCCGTTGTAACCACGACCCGTGCAATTGGGTTGAAATGTCGACAAATAAAAACAAAAATTAATTGTGGTATGTACCCGTTATATACATTAAAATATACAGTATTTATATAATCTTTCTTATTACAATTTACTTACTTTAATTCTAAGATCAATAAAGTACTTCCTTGTACTAGTTATCTTAACCTAATTAGAAAGAAGTCATTTATATTAAATAAAAAATGCCCAAAAGTAATTATACTTCTTTTTTCTGTGTTCATCTTACAGGAATTCTGAGACCAATCATGTAAATTCCTATAAATATCCTTATTTACTGCTAAAATATTTCTACTATTTACTTCTGTGAGATGGGTAAATTTGTTTCGTGTACTAGTACTATCATAGATATAATTTTGTCTGAAATTAAAAGTTTAAAATCACTGGAAAACTCGAATAAACCCTCCAAAATTATATTATGTTCTATCTAAGCAGGCGTTACTTTGCGGAAGTCCATGATTTACAATGAACCAAAAGCTTAATGTAGACCTTACAATCCACAATTGTAAAATTGCAATTGTGGATTGTAAGGTCTTAAAATTAATGATAAAATTGATGCTGAGCCAGCACCTATATTAGATAACAGTGAAAGATGTTAATATGTTGGCCAATCTGAAGTATTTGTAATAAACGCTTTTTGTAGTCGAGCGAGTAGTGTACATTTAAAGATACATAATATGTAAAAATGACATCATAAAACCATTGGAATTGCTTTATAATATATAAAATATTGTTGTTCATATAATTTTGTATGGTTATTTCAAAAATTTGACAAGAATTGTATTAAAAATCAATATTTTTACTTCGCGCAGACACCGACATGCAGTTTATCATTTCAGGTTCTGCTGAAAATATGATGTTTCAAATAACGCATTTATATTTTTTTGTAATTTAGAAGTGTATGAACTAATACAATATTAAAAAAATAGAATTAAAAAGGTTTCGTGTAGTGTCAGGATTTTTTCAAAGTGTGTTGTGCATTACAATGCACACTGCCAAGAATAGAGGTTATCAAGTTAGGTAGTATATTCTAGGACTTACGGGACTATTCCTCATCTACTTTTGTTTATTTACGCCCTTAAGTGGCGCAAATGAAAGTGCATTATTAAAATGAAACTAGGGAAACTAGGTAGTAAAGGACGCTTTCATTTTTTTATTTTAAATTGTAAGGGTGTACAGGACAATTTGTAAACGTGATGTCCTTTACGTCCAAAATTTTGAGGTGACATATTAACCATCTAAGGTGGTATAAGACAATTGATAATTTATTTGTATGTTACGCCCAAAGGTTTTTTTTATACTTTGCTTTACTACCAGAAGGAGTAGACTCTGGTAACCAAGTGTTACTTACACCCATATTTTCACGGTAAACTTCGTTTAACGTGCCAAATTATGTGGGTCGTAAAGGCATTTTTTTTACGAATTTCGTGAAACGGAATATACAGATCGATAGAGAATTAAAAACTGAGTAAAGCAGTGTCAAAAAGTCATTTTCGGCCAAATGTCCTTTACGACCTTTGAGCCCAGAGGTATCGAATTATGATACGCGCGTCCCGGATGCCCTCAAATGTAGAATATATCATCATCATCATCATCAACCAATAGACGTCCACTGCTGGACATAGGTCTCTTGTAGGGACTTCCACACGCCACGGTCTTGCGCCGTCAGGATCCAGCGGCTCCTTGCGACTCGTCTGATGTCGTCCGTCCACCTAGTGGGGGGTCTTCCAACGCTGCGTCTTCCGGTGCGAGGTCGCCATTCTAGCACCTTGGGACCCCAACGTCTATTGGTAGTACGAACTATGTGCCCTGCCCATTGCCACTTCAGATTCGCAACGCGTTGAGCTATGTCGGTTACTCTAGTTCTCCTACGGATCTCCTCATTTCTGATTTGATCACGTAAAGAAACTCCAAGCATAGCTCTCTCCATCGCCCGCTGAGTGACTCTGAGCTTTCTTATGAGGCCCATAGTTAGCGACTATGTCTCGGATCCATATGTCATCACTGGCAACACGCACTGTTCGAAGACTTTGGTCTTCAAGCACTGAGGAATCGGTAGAATATAATATATCAGAACAAAATCCGGATGGATGGCAAACCTAGTTACAAATGATAAAAAAATTCATTTCAAAAGTTCGACGTACAAATTAATATTATGGTAGGTAGGCAGGTAATTATAACATATTATATACTATTTTACATTTTCATAAAACTACAGGTTTTTTAAATTCAGTTACAAGTTAGTTCTTGACTGCAATCTCACCTGGTAGTAAAGTGATGATGCAGTCAAAGATGGAAACGGGCTAACCTGGAAGGAGTATGGCAATTAAACCCACACCCCATCGATAAAATTATAAGTGCGGAAATTACCTAATCCTGACATTGATTCATGAGATTGCCAAACAACTATGATCCATGGTCCTTGTGGGGCTCTTAATAGACTCTCCCTGCATGGTTAATAGTGCATGTTCTAAGAAATACTTAATTTTTCTTTTAACTGTGATATTTTTACTTACTTTATAGTATTTTTTTGGATTCAAGCGGAATAATAATGTAGGTAGGTTTCACCAGTATTATTTGAGGTTAAATAATTATAAATTAAGAAACTATCATCGTAAAACAAAAAAAAAAAGTAGCTAACATCTAAATATGCATGCAATCATACACTCCCATTTACACACACACACACATGCACACACGCTCACACATACTTATAAGCACACACTCACACACGCATACACACACACATACAATCATACACACACTGTTGTAATTTTATTTTATTATTGTATATACCTACATTTATTCTAACTCTATTCTGTTAAAATAGTTTAATTATAATTTTAAGTAATCTCTTTTGGCCTTCTGTTATACCTAGATTTAAATTTAAATAATAATTATGTATTTACGCTGTTGATTACTTTCAAATAAACAAAAATAAAAAAAAAATAAAAAATAAAAAATAAAGACAGATTAAGATTAAGAATCTCTGTCATGTCAAGAATCTCTGTCTGAATCATCTGTCTGCGGAGGACCCTCGAGTACTTCGGTCACATCGCAAGAAAGGACGCCAGCAATATTGAAAAAATCATGGTCACTAGGAAGATCGAAGGAAAGAGACCCCGCGGACGTAGCCCGAGACGTTGGGTAGACCAAATAAAAGAGGCGGTCGACACACCTATCTGCAATGCAATCCACGCGGCGCGAAACAGAGGAAAATGGAAAAACATCGTAGCAAAGATCATATCAAAAGGGAGCCACGATCCTCAAAATTGAGGGAGCGACGCAGGAAGGAAGATTAAGAAAAGTGGTCCGTATTTATTAAGTAACTTGATGAAATAAATTTGAGGATATCCTTTGTTACTGTTAATAAAATGGGCTTGATACACACACACGCACACTATAAGCCCTTATTTTCCATGAACGTGCCGTTATTAGATAGTGGCACAGTATAAATTGCAGACGTTGCAGACATTCCGTTTAATCGTTATCCAGTAACCATGATTAATTCCAAAGTAAGTTCGGCTCATGTGCCTGTAATATATTATATGTATATATTAGTAGGTACATAGTACATAGTATTTATTTGAGTGTATTGAGTTAGTGATTGTTTCTATTAGAAACTTAATATTGGCTCATTTCCGCGTTCATTTTAATTTTTAGTGTTTGTGGTTAGGCATTTTACACGTTAAATCAAAAAATTATGCATAAAAAGAAATAAAAGTCTGTTTTACAATGTACAAGTAAAACCCTTTCATAATATTATGATACCCCACTTGGTATATTACTTAATCTTCCTTTGAAAGTTGAAAATACTAATTAGGTAGGTATTTGTTCATGAACACATTTTGATTTTTTTGTGATGTAACCACAAATACACGGTTTGCAGATTTTTCCCATTACGTGTGCTATGCTATGCATTACGGGGTCGCTAGTGTAATATAATGAGATAAATGGTAGCCAATACACGTAGAAATGGACATAGGCAGATATCTTTTGGGGCTTTTGGGTAACTAGAGGTATTTCGTGAACTCCGACAAACATACGGACGACTGCAGTAGGTACCTTCATAGTCTATATGTCCGTTCGTACTTCTTGAAAAATGTGCCTAGTTGTCTATATTTACGCGAGAATTTCGCACGTTTCGCAACATTGTATAGTACGTGACAGGTTGCGATAGCAATCGGGGAAGGAACGCCCCGCACACTAGTGATGTAACGATTATTCGCATTCGCGGATATTCGCATATTTTTGCATATTCGTATTCGCATTCCGCGAAATTACTGCGAATGTTTTGCGAATATAAAAAAAAAATTGATGTAATAGTTGGTTAATAAAACAAAATACATTAATTTCTTATGTTTTTAATGTAATGAAAAGTAACTTAACCTCATAATCATAAATTATCAGTCTTCTCTTTATCATTTGGTAACGGGACTGCCGCCAAGTGAACCAAGCCATATAGACAAATGACGCCAAATTTAAACAAAAACTGAATATTCATATTCGCATTCTTAAAATGTGACATTCACTACCGCACACCCACACAGCCCCCGCGCTAACCCGGTGCAGGCGAGCGCGGGTGACGTGCAGGTGTGCGGGGCGTCCCGCCGCCTCATACCCCGATTGCCATTTCAACCTGTCGCGGACTATAGTTGCCCGTTTGTTATTATTTGTGACCGTCGGGAGGTAGGTAGTGTCAATGAAAAGTCCTTGTGTAGAAGGATTTTTGTTTGTAAATAATGTGAAAAATACGATGTCTTATAATAATAAATTGACTCTATTGTTTCTTATAGGTTTTCGTCAGCGTTCTTGTGCTTTTATGCCTAATCCAGTCTCTTGACTGTGCACGCGTACGGAGGAATGCAGAAGCATCGGCTCCTCCCACTGGAAACGAGGAGAAAGCCGGAGAAGATAAAACTTCGTCCGGCCTTGGACAAATAGTTGGAAAATTGGACCCCGCGGAATTAATGAAACAATTTTTTGCTAAGTTTCATTGATTTATATCCACATAATAAAAACACTAATCTTGTCTTCTTTTAAATGTTTGCGCTGCTTGCGACGACTTTTTTGTGAAACACGTCAAACATAGAAATCATTTTCACTTTTCAGAATATACCTACTTAGTAGATAAGTATTTTACCTATATCAACGTTTTATTTATTAGAATTAAACGGTAGAAGTTGGGGGGAAAAACGGAAGCCGGATGGGCATTCTATATTCTAACAGTGCGTTATAAACGAGGAAGCGAATCGCTTCGTACGAGTCCGTGGACTTTTACTTTTAGGACGCCTAGGCATGTAGGGGTACAGACCTTTATGGCGTTTCGCTGTGCGCTAAAAGGTTAAAATATCGATAAAATTCTAATAAAGATAAATTGTTTAAAAAGCCGTGGTTAGCCGCCCTTGCCTAATACTTGCTTCCCACGTTACGTGATAGATATTGCAGACGGAGTACGGACGCGGACCAGTTCGCGCCAACTCACCATGATAAAAAAAAATCAATGAAACTTTTTCAAGTATTTTTGAATCGTCAGATGCATCTACCATTGGTTCGGAATGCCTTTCCTACCGAAAAGAACCAGCAAGAAACACAGCGGTTGCTCTTTTCAAAGATTTGATATACAATATTATGCCATGTATTAAAAAAAATTTGCGTTGCTGGAACGAGCTGCAGGTCAAATCCACGCTCTTTTATCATAGGTAATCTTCAATTGTGTAATATGCTTTTTCAGGAGCATACTTTTAATAGATTTTTAAACTTGTGTATTGGTAAGTCCAAAATAGTTTGCGGAATTTTGTTATAAAAGCTTATGCATACCCACAAATGACTTTTGGACTTTCCTGAGGCGGAGGATAGGAGTTTTTTTAAAGAATATTAACCATGTTAAATGACTAATATTCCCCTTTCCTCTTCAACTAAGTGTCAAGCTCGTGCTAGGAGTAGGACCGACAATAGTGCAACGGGCGGGGTTTGAACCGTCGCTCGACCTTTTCGGTTTTCAGTCCTCTCCGTTACTTGTTGAGCTATTAAGGCTCATAACGCTTAGCGCGCGTTGCAAGCTTATTACGGTTTCTAGTTAATTGTGTGAATCACCAATTTTCTTGTGACTAAGAATATTTTGTCTTACAAAAATTATCTTATTGTAAATATATTGAGAGGCTACTGTAAGAACACCTATTTCCTTAAACGAAACGGGAACGGTATCGTCTGATCCGCGGCGCGGCGAGTGGGGAAATTCAATATGGCTTCGAATCTCAAGACCCCCACAGACTGATACGCACAGTTGGAAGAGCCTTGTTCGTGGTGCGTGGATGTCCGTGGTCGTCCGGACGTGCGTGATGATCCGCAGAATCACGCACCGTGGGAAGCCGGTGTTATTCCTTGTCACTTGTGTTATTTTGTCTGCACGCTTATTCGACACATGTGCGTGACCAGAGCAAATTCATGATTTCCTGCTGATGCAATGTACATCCAGTAGGACATCAGATTCTATACTGACAACACGACTGCCTCTACTAATATTATTTTAAAAAGTGATACTCTTTAGAAATGAAATTACGGCTTGCCATTTTCTTATGCCTTGTAAGTACCTATCTACTCTCAATATCATAAACAACTTAGATGATGCCCGCGACTTCATCCGCGTGGATTTAGGTTTTTAAAAATCCTGTAGGAACTCTTTGACTTTCCGGGATAAAAGTAGACTATGTCCTTCCCCGGGATGCAAGCTATCTCTGTACCAAATTTTATCAAAATCGATTGAACGGATGGGCTGTAAAAAGTTAGCAGACAGACAGACACACTTTCGCATTTATAATATCAGTTGGTATGGATGTATTATTTTTTGTGGTTGCAAACTTTTCGTTTATTAGTATCAATACCTTTTGAATTAGATTAACTAAATTATATTGTTATCCTCTAAGTACAACTAAGTATATTCAACTGGCTTCCCGTAGCTCAGGGAATCCTAGTTCGGGGGCCAGGAATATCGACAATTAATGTTTTTTTTGTTTCTTTTTTATATCTACCTACATCTAATAAGAAAACTACTTATTTGTTTTAATGTAATCTGTTTATGTATTTATAAGTAAGTTATTTACATTAATTGTACCTAACTATTTATATTCGGGCGAAAGACTGGCTTCCCATAGCACAGGGAATCCTAGTTTGGGGGCCAGGAACTTTGCATTGCTACTACCAGGGTTATGTACTTATATATACCTTGTAAATTTTTATCAAATAAAGATAAAGATTAAAGATCTCTACCCATAAAGATTAAATATAATCCATCGCTGGCCCACTACTGAGCACGGGTCTTCTCTTGGGATGAGAAGGCATCCCAATGAAGGAGGATGGAAGGAGAAATTCCGAGACAGGAAGAAAGCAAGTGATATTTTATTGCTTAAAACGCACATAGCTTGAAAGTTAGAGGTGCGTGCCGGGGATCGTACCCCCGACCTCCCGAAATAGAAGGCTGATGTTTTGACCGTAGGCTATCACCGCGCTTTATATGTATAGCGGAGCGAGACCAATAATTAATCTATGGTAGGTATATTGAGATATAATTAACGTTACTCTTAGGTACTTTTTTCACATTTCTTACAGTTTTACGCAGCAGTTGTACTAGCACTGCCATCAGAGTCTGAAGGTCGTTTAAAACGGGATGTGATGGAGTCAATGAAGAACGCGTGGAACGAGGTCGTGAAGACTTTATCTGACGCGGGAGATGCTGTCGTACATGTATTTAAGCCTACAGAGAAGAATTTTGTGGACAAAATGGTTGACGGGGTCAAGAGTCTCGCAGATTAATAATATTATGATTATAAGTCCCGCAAATTGCTATTGCGCTGAAACTATGTCTCATTAACATCGAAATAACGTCATTTTGACGTCAGCCGAAATAAAAATATTTATTTTTTATAACGCCATTTTAGTGACGTCAGCACTAGACTGAAGGTTCGAGATGATGGTATATTTTTATTTCGGCTGACGTCAA
Source organism: Maniola hyperantus (assembly GCF_902806685.2). NCBI lineage: Eukaryota > Metazoa > Arthropoda > Insecta > Lepidoptera > Nymphalidae > Maniola > Maniola hyperantus. Next base: position 6,380,169 of record NC_048555.1, read on the forward strand.
AATGACGTCATTTCGATGTTAACGAGACATGGTTCCAGCTCAATAGCAATTTGCGGGACTTATAGGTACGTGACGCTTTGTTAAAGAACAACTCCTGAAGAGCACAAAACAGATATTAGTACAGATAAAGTAATGTAATCAATCAATCAGCCTTTTTGCGTCCATTGCTGGACATAGGCCTTCCCAAGAGCGCGCCACCACACACGATCCTCCGCCTTCCTCATCCACCCAATTTCCACCACCAAGGTCCTCAGACGAGGGGGTTGGTGTAATAGGTATGTAATGCTCTGCAAAAATAACATTTTATTATTACAAGACTGCCCGAAAAAGGAGTGTTATATTTTCAGGACTTATATTTTCACGAGTAGGTATGTATGTGAGTTTCTTTATTCCACCGTAACTTCCAAATACTTGAACAGATTCGGATGTATCGTTAGAATGTGGTTAGAATCCTCATATTATCATTCCGAGTGATACCTACTACCTACTGAAAATACGAACATAAAATATCGCGTGTGCTGTGAAATCTTAATATATTTTTTCTTAATAGTTGTTATACATATTATATCACACACCGGCTTTACTCACGTGTTTAGTCGACGTAGTTAGCCCGACTAGACACGTGAGTAAAGCCGGTGTGTGATATATTATGTATAATGGAAATCACTCACAATAATTTAAAAGTTATTAGATGTTTGTGATTGTGATTATTCAATTTGTGGTAAATATATTGAATAGTAAATAAAATAGGTACCAAAAATCTTTAATTTTGTTTGTTCGAATATTAAACAAATTATAATTATTTTATTGTGGGCGGTTACGCACTCATCCGATCCGATTCGGTGAAAATATCCGAAGTATTCAAAGCACTATTTGTAGGGTACTTCCGTCATGCAATATCTCTCCGTCATCCGTGAGAATATCTCGGATGTGCCTCGGATTCAAATCGGACAGTTATGATGTAGATATAATAATATGTATATCAAAGATGTCCACTGAATAGCTTGGATTTGGATCAGAGAACTGATTATTGCGTAAGCAATATCCGAATTCTGTCCGAGTTTTTATATCCGTATTTTCACGGAGTGCGTGATCGCTCTTAGGCATGATTTTTTTACGCCGTGAACTGCTATTGCCTTGCCAGGCAATTGCCCTTAGTTACTTATCGCGGTCAGACGGGGCACGGACATGGCATAATCTAGGTAGCAAGAATTACTACAGTACCTACGCGGCAGAAAATAATGTAGGACCTTTAGAATGAGATTTCGGCTTTGTAGAGCGTTGTCTCTGTCACTCATACCTATGTGAAGTTTTGTTGGTCTCAATGACAAAGACAATGCTCTACAAAACCGTTATCTCTTTCTAAAGGTGGATGTACATTACCTATTTTCAGCCGCGTACTGTACAAACTTACAATAAAATTCATAGAAGCTAAGTATAAATTATTTATTATTATTATTAGTGGAACCATATCCTTTTTCGACGGGATAGGTTGGTAAGCCTAATTAATAAGGCTTGATTAAACTACTAAGGGTAACCTTGCTCCGTACTAATAGGTACCGTAATAAATGATGCGGTTTATAACCACTATTTAATTAATTACCTTACTAATGGCATTGTGAGATAATAAATTAGGCTAACAATCATATTTTGTAAGAAAAATAAATTCTCATAAATGTATTTTAACTTTTATTACCAAACTAAATTGTCTCATTTTTATCACACATAATATAGAGCGATGAGAAATAAATAAACGTATAACTATACCTAACCTACCATTTGAATAGTGTATTGTAATCAAATGACAATGGTTGCTGCAACGATTTTATACGTCACTGTGATACGGGACGCTAGAGTCGACATCAAAACCAACACATTTATGTTCCGCGTCAGTAGGACTGTCGCTGATGATCTCTATCAACTGATCAGTCCTCGGCTGCAAATTCGCCAAAGTCCCTTCAGGATAATCTGGCCTTCTTTCGTAGCTATAGTCCTCTTTGTGACGCGATGGCATAATGAAAATTCCGCCTGTCACTTCTTTATATTCTTTAGCACTATTTTCCTCCATTTTTTCTTGGGCAACCTCGTAATTTTTTCGCCGCAAATCCGATATATTGTACTGATAAGACTCCGATTTGTGACGTTCTTTGCAAAACATGCAAAATGTTATCCAAGCGATCACAAATGCCGCCTGAAACAATAATAGAAGGAAGCCATAGAGAAAACTATCTACAACGGTCAACGTCATCCTTTAACTAGAGTTTATCATCAACATTATCATCAACCCATCGCCACGGTCCACTACTGAGCACGGGTCTCCTGAAGAATGAGAAGTGTTTTGGCCATAGTGTGGACTATGGCACGCTGACCAAGTTTGGATTAGCAGACTTCACACACATTTGAGAACTTTATGAAGAACTCTTAGGCATGCAGATTTTCTCACGATGTTTTGCTTCACCGTTAAAGTAAGTGATATTAAATTTCTTAAAACGCAACATAACTAATTTTAGTTTCGAATAAATCTATCTAAACAAGTATATATAACTTGTTTTTTGTGCATGTCTTTCCATTGTATATGTTTTAGTACGTATTTAGGAGGTTATTGGTAAGTATATGAATAAATAAATAAATAACTTCAAAAAGTTATAGATAATCCGGAATCGAATAGGAGATCGACGCCTCAACCACTAGGCTCTATGTCTATAATATTATAAATAGTATAGGCTATAATAACTAGAGTTAGTATAACGTAATTTCTTACCAGGATCATGGCGCATATTAGTCCAATAATGTACGTGGACATGGTAATCGTCACAACGTTTAAAATGAATCTAGAACTCGAATGTGACACGGGTATTGCTTTCGAGATTGAAACAGTTGCTGGCGAGATCGCGAGCTGGACCGATCTCGTCGTCGTTCTCAATTAAGCCAGTTGTTGCTCTTTTAGTGTGTGATGTCATTGGATTGATTGAAGCAGCTTCATTTGGCACAATGAGCCCAATATATTTTCGTTTACAGTTAGCGGCATTGGAATTTCCCTTATCGCGAGTTGCACGGTTAGAGTTAAGTTATTTACTGAAGGAGTCATTCTCACTGGACGGAGTGTATTCTTTATGTTCTTACATGGTTGTTACTTATTACTTTATTCATTAATTGTTACGAGAAATTTTATTTATCTTTATTACCAAGCGTTGTCCGCTAAATCATACGCAAATAAAAATCGTAAAAAACTTCAATTCAATTCAACTTCTTTTTTTATAATATCTGTCCCAGCTTTACTCACGTGTTTAGGCGACGTTAGCCCGACTGGTTTCGAACCCATCCGGGGTCCTTTTCAAGGTTTCTTTTTTTTACTCTGTACTAAGTTCTGGGGTTCTTTTTTTAATCTGTACTAAGGCGTTCGTAGTTTTCACTCTACCCGAAATAGGATTTTCTTTTACAACCATAGATTACCAGTTTTCCAGTCAATGTACAGACATCACAGACTTTCATGTTTTATAGATAACACATAATATTATGAACCTATTGTATTTATGAACTCTACCTACGTTATGTATTATACAACACAGGTAGTAGGTAGGTAGGTACCTACTCTAGTTTTTACCTACATATAATGCGTACAAAATGAGTTCTCACGCGCCATTTTAACTTTATGTGTCAACTGTCATGTCAAAACTACAATTTTAGTCCTTATTTTAAAGGGGAACCGTACTTTTGACATGACAGTTGACACAGAGTTAAGATGGCGCGTCAGAACTCATTTTGCACGTGCTATGCCTGTCTTTTATTTTATACGGAAAATATCAAGTCGATAATTATAGATACCTACTTAGATTTAATTGATACCAGGTGGTTGGCGGTAGCTGTTATATTTTTATGACCTCGATCGTGGTTTATTAAGCGTTGTGCTCCTAACTAACCACATATTACAAATTTTGATTGTGTTAGCATGCGCGCGCGTATGAATCTATGTATATAAAAGGAAAAGGTGACTGATTGACTGACTGACTGACTGACTGACTGACTGACTGACTGACTGATCTATCAACGCACAGCTCAAACTACTGGACGGATCGGGCTGAAATTTGGCATGCAGCTAGCTATTATGATGTAGACGTCCGCTAAGAAAGGATTTCTGAAAGTTCAACCCCTAAGGGGGTGAAATAGATGTTTGAAATTTGTATAGTCCACGCGGACGAAGTCGCGAGCATAAGCTAGTCTGAAAATAAATTATACTTACCTACCACAAAGAAGAGAAATTAACAGTAGGTAACATGAAGACATGCTTACAATATTGTAAGGCACAGTTTTCTAAAACGTTGTTGGTACAAGATACGATCTAAATACGAATTTAAGTAAGTAAATGTAATACCTACTAGGGTAAGGATGCCGATTATGAGATACCATTTTTATTTTTGGCCATAAAAAGATATAATTGCACTAATGACTATGAAAATCGATAGGGTATTTAATGAGGTTTATAATAAGCATAGAAAACCATTTTGTACTAAGTATGATATTTTTTTATTTATAACAGATAATTCCTAAACCAGTTTCTCAATCTTACGAACCGAGTTCGCCCCTGCCACTGTATGCCTTCAATATATCACAGATCTTATGAAAAGTGGAGCAAGGTATACCTACCTACCTACTTATCACAAAGTGATCCGTGTGAAGAACCGTTTCCCTCTTGCTATTTTGAAATGATAACCACCTCCTTTATGGAAGTCGGTTAAAAATCGAAATTGGGTATTTGACTCCAATTGTTTTATTACTTTATTATAAACTAGGATAAAAAGAATGACGTAAACTGAAAAAACGAATTATATCAATCAAATAACCAGAAAGTTTTATGCATAGAAATATTTCTGATTAGACATAGATAGCGATATAGCATTTTGACGTCACACCCTATAATGCCATAGTAGCTTCGTGCGGCTTCATACAAGTTTTCGTTTTGCGAGAAAGGGATAGAAGACCCTCCCCTCCCACTCACAAATTAAAATGCCTGTAACTTTGTAAATCTTTGTTGGATTTTAATATTTTTTCAGCGTAAGTACGTCATTATTTTTACCCTAGTTTATAATAAAGTACCTAATAATATTTATCAAATTTAAAAGTAGGAAAATACCCAATTACTTAAAGTAAAAGTTATTTAGGTACGTACACCATACAAGTACCTATAAATTATGTATTCGTTTAATTACGTAAGAGCGTGTTTGCCATTTAAAAAGTAGAGGAGTAAATTATTAATACAGCAGGGTGATTGTCTAAAACCTGCATCAATCATTATTACAATTTAAAATGTTTCTGAATTTGTGCGATTCTTGTTGCAACAATGCATTGTGTCCAATAGTGAGCGAGCATTAACCAATCAGAGATGATTGCGATCGTGACATTGTAGCTGTCAAACAACCGCGGTAGAGCCACAGTTTCTTCATAAAAGAAACATCTGCAAAGAGTTTGAAGCGCATTCCAGATAGAATAATTAAGAAAGCCCGTTTATTAATATAAAGAAATAGCGCACAGCTCCGGCTTTGCACAGGTAGTTTATTAAATTTTCGTAGAATTCTCTAATTTTTTAGAAAATAAAATATAGCCTATGTCACTCAAGAATAATGTAGCTTTCTACTGGTGAAAGAATTTTTAAAATCGGTTCTGTAGTTCCAAAGATTACCCCCTACAAACAAACTTAACGACATTACCTCTTTATATAATAGTATAGATATAGATATAGATATAGATTAGTATACCTACCTAGTACCTACTTAGATTTAAACCAAAACATAAAAATGGTAATCCAAAATGGTAGTAACGAGAAAACTTTTGGTCCTCCTCCTGTTGTGTGACGAATATACCTACGAGTTTGAAACGCCCATTTTGATGTTGTATTTGTAGATAATTAGTAATAGTATGCCTTTGAATGCGTAAATTGGGAACACCGACGGAGACCGAGACATCTGTAACTATCTGGTCTATTTCTCTACCGCAACAACACAGGAGCAGAGTGAACTAGTGTAAGTGAGCTCTCGACTTGATCTTGAATCGACATCTGTCAAAATATATTATACTAGCTGACTCCCGCGGCTTCCCCGCGTGGATTTAGGTCTTTAAAAATCCTGAGGGAACTTTTGATTTTCCAGGACAAAAAGTAACCTATCCGTTGTAGCCCGTCCCCGTGATGCAGGATATCTTAGAATTGAATTTCGTAAAGACATTTGAACGAATGATTCTACAAAAAATCCCATGGTATCACCACGATGCAATTCCTTACATTATCCCGGAAAATCAAAGAGTTCCCACGGGATTTTTGAAACCCTAAATCCACGCGTTCGTGGTCGCGGGCATCAACTAGTATTATAATTTCAAACTTTTTACCACGCTGCCACGACGACTATAACATTTGACTCCTGCCAGGTAGCGAAGCCTTTTTTATAGTCCGTACAAAATGACTCCTCGCATGCCATTTTAACTCTATGGGCCAACTCGCATGTCAAAAGTACGGTTCACCTTTAATAAGGATTAAAATTGTACTTTTGATATGAAAATTGACACAAAATTAAAATGGCGCGTGAAGAGTTAATTTTTACTTATAGATAAGTTTCATAACTGTCGTGAATGTTGGCACTTATCGCACGGTGGAGAACCGATTATGTGTGGAGAACATCAAAGAGGATTTCATGGAAAAACAGCCACGATCCTCAGTAATGCACTGAATATTTCTGGTTTTCTTTGCGTCTAATATACAAAATCATATAGATTTTAAACTCAATATATAAATAGGAGAATTTCTATACATAAGTACACAACATAACTCTCTACATATAAGTATTAGATACTATAGCTATTGTTAGATAAGTGATGTGCCTATACACTCTTAATAAGAGTTGGACGATTTCACAGATAGCATGTGAAAAATCACGTGAAAAGCCTTTTTATATGTATCACTAGCTACTTTACTTAAAATTGCCTATTACAATGTAAATATCTAACGAGTAGGTATAGTCCGTACAATATGACCTCTCACGCGCCATTTTAACTCTATGGGTCAACTGTCATGTCAAAAGTGCGGTTTACCTTTAAAATAAGGACTAAAATCGTACTTTTGACATGAAGTTTGACACATAAGTATCTAGTTCAATTGGCGCATGAGAAGTCATTTTTGTACGCATTATAGGTAGGTGCAGGTCCATTAATACTTTTAGGACTTAGTTAGGTAGCACGATTAATACTTTTCGCATTTTTCGTGAAAAATCACCTGTGAAATCACTGTAAAGGAAAAAAATTCACCGAATGCAAATGATTGAAAAGTAGCAATGATCCCCACCTCTAGTCTAAATCAATCAATCAAGCGAACCCGGCGGATGTTACGGTCTTGAACCCTTGTCCTCATATCGTCTGAGGTCACCACTGTTTGTATCACACGAAAAATGTGCATGAAGATAATAATCCATAGTCCATACTAATACTTAGGTATAGTAATTTTAAATGCGAAAGTGAGTTTGTCAGCTTACTTTTACGGCCCATCCGTGCAACCGATTTTGAGGTTTTTTACAGACCACAGAGTCTGTGGGTACAAACATACATAAAGGACATAAGCTACTTTTCATCGCAAAGAATCAAAGAGCTCCTACGGGATTTCTAAAAGCCGCTTCGTTTAAGATAACTTACATCCCCGGCACGGAAATAAGCTTCTTTTGAGAGTTCTCACGGGCCCAGATGAATTATTATATTAATCTAACCTCACGGGATTTATGAAAACTAAATCCACGCGAATGAAGCCGCGGGCATCATCTAGTACAAATATAAATACTAAGACTGCTTTACTGTTGCTTTAAATTTTAATAAGTTCAATGCCAAGCTAGAAATATAAGTTTATCGGGGTATTCAATTTATTTATTTTTTATTTATTTACTACCTATATATTTGTATTGACACAGTAAGTACAGTTATCTATAAATAAATAAACAGTAGGTACCTATTGAATTTATTTTACTAGATCCATGAATAGAATGTCGAATCATGCAATAAAACAAAAGCAGTAGGTAGGTATATGAGTTATACGATTAGCAAACATTTCAGGTAAACGCAGGATCAGCAAAGAAAAATCGCTTCTAGTCTTCATTTTATCGCAAGAAGGATTCTTCCCAGTCTGTAATAAAATACAACAGAATAAGTAATTTTATAAATTAGGTACCTAGGTACCTACTATTTAATATCAATCGCTTTGGCTTTTATTGATAGGTATCAGGTACACCGAGCCGAGCTGTTTGGTATCTCATTATGGTACAGTACGCGGCAGAAGATAATGTACATCAACCTTTAGAAAAAGATAGGTATCAGTTTTGTAGAGCATTGTTTCTGTCGTTGAGACCGATAAAACGTCACATAGGTATGAGCAGAGTCATCGCTCTACAAAGCCAAAATCTCATTCTGAAGGTACATTATTTATGTACATTATTTTGTACGTAAGTAAGTTAACAGCTTTCATAATCGTAAGAAATTTTGTTTCCCTAAAATAAGAAGCAATCTTGATCACCATAGTACGTTGCACAAAATACAATCTCTCTCAACTTGTTTTCAAGATATTGGTACTTAGGTATTATCTCATATCTTCTGCGATAGTATTCCTACCATCACGACTTTATGGCGTTGTGATGTGGTTGTCGTCTGAAATTATATTTTTTATAAGTAAAATAATATATCTACCTATATTTTGGTTATCACCTGGCTATTCAGCAACATTTACTGAAATAAAAAACAAAATTATAATTATTAATAAATATAAAATTATTGAAAAGAAAAAAATAATCTAACTTGCAAAAGTGAAAAGAACAAATGTGGTGGATATGAAACTCATTGGTTAGGCAGCGCGTATTGTTGTCCATAGAGTGAGTGAGGCAGAGTAGGTATAATTCCCGCAAATTGCTATTGCGCTGCAACCATGTCTCATTAACACCGAAATGACGTCATTTTGACGTCAGCCGAAATAAAAATATACCATCAGCTCGAAACTTCAGTCTAGTGCTGACGTCACTAAAATGGCGGCCACGCGCATTAGCAATTTGCGGGACTTATACGCCGCGTTCGTTCGTTTGTTTTACTTTTTACCCGACTGTGGAAAAATCCAAAGAAACCGTTATGATTTATCGCAATTGACTCCCCACCACTCAACTACTCAAGAACATTCGCTTGAATAAACTAAGTGATTACCTATTGTTTGTATGACTAAATTCTGATAATAATAATGTGACCCAACAATAATGATAAAGTTGAAGGCCCAAGACACGGGTCTGCCCGCGAAATTCAAATTTAATTTGGGTTTTCACAATTGCGCGACAGTAATGACAAAATTAATTTTTACCTCAAAACTTTTTAAAGGTTTTTCATAGTTAGTAACTAGGTTTATGGATGAATATGCTAACACGTAGAGGGCGCGGGCCGCGTCACTTACGAGGCGCGGACGAGGCACGGATTTAAAACATCACAAACATTTTTATATGAAGCAGTTCATGCTTCACCGCGTGGCGTCCGTGCACGAATACGGTACACGGCACGTGGTTGCCACGTGTTAGCTTAAATCATCCCTTATTCTTTTACTAATTAATGTAAATAATACAGTAGGTAGTAGGTACCTCCATTTTCATTCTCCACAACGGTCACTAAAACAAAAAGATTTTAATTTGTATGTGTTTAGGTACTATTATGAAGCTAAAATAATTTTATTCGGAAAAACCTCACACCTCCGAAGTGAGGTGTCTGGTTTTAAATCAACTACTTCGATTGTCAGCTGTTGCGATGTTTGCTGAGGTTACGATATGCGATACCTAGTGATTAGTATACATTGTGTATACGATAACTATCGCCTCGGTGAATTTCGCCCGTCCGTCGCTTCGACCGCTGCTTCGGCTCACATCAATGAGCATTGAGCCTAATTTTACAACCATGGGGTAATATTTTGTTTCACTAAATATTTTATGTAAGTATGTCTTTCCCAAAACATATCAGTTTTTTTAATAGAAGTTATACAGTATTTTTCTAGTATGTTGTACGTGTCCTAAAGCACTCATGGAGTCAGCTTTATTTTTACCTTTTTCTTTGTTACTTATTCATTTATGTTAAGAAGTTTCCAATCTTATGCCACAATGGGGCCGATTCTCTTGTACACAATCTCTAAACTAAACTAAATTAACAGGTCTAAATCTAGTGCTATCCTTTTCCGCAAGCAACATTATGAAAGGGATAGCAATAGATTTAGACGTGCCATTTTAGTTTAGTTTAGAGATTGTGTACAAAGGAATTAGCCCCATTGGCCCCGATTCTCTAGTCTCTCTCTAAACTAAATTTAGAGTATCTGCATCCTTTTCTTTTTACTAATGCTAAAAAAGGAACGGAACATGACTTTCACATTTAAAGACTTTAAATTTTAGTGCACAATACAAATTTAAACAGTACGTTCGCGAGTGCGTGCTAAAACACGGGTTTTACTATCTAAAAATTAAATTTAGAAATGTCAAACTGCTTCTGTCCTTTTCATATTACAATAGTAAGAAGAGGGTGCGAATACTCTAAAATTAGGTTGTGCTTAGAATCGGTGCCATTGGGGCTAATTCCTTTGTACACAATCTCTAAACTAAACTAAAATGGCACGTCTAAATCTATTGCTATCCCTTTCATAATGTTGCTTGCGGAAAAGGATAGCACTAGATTTAGACCTGTTAATTTAGTTTAGTTTAGAGATTGTGTACAAGAGAATCGGCCCCATTATCAGTTTAAATCAGGTGTGATTGTGGCCAAGCGTGTATAATACAGAATTAAAAAAACTAAAAATGTAAAAAACTGTAGATATTATCATTTCCCTCCGTTTTACCTCCATTTTCGTTCTCCGCGATGATCACTAGAACAAAGAGATGATTTTTAAATAATGTGTTTACTTATCATAGAAATGAAGATTTTTTTTTCAAGGATTGCATACCTAGCATTGAAAAATTGTTCAATTTAATATAAATAATAAGCAATTTAATTTTTGTAGAAGTTTAATGAAATGAGTTTTTAACCATTTCAGTTAGTCGTAAGTTATTTTGATGTATTATATGTATGCTATATAATGTAAATTTTATTTATTGTAATTTTTTAAATGTGTATATGGGTTTTTTATGCCTGAAAGTAAAAACTATTAGGTATTGTTAATCACTAAATAAATAGACTTTTTCAGCCAATGCAACAATTGTAAATGATTTTAGCAACATTTTAGTATAAATACATAATTATTGATATTTTAAATGCGAAAATGTGTCTGTCTTCCTATCTGCTACATTTTCACGACCCATCCACTTAACCATTTTTGATATAATTTGGTACCTTGAATTTAGCTTATGGGCTCAGGCTACTTTTTATCCCGAAAAATCAAAGAATTTCTCTTTGATTTTCCGGGATTTAAAACTAATAATTGAAAGTAAAAATCCTCGCAGATGAACAGGTATTACCTACTATTAAAAACTTCTATAGGAAGACTAGCTTATGCTCGCGACTTTATCCGCGTGGACAACTTCAAAACCCTATTTCACCCCCTTAGGGGTTGAATTTTCAAAAATCCTTTCTTATTGTATGCCGACGTCATAATAGCTATCTGCATGCCAAATTTCAGCCCGATCTGTCCTGAAGTTTGAGCTGTGCGTTGATAGATCAGTCAATCAGTCACCTTTTCCTTACATCCCGGAGAAGGACACAGGCTACATTTTATCCTGGAAAAGCAAGTAGTTCCCACGGGATTTTAGGAACCTAAATCTACGCGAACTACTAGTTAAAAATAAAAGAATAAATTACCTCCCCCACCGCCAACCGCTGTAACAAAAAATTATTACAAATGAGTAGGTCGATAGTGATAAATATATTATGTAATAATGTATGTGAATAGGTATTATTGCTGTTAATATGGATCAAATTAATTGTAATAGGAAACCGGCTTCAACTCACTTGTTTTAATCGGTGTAAGCACGACTAGTTTGGAATCCGTTTGGAGAACTAAATCATGATAAATCATGTGGTTGGTACCCCACATCCCGTACCGAAATGTGGCTTTGGGCTCATGAACAATAAAAAAACCTCGAACGGGTTTGAAACTAGTCAGGCTTGCACCAAAAAACAAGTATAATATGAGTACCATTGACGAAAGTTTAAATAAGAAGCGTTGGCACCCTGCCTCGTTACGGAGGTTTAGACGATATTTTCGATTTGGCTTGTTTAAAATATAACAAATATTATAATTCAATTTTTTTTTAAACCCGTGGTTTGGACTGTGTCTTTTTCAGTCCGCACATTAGAGCGCATAAAATCTGCAATTTTGATTTTTTATGTACGCACTGATACTCGCCCCATTAAGACAAATCGAATGACGTATTCTTTATTAAATCGGTTAAGCTGTTGAGGACTTAGTTACGAGTGGACATAAGAATTGGCTTACATATAAAAAAGGTACCTACCCGGTCCGTTTCCATCGACGACTGCAACTGAAAAAGGAAAATGAGAGCTGTTATTCAAGTTTACCTACTGAACTTCATAATAGCACGTTTGCCCACGGCTTCACTCGCGTCTAGGGTTGCCAGGTCGCCAAACCTAATAGCCGGACAGACCAGCCAGTTTGGCCGGACATTTGGGTAGAAGGGCCGGACATCCTACATTATTGAGGATTTTGTGTCTTAGTATTAATAGGTACGTACGACAAAAAACTTGTATGTAAAACCTAACAAAAGCCGGATACCGTTTGTTTTGGCCGGACACGCGACGATTACGTCATAAATATCTACTCGTTATTTATTTATAACTAATTAGGTATGTTATAATATATTTAGCCTAATTACGTACCTAAGCAAATAAGTACTAACATTAAAATTTAACACTCAACTCACATTGCAGAAGGATCGAAGAAAAAGCGCACTCTCGCGTGAATTATTCTAGCAGGGCGTTAATCCCAGTGATCAATCTGTAGGCCGACGACGTATGCAAGTGAGTTGTGAGCTCAATTAATGTGCTCAACGAACATAATATAAGTACGCTTCGTGTCGCGTCGCTCCGGCTGTCAATGAGTCTTCAGCTTAAGTTTAATTCAAAGTTGTTTTTTTACTGAATATTAAGTAGGTAAGTATATATTTTACTAACTTATGCCCACAACTTCATCCGTATGGACAACACAAATTTCAAACCCCTGTTTACCATTTTAGGGATTGAATTTTCAAAAATCCTTTGTCTAAGTCATATTAATAGCTATCTGCATGCCAAACCGCCCGATCCGTCCAGGAGTTTGAGCTGTATGGTGTGTTGATAGATCTGTCATGCAGTCAGTCAGTCAGCTTTTACTTTTACATAGGTATATGTATAGACTAGCTTATCCCCGCAACTTCGTCCGCGTGGACTACACAAATTTCAAACCCCTATCCCCCTTAGGGATTAAAGTTTCAATACTTAAGTATAACTACGTCTTATTCTAAATATCGATAATACAACTGTAGGTATACCTCCACTTTCATTTTCCACGACGGTCACTAGAACAAAGAGATTGGATATTAGATATTTTAATTACCTATTTGCTTATAAGTCCCGCAAATTGCTATTGCGCTGTAACCATGTCTCATTAACATCGAAATTACGTCATTTTAACGTCAGCCGAAATAAAAATATACCATCAGCTCGAAACTTCGGTCTAGTGCTGACGTCACTAAAATGGCGGCCACGCGCATTAGCAATTAGCGGGATTTATACTCATGAAACGTTTATTATTATAGAGTCGGGATTAAAATCGTGTTATCTCGATCGGGAGTTCCGATATCTATTGACATAGGAAGGGAGACTATGGGGTCTAGGCAGAAACCCCGACATTTTTACTTACGGGAGAAGTTAACCATAAGACGATCTTTAAAATGTTATCTTTGCCCGTAGGGTAGGGCAAGGTTCTTTGAACTCCCAGAAACACAATATTAATTCGGGCACCATTTAGTTAAAAGTCCTATATTATAAACTTTCAGATTTTCTTATACCTACTACAGAAACTATTAAGATAATAATAAGTATTATATTTACCGCCTTGTGGATGAGGACGAGCCGATACGATGGTGATAGCTGCTATCAGAACAAGTAGGTACTGAAAAAGCAAAATAAAGAGTACCTACAAAACCTATTTCGGAATACCTATACTTACATAGATAGGTATATTGTAGACGTTTTGTAGTTTTCGTAAATGAAATTATCGAAAAATTAAAACGAAAAACAATTCTATGAAATTACTTATAACTATAAGTATAAGAATTATATTTTTAACTAGCTTACTCCCGCGACTTCGTCCGCGTGGACTACACAAATTTCGAACCCGTATATTTTTACCCCCTCTGGTTGAATTTCTAAAAACCCTTTCTCAGCAGAAGATGCCTACGTCATAATAGCTCTCTGATGCAAGCAAAATTTCAGCCCGATCCGCCCAGTGGTTTGGTCTGTGCGTTGATAGATCAGTCAGTCAGTCACCTTTTCCTTTTATATATTATAAAAATCAATCACAAAAACACAAATACATAGGCCTATAAATTTGAATAAGAAATTCCTAGCCAAAATTTAAATTTCGAATACCTAACCAAAATTAGAATTTGGAATTCACGAAGGCGAGAGAGTCTTGCTTGTGTTTAAGTCGTATCGGTACATAAGGCACACTAAATGTGTGCGTTTGACAGAGCTTGCTCTCTTGTTACCACAAGTAAAGTTCAGTAGCCTTCGTGAATTGCAAGAACTACACAATGAAATTAAAGCACAAAATGTACAACCTGCGCTTTGTTTTCAGTGGGTATTATTTTCATAAAAGGCACAATATATTTCTACATACCGTTAATTTAGGCATATTAAAATTATTGTAAATTCACTCTTCCGTCTAGTTCAATTAACAAAAAACATCTAATTTAAATGGGATTGTTAGCGTTTAAATTAAACTGACCTCTCTATAACTGATAACCTCTAAATACTTACAACAGATACATAGATAATTGCAAATATTCCACTGCTTAAGTGAATAATTTAGACTTTTTATGTAATGCCTAATATTATATTATCTGGGACAATCAAGGACTACCGGATAAGCATTTAATTAAGTAATAATTATTTGAGTTTTTTTTATAGTATGGACATTTATGTCTATACTCTAGGTAGGTACATTTATGTCATAAATGTGGACATAAATGTCCATACTCCATTGTCCATACTATAAAGATGTACCTACGTAACAATATGAGGGGACTTGTGTCCTGACTCCTGACTCCTGACTCCTGTTATTTGACAAAAACCAAAATACGTATAGGTATATATACCAAATATAATATGAAGAACATAGTAGGTACAGAGTGTTAGTACACTCTGTACTATTTTATATTATACTAGCTGATGCCCGCGATTTCGTCCGCGTAGATTTACATTTTTCAAAATCCCGCGGGAACTCTTTGATTTTTCGGGATTAAAGTAGCCTATGTGTTAACCCAGGGTATAATCTTTCTCCATTTTAAAATTTCATCCAAATCCGTTCAGCCGTTTTTGCGTGATTGAGTAAGAAACATCCAAACATCCACACTTTCACATTTATAATATAATAACTAAAGTATGGCAAAACTATTAATTAAAAAAACACGACAAACCAAAAACGAACTAAAAAGTAAAAAAAAACAAATTTGAAAATGACGCCATATATTTAAAAAAAGTATAGCCAGTGTCACTCGCGATGATGTAAGGATTGTAACGATAGTCGATACCCCATACCACAGAAGATATAATAGTACTCCCTAGTCCCATAAATTCAAATCTGTTCAGGCATGTAGATGTTATGGTGGAATAAATAAACTCACATACATGCACATACACGAACCCTGAAAACATAACACTCCTTTTTTGGGCAGTTGTGAAAATAGAAGGCGTTTTAAAATTAATTATGTATATTCTGTAGTTCCTATTAAAGATTTGTAAAAGTAGGTACCTAGTCATTTTAAAGTAAATCTATATTATTTTGCCGCTACCATTTACGAATTAACATAATTATAAGATTTGTGCTATTCGAGGAACTTATAGTGATTAAAACTACGTAAACATATTTTTAGCTTATAATTCCACGAAACATCGTGCCATAATTAATTCGCTTAGTTTTTCTCCGCTGGCAGCTAGAGCGATACCTATCACAAAATAGATAGGTACGAGGGTCGGGTCGGGTGGCAATCGGGGAGAGAACGCCCCGCACGCCCGCACAGCCCCCGCGCTAACCCGGTCACCGGTGCGGGAAAGCGCCCCATACCCCGATACCCATCTCGACCTGTCGCGTACTATAAGTAGGTATAGTACCTATTAGAACAGGTGATAAACAGATTTCCATTATATATTATCTTAGCCGTGTCTCTAATATCTCATTATGTATAATAGTTAGCCCGACTAGTTTCGAACCCATCCGGGGTCCTTTTTCAAGGGAACTGACTCCCTTGAAAAAGGACCCCGGATGGGTTCGAAACTAGTCGGGCTAACGTCGACTAAACACGTGAGTATAGCCGGGTTAGAGATATTATAGATTTAAAAATCTTAAAGCTTAAGATTATCCATGCGGACGAAGTAGGTGATTATTATTATATACAAAAAATTGTAAGGTCGTAAAAATTCAAGGTTTATTCATATTATATATAACACATTAATTTGTTTACAAGTTTCCTACTTGCAAAATAAGATTTATTTGTGTTTCTCACTTCTGTGTCCAGACGAGACTATATCGATACCTCTGGGCTCAAAGGTCGTAAAGGACATTTGGCCGAAAATGACTTTTTGACACTGCTTTACTCAGTTTTTAATTCTCTATCGATCTGTATATTCCGTTTCACGAAATTCGTAAAAAAAATGCCTTTACGACCCACATAATTTGGCACGTTAAACAAAGTTTACCGTGAAAATATGGGTGTAAGTAACACTTGGTTACCAGAGTCTACTCCTTTTGGTAGTAAAGCAAAGTATTAAAAAAACCTTTGGGCGTAACATACAAATAAATTATCAATTGTCTTATACCACCTTAGATGGTTAATATGACACCTCAAAATTTTGGACGTAAAGGACATCATGTTTACAAATTGTCTTGTACACCCTTACAATTTAAAATAAAAAAATGAAAGCGTCCTTTACTACCTAGTTTCATTTTAATAATGCGCTTTCATTTGCGCCCTTAAGGGCGTAAATAAACAAAAGTAGATGAGGAATAGTCCCATAAGTCCTAGAATATACTACCTAACTTGATTAACCCTATTCTTGGCAGTGTGCATTGTAATGCATAACACACTTTGAAAAAAAAAATCCTGACACTACACGAAACCTTTTTTAATTTTATTTTTTTAATATTGTATTAGTTCATACACTACTAAATTACAAAAAAATATAAATGCGTTATTTGAAACATCACATTTTCAGCAGAACCTGAAATGATAAACCGCATGTTGGTGTCTGCGCGAAGTAAAAATATTGATTTTTAATACTATTCTTGTCAAATTTTTGAAATAACCATACAAAATTATATGAACAATATTTTATATCGATAAATGTCAATATTATAAAACAATTCCAATGGTTTTATGATGTCATTTTTACATATTATGTATCTTTAAATGTACACTACTCGCTCGACTACAAAAAGCGTTTATTACAAATACTTCAGATTGGCCAACATATTAACATCTTTCACTGTTATCTAATATAGGTGCTGGCTCAGCATCAATTTTATCATCAATTTTAAGACCTTACATTGGATTGTAAGGTCTACATTAAGCTTTTGGTTCATTGTATATCATGGACTTCCGCAAAGTAACGCCTGCTTCGATAGCACATATAATTTTGGAGGGTTTATTTGAGTTTTCTAGTGATTTCAAACTTTTAATTTCTGACAAAATTATATCTTTGATAGTACTAGTACACCAAACAAATTTACCCATCTCACAGAAGTAAATAGTAGAAATATTTTAGCAGTAAATAAGGATATTTATAGGAATTTACATGATTGGTCTCAGAATTCCTGTAAGATGAACATAGAAAAAAGTAAAATTACTTTTGGGCATTTTTTATTTAATATAAATGACTTTTTTCTAATTAGGTTAAGATACCTAGTACAAGCAAGTACTTTATTGATCTTAGAATTAAAGTAAGTAAATTGTAATAAGAAAGATTATATAAATACTGTATACTTTAATGTATATAACGGGTACATACCACAATTAATTTTTGTTTTTATTTGTCGACATTTCAACCCCATTGCACGGGTCGTGGTTACAACGGGACTGCGGTTCTGCGAGAGATTAAGTTCGAGTTGTCAAGGGCAGTAGCGAACTACCCTCTTTCTTGTTCTTTTCGCTGGAACTTCACGAGCTGTCCGGCAAAATGCACTCACAGCGTCACTATTAACTTTCGATGTCGTTCGATGCTGTCTTGATTTGCATAATTCTACCACTGGATTCCACATACCTACTTGCTAGTTTAAAACCATCCTCACGATGGAAATTCTGGTGTTTGCTTCGCGCACTAGTCTAGGTATATAGTGGAGGTCTATGGAGAGAACTCGAGAATTGTGGAGTTCAATCCAATGTTTTGTGCCTGGCTGTAGAATATGCTCCGCGATCGCAGACTTCTGAGGATCGTTGTTTCGCACCGCTTTGAAATGTTCTAATACCCGAGTTGCTATGGGTCTCTTTGTTTGACCAATATAGAAGCTCCCACAGCTGCAGTCGATCTTATATACACCCGGACATTGGTATGGAAGACGATCCTTCGTTGATAGCATCAAATGGACAATCTTTTGTAAGGGAGTAAACACGATCTTAATGTTGTATTGTTTTTTCAACAATGTACCTATTTTATCAGTTACTCCTTTTACAAAAGGTAGGTAGGACATCTGTCTTTCCCGTACCCGTACCCATTAAATACATTAAAACATGTCGTTAAATGACGAAATAAGCATACTTTATATTTACCTGATAAGTTAGTGTGAAAATGGAACAACACGTAAAAGATTTAATAACGAATACAGGGAACTTCCATGCGATTATGAGCTACTTGAAACCTTGAACGAAACAGATAAAGAGGATGATGAAGAAAGTGAGAAGGAAGATGAATAAATAAACCATCTTATGTTTATAAAGTTGATTTAAGAAAGAAGTGAAACTAATTATAACATTAAAGAAGAGAGTGGATAAAAAAATAGTTAGTTACCAAAATATTAATTTATAAAATTTATTGTAAGGCTTCGTGTTCAATTCCAAATAAATGATCTCGGTTTGGTTAGAAAAAATACGTTTTATTTGAACAATATGTTATTTCATTATTATTTTTAGAGAAAATATAATAATTTATGCATAATTACATACAAAATTACATAATGCGTTTAATACTTAACTGTAATTATTATTTTATCCTTACAGAATACCTTAGCGGGTGACCCTTAAGAACCTAAAAATTATTACACATGTCGGTTATTTCCTTATTTTGTTCAGTTTTGTGCAGTAAAGTAAATTTACGCCCTTAGGTGATATCATAGAATGATAATTTGTAGGGTGTAAAGGACATTTATTTTCAAATTTATGGTCGTAAAAGAAATCTATTTCAGTAAATACAGCACTAGGGAAATTTTTGAACACTGCCTTAGAAAACACTATAAATTCTAAGCACTTTCTTCCTAGATTTCATTTAAATAGCTAAAGAAACGAAGATGCTAGAGAAAAAAGAATTTTATTTTTTTCGTTTTTTGCTTCTCCTGAAAAGTAGCGTTTTGTCCTTTACGACCTTTGAGCCGATTTCCTTGAGGACCTTTCGATACCTCTGATCGATATTATTAGAAGAACAGTTAGAGGCAATTCTCTGTGACAAAGTCTACTTGACCATGCAACTGTGCATCAATCATTATTACAATCTCAATTGTTCTGATTGGCTGAATTTGTGCGATTCTTGTTGCAACAATGCATTGTGGCCAATAGTGAGCGAGCATTAACCAATCAGAGATGATTGCGATCGTGACATTGTAGCTGTCAAACAACCGCGGTAGAGCCACTGGGCCTCGATTGCAGTAGAATGACAGCTACAACGTCACGATCGCAATGACCTCTGATTGGTTGATGCTCGCTCACTATTGGCTACAATGCATTGTCGCGACAATAATTGCACAAATTCAGCCAATCACAACAATTGAGATTGTAATAATGCTTGATGCAGATTTTACGAAATCGACCTACTGGTTCTCATAATGTTGATATTGTCACTGATCTTGATGCGATCGTCGTCGTGAGATGACGTCTCATCTCACGACTACGACTCGGTTGCGACATCTATTGTCATAATATTATCATTCAGAAATCAGAACAAATAACATGGCTCTGGCTACATCTACTGACTACTCGTGTTCTCTGGCCTCTGAGGAATTGAAATATAGTACTATGCCTTAGTTTTAAAAGTGACTACCTATATATCCGTTGTCTTTGTTTTGAGATAATTATGGCCAATCATTTTTACTTCCAAAAAATGGTTTTACTTACTAAAAATCGATCAAAGTAGACTTTTATAATTAAGGCATCCATAGCATTGTTGTTGTGTCTGTTCAAGATAATATGTACAGACTACAGACACTACAATTGAGTAGGTACATATCGACTGTGAATTGCCAACTGTAGGTACTATCTCAATATTGATAACTATGCTTGCCAGTGTAGGTGAAGTCTGACTGCAAAGCACGAAATAGGTATTATAAGTCCCGCAAATTGCTAACGCGCGTGGCCGCCATTTTAGTGACGTCAGCAATAGACTGAAGTTTAGAGCTGAAGGTATATATTTATTTCAGCTGACGTCAAAATGATGTCATTTCGATGTTAATGAGATATGGTTCCAGCGCAATAGCAATTTGCGGGACTTATAAAGTGAAATCGTCAAAAATTCGAGATAGAACACGTTGCCAGTTCACAGTCGATAAGTATAATAATATATTGAAAACTATGTTATGCTCGCAACTTCGTCCGCGTGGACTACACAAATTTCAAACCCCTATTTCACCCCCTTAGAGGTTGAATTTTCAAAAATCCTTTCTTAGCGGATGCCTACGTCATCTATCTGCGTGCCAAATTTCAGCCCGAACCGTATAATAGTTTGAGCTGATATAATATGATATGTTTATTTATTTTTTATTTATTTATTCAACTCCTTAAATCTAGCATTACAGGAAATAGTCCTAATGCACTAGATTAAGCCTTAAATATTATCTAAATCTAATTAATATACTAAACTAGAAATTAAAAAAAAAATTATATTAAACTCCCACTATCGTAGCAGATAGTCCCCAATGCAATTCTTGTGAATTCACTCAGAGCACAACAAAACAGGCCAGTTTTCCCCGCTATGACGTTAAGGGTGCGAAGCGCGCGCGTCAGCGGCGCCTTGCTGAGCAGGCTGGTGCGCCCCACCGGTACCCACAGCAGCGGCGGCCTGCGTCTCCGACACACGTATCCATCCGGGACCAGAAACCTGACTTGCCCTAAAACATCCCTCAAACAACATGCAGCGCCCCTCTTATTACTTTTAAAATATATGTAACAAGTGCTAGTTCCCTCCTAACTCTCAGCTCATTGTACCCGACCATACCTAAAACAAATAATGTAGGATACATATATAGCTGTGCGTTGATATACATCAGTCAGTCAGTCAGTCACCTTTTCCTTTTATAAATGTATTTAAATATACACCACCAAATTATCAATGTCGTATAATATAATCAGCCTTAATTTTACTATACCTAGGTCGCTATGATCTATACTTTAGAAGTCGAGTCTCGTCCATGTCTCGTCACTATAGGATGTTTTGTTTGTAATTTGGTAATTTGTATCATGGGGAAGTAAAATATACTTAGTTAACATTCATTGACCATCGAAACAACATAAGATAAGGTATACCTACTTGTTTATTATGATATACTTAGTACGCGACAGGTCGAAATGGCAATCGGGGAGGGAACGCCCAGCACACCCGCACAGCCCCAGCGACAAGGTACAGGCAAGCGCGGGTGTACGGGACGTCCCCCCACCTCATGCCCGGTGTGCGTGGCGTCCCCACCCCGATTGCCATCTTGAATTGTTCCTGCCATTATCCACCCAGCTAGGAATCCACATTTCCTGCGAAAAGTGCGCGAGTGTTTCGACTTTCGACCTTATTAATTTTCTCCTCCGTGGTTTTGACCGCCAAGAGAACGTCGCTGAGCTGGTTTTTAGGGTTCCGTTTTTTCTTTTGAGGTACGGAACCCTAAAAACCAGCTCAGCGACGTGAACCGGAAGGAGAAACGGAAACGACAGACAGACAGACAACAAAGTGATCCTTTGTTGTCTGTCGGTCTGGCAAGAAACCTACAGGGTACTTCCCGTTGACCTAGAATCATGAAATTTGGCAGGTAGGTAGGTCTTATAGCAGACATTAGGGGAAAAATCTGAAAACCGTGAATTTGTGGTTACATCACACAAAAAAAATTGTGGTCATGAACTAAAAATTATTCTTTCAAGTGGGGTAACATAAGAAAGTGCTTCACTTGTTCATTTTTATTTATTTTTATGCATCATAGTTTTTGATTTATCGTGCAAAATGTCGATGAAATACGATTTGAGTACGGAACCCTCGTGCGCGAGTCTGACTCGCATTTGGCCGGTATAAGTACATATCAAGTTTTATTATTATTGCATAAGTACATATCAAGAATTGCGGATTAAATTAGTGGTCAGAGCGTCGCGGGCGCGATCCCAGGAGACGCAGGTTCGATTTCTGCCGGTCCGCAATTTTTGATTAGGTATTTTAAATTATTTAGAAATTTCCTTGAAGTGTAGGTAAAAGTCAAAGCACTATAAAAATAATAAAAATATTATAGACGTACTAGATGATGCCCGCGACTTCGTCCGCGTGGATTTAGGTTTTAAAATCCCGTGTGAACTCTTTGATTTTCTGGGATAAAAAGTAGCTTATGTCCTGCCCAGGGAATAAGCTATCTCTGTACCAAATTTCGTCAAAATCGGTTGAACGGAACTTTTAAGAATCCCGTGGGAACTCTTTATTTTTCCGGGAAAAAAGTAGCCTATGTGGGAATAAGCTATCTCTGTACCAAATTTCGGCAAAATCGGTTGAATGGAACTTTTAAGAATCCCGTGGGAGCTCTTCAATTTTCCGGGATAAAAAGTAGCCTATGTCCGTACCTAGGATGTAAGCTAACTTCGTACCAAATTTCATCAAATTCGGTTAAACTGTTGGGCCGTGAAAAGCTAGCAGACAGACAGACAGACAGACAGCATTTATAATATTAGTATGGATACAGCGAACTTCTCGTGGTTGACGTAAGAGATTTTTTCTGTAATAACCAATAGGTAGGTAGGTATAAAAAATTAAAAACAGCAATGTGCTTAAGTTATCATGCATCGATTTTGTTTGGACTCGTAAATATTAACTAGCGATATTATTATTGGGCAAAAAAACCTGTTGCTTGACGCAATCAAAATACACAGAATCAAAATACAAAATACAAAACATACCCTACCTAGCATACTTAATAATTAAATAGTAGATACGTAATCATGCAAATTATCATTATTATTGATTGCTTATTGGATAAAAAAAACCAGCTAAGTGTGAGTCAGACTCGCGCACTGAGGATTCCGTACTACAATCGTATTTTATCGACCTTTTATACGATAATTCAAAAACTATGATGCATAAAAATAAACAAAAATCTGTTTTAGAATTTACAGGTGAAACCCTTTCTTATGTTAGCCCATTTGATAGAATAATTTATAGTTCATGACCACAATTTAATTTTTTTGTGTGATGTAACCAGATTTTTTCCCCTAAGTCTGCTATAAGACCTACCTACCTGCCAAACGGGAAGTACCCTGTAGGTTTCTTGACAGACCGACAGACAGACAGACAGACAACAAAGTGTATAAGGGTTCCGTTTTTCCTTTTGAGGTATGGAACCCTAAAAATTCATTACTAATATTTTATAAATGCCAAAGTATGTATGTTATAAAAAAAAATCATTTCATTTCATAGGCTATTTTTATCCCACGAAATCAAAGAGTTCCCACGGGATTTTTAAAAAACTAAATCCACACGGACGAACTCACTGATGTCATGTATTATTATATCTAGGTACTATACACACACACTCTATTAATAAACATTGACTAGAGCGAGATTAACTTTATTCCAATTTGTTTCCAAGTTTTAAGTCTGTATTTATTTTTAGGTATAATAGTTTTTTATTTATCATGCAAAATGATACAAACTACGATTGTAGTACGGAACCCTCAGTGCGCAAGTCTGACTCGCACTCGGCCGGTTTTTTTTTACATATTCTTGGATTCGCCTAAAGTACACCACTTTTGAAGAACCCACTCAGTGTCGGTCTTGAAGACATGTTTGTACACTCATCGTATGAATCTAGTTTGCGGAACTGTTCTGTGTTTTCCTCCTGACATAATATAAAAGATTGTTGGACGATATCAAACGCAGTATTAGCACAACTTAGGAACAAGAAACTTGAAACGTAAGTCAACATCTTTCGCATAAACCGGTTGCCATTAATGGCCGAAATTAATAATGATTCAATGTAATATTATCTCTAATTTTTCGATTTTTTTGCATACATTTTAACAATACATATTGTGTATAGAAATAAGAAAAATTATATAATGATTTACATTGAGAATAAAAAAACTAGATAGCTGCTTAATGTTATTAACTTATCTATTAATAAGTAACTTAATTTTTAGGGTTCCGTACCTCAAAAAGAAAAGCGGAGCCCTTACAGGATCCTTATAAGTCTTATAGCAGACATTAGGGGAAAATCTGTAAACCGTGTATTTGTGGTTACATCACACAAAAAATATTAAATTGTGGTCATGAACTAATAATTAGTATTTTGAATTTTCGAACTAAGATAGCTGGTATGGTATGGTAATGGTAACCCCCCCAATGGTACCGTACCATATGAAAGGGTTTTGCCTGTGTATTCTAAAACAGATTTTTATTTATTTTTAGGCCTATTGAATTATCGTGCAAAATATCGAAAAATACGACTGTAGTACGGAACCCTTATTGCGCGAGCCTGACTCGCACTTAGCCGGTTTTTTTATTTATTTTAATACCAAGTTACGCGGGACATTGGTTTCATCGTGCTCGCACAAAGGCAAATTTCTCAATAATATTTGGTCAGCTGAGCCTAAACATAAACCTAACTAACATAGGACAAATAATCAGTTTCAGCATAGCTCGGTCTATGCTAAAATTGATAAACTGAACTCCATAAAAAAGTGTCAGGATAAAGATATACTACTTTATAAATAAAAACCGACTTCAATACCTAGCCACAAACACTAAAAATAAAAAATAAAATTAATTTATTACCGAATATATTATGCCGTGATATTATGTATACAAGAATTAATATAGTTCCATGATAATGTTGTTTGGGGTCGGTGCCAATGAGGTGCCATTGTGGAGTTTCATAAAAATATGAAGGCACCGGCACCAAAAAGTATTATCATGGAACTATATTAACTCTTGTATACATAATATATTCGGTCATAAGATAATTTATTTTTTATTTTTAGTGTTTGTGGCTAGGTATTGGAGTCAATTTTTATATTTTTTGTAAAAAAAAAATTGTATAAGTATATTATAATCGACCTGTACTACTACTAGTAAAATACTTTTTGTTCTCATTTTATTATTAGGATGCAGATTATTGTAGTTCTGGCAACTTTGGTGGCAACGGCATTGGCGATTCCTGCTGACACCTACAATCCTAAGTACGACAGCTTCAATGTTCAGGAACTGAAGGAAAATCCACGTCTGCTTAGCAACTTCGGGAAATGCTTCATCGACAAGGCGCCATGCACCGCTGAGGGATCCGCTTTCAAAAGTAATGACAGGTTTTATTCTTGACTAATTTCTATCTGGATTTCTTGCACGACAGCGTACTACAACACAAAATTGAAGATAGCTATTTTAGCGTTTAAATTATCGTGAGTGATTTCCATTATAAATGTAGAAGATAACCGGCTTTACTCAAGTATTTAGTCGACGCTAGCCCGACTAGTTACGAACCCATTCGGGTAAGGGTGTCTGGCAGAGGGTTGCCACAATACTAAGTGTCTGGCAATGCGTCGGTCAAAACTGAGTTTTTTTTACCCATACGATGTCGGGGCATGTCATCTATTTACCTATTATTTTATTAATATCATAATCAATTTTTATAGTGTTTTACCTTCACTTCAAGGAAATTTCTAAATAATTTTAAATACTTACATAACAAAAATTGCGAACCGGCAGGAATTTTTGATATGTATTTTAAATTATTAATATCATACTTATTGTGTTTCAGAAATAGTTCCCGAAGCGGTTCAAACCAGTTGTGGAAAGTGCACGCCCAAGCAACGTGAGCTAGTGCGCGTAATAATACGCGCTTTCCAGAAAGATTTGCCTGAGATATGGGCAGAGCTCGTGAAGAAGCACGACCCCAATGGCCAGTACAAGGAATCGTTCAATAATTTCCTTAACGCCGACAACTAATTCTTACCAAAGACCACCATATTTAGACCACGTAGACCTTTCAGGGCACTGCGTGCAAGTTTTCAAGTTAAATCAACAACACGGCAAGTCACGTAGGTTTACCTATAATATAAGATAAGTTACAGGGTGAAATACGAATTTCGCCGTTACACTTCCTTTTCAATAGGACCTTTCAGGGCACTGAGTGCAAGTTTTCAAGTTAAACAATAACAAATAACTCTGGAGTTACGTTATTCCACCAAACGACAGATGTACGCCAACGCACAAGTCGTGTTTACCTGCTTGAAAACTAAGGGCTTTCAACATACATAACGTACTGACATCTATTAATTCATGTAATAATAATAAAAAAATTAGTCGAGGTCAATGGCTGTAACTTTTTATAATATTTTTCTTTTGATTTATCGTGCAAAATGTCGAAAAAATACGACTGTATTTCAGAACCCTCGGTGCGCGAGTCTGACACAGTCGGTTTTTTTAACTTAAGTATGACTATGTTAATTAATGAAACCTAGCGTTACTGAACTCTGAAAAATGTCTGTGATATACGATAATTTTATTCAGGTCCGTATTAATTTGGTAAGTACTTTTTAAGCCGAAATTCAAAAGAGTGGAGTTTTGAAATCAAACATTTTCAAGGTGTTATACAATTTTTTATTCAATACTTTTTATTTTTTGTTTCATAGTTCTATAAAGTATAAGTATATTTTAATAAAACACGTACTTTTTTAATATTTCAAACGTTTTTTTTTCGGAAAGATCCTGTACCTAGTAATAAATCTGAATTTAATTTTACTGGCCTAAAAGTTGATTCTATACAGAGTAGCAGTCGTATAGAAACAAAGTAGTTAGCCTAATATAGATGTGAGGTCGGGGGTCCAAGTCTCATAGGAGGCGCGCTTAGGACGACGTTACGGTCGAGCCCTAGGGCTCAAACCCAAAGTTCTGGCCCACCGGTGAGGCTGTAACTGCCAGTAGCAACAATATAACACAGTCCGAAAGAAAAAAGGTTCGATCACACGCACGCACCTCTAACTTTTCGGAGTTATGTGGGTTTTGAGCAATTAAATGTCAGTTGGTTTAAGATGAAGGAAACATCGTGAGGAAACCTGCATGCCTGAGATTTTTCTTTCAGACTGGGTTATATACGTACTGCTGGCCCTACTGGCCATTACAGCGTCAATTCTCCATAATGTTCTCAAAGGTGTGTGAAGTCTGCCAATACGCACTTGGCTAGCAAGGTGGACTATGTAATGGCTAAACTGTTAAACGGATGGCCCATGAAAAGCTAGTAGACAGACAGACAACTACAGTTTCGCATTTATAATATTAATATGGATAATACTTACTCGTACAGTGCATTTTAGTTCAGTAGTATATAAATACTGTTTTTAAAAGTTGGGTAGACTAGTCTGTACCACGGAGGAGTCTCTCGTCCGTGGTTTCTATCGTGCGGAAGTAAAATAGTTTTAGCATTCATTGCACATCGAAGGAACATACCTACGATAAAATGTAGAAGAATCCGGCTGTTCTCACATGTTTAGCCGTTGTATGCTCGACTAGTTTCTAAACTAGTAGTGAGTCCCTGTGAAAATGGACCCGGGATGGGTTTTAACCTATCCGGGATCGTATTTCAGAGAAACTCAGTTCGCAAACGCTTCGCGGTTGAAATCACTCACGATAGTTTAACGCTAAAACATAAGATAAGGGTTTAGTTTAGAACTTTAGATAACTTAGATACGTGTTTATTATCATATTTTACATTTTTCGCAGTATCTGTTGAGACCTAGGATGTAAAGTCATTCTTGACGAAATTATCAAATAAAAACCGGCCAAGTGCGAGTCAGGCTCGCGCAACGAGGGTTCCGTACTACAGTCGTATTTTTTTGACAATTTGCACGATAATTTTCTATTTTCTAATTATTCGATTTTCTAATTGTGAAAACCTTTTATGAGCTTGTAGTTACTTAAGTTTAAGATTATAATAGATTAATGTAAGCTGTTGGTTCTCCTAATAAAATAAAAATAAAAATAAAATAATTCAAAAACTATGATGCATAAAAATTAATAAAAATCGGTTTTAGAATGTACAGGTGAAGACCTTTCATATGATACCCCACTTGATATAGTTATCTTACTTCGAAAAATGAAAACATGTACTAATTATTAGTTCATGTCATGACCACAATTTTTTTTTTTTTGTGTGACACAAAACCACAAATTCACGGTTTTCAGATTTTTCCCCGAATGTCAGCTATAAGACCTACCTGCCAAATTTCATGATTCTAGGTCTACGGGAAGTACCCTGTAGGTTTCTTGACAGACCGACAGATAGACAGACAGACAACAAAGTGATCCTATAAGTGTTCCGTTTTTCCTTTTGAGGTACAGAACCCTAAAAACTACGAGCTATAATTAGACGCAGGTAGATTCGTAGGTAGGTATAGCTATTTTATTTTATTTTATTTTATTTTATTTTTTACATCTTATTAGAACGGCAGTGCCACTTACACTAACTAGATAATTAATAATAAATTTAAATACAAATAAAGGTACAAGAAAAAAGACATAAAATACAAAACGATAAAAAATCAAAGGATTTTGAATAATAGCTATGTTTATGTTAGATTTTTTGACCGTTTGGAAATCCGCGTCATTCGTCGTCGATTGTCTTTTTTGTGTTGTCCAAATAGTACAAAACAAAGTTTGAATTTGGAGTTTGGACAACACTTTATAAGTGGCTCTAAGAACATTTTTCAAAAAACGAACACCACTTTTTGACACGGCCGCTCTGTGTTGGCCAGTGTTTGGCCATCTCGAATACAGTCAGCCATGTTTACTTGCATAATATTTTGCGTTCTATTCATTTATTAACCGACTTCAAAGAAGGAGGAGGTTCTCAATTCGTCGTAATCTATTTTTTTTTATTCATGTTCCCCGATTACTCGAAGACGCCTGGACCGATTTTGAAAATTCGTTTTTGTTTGAAAGGGTATACTTCAAAGGTGGTCCCATATAAATTTGGTGAAGATCTGATGATAGATAATGGAACTCCTCAACGGATAAGAGTAAATTGCTCGCGATCAGTGTAATAGCTTAGTAAACAGTAGATTTTTAACCAGGCATAGATTATTTTAATAACATGGGGCCACTAAAAATAATTGTGAAATATTTTTTTTTTACGAAAAAAATAAAAACCGACTTCAGTACACAAACACTAAAAATTGAAAAATAATTTAATTTATTACCGAATATATTATGTATACAAGAGTTAATATAGTTCCATAATAATATTTTTTGGGGTCGGTGCCAACGAGGTGCCATTGTCGAGTCTCATGAAAATATAAAGTCTAGACAATTCGCGCAGCTAAAGCTAATTGGCACCGGCACCAAAAAGTATTATTATGGAACTACATATATTATTAACTCTTGTATACTATAATATATTCGGTAATAAATTAAATAATTTTTCAATTTTTAGTGTCTGTGTATTGAAGTCGGTTTTTTTTGGATACATTTTCCTCTCTGTCACAACATATAAAAGATTGTTGGACGATATTCCACGCAGTATTAGCACTACCTAGGAACAAGAAACTTGAAACGTAAGTCTGCATTTTGCATATAAACTGGTTGCCATTTATTCATCTTATAGGTCCTATAGTACGCGACAGGTCGACATGGCAATCGAGGAGGGAACGCCCCGTGAAAAAAACAATCTATTTGATTTGAAATAGCTAAAATATCATGATCATAATAATAACAAACCAAAGACATAAACTTGCTTGGACAACTCCAAGTACAACAGCTGTAAACTGATAATACAAAATTATGAATTTTCAAACTTTATCATGTTATTTCCTTAGAATCTAAAACGTTCTCAAAATGGAAATAATATCAAATAATTCATTATATTGATAAAGTACAGAATCATAACAAATATAGCTACTTATTTGATTGTATTAGGAATTGTGTAGCCACGTCAATACACCTTATTAGATATGTCATTATACCTTTATCAATATATGTTTCATGACAAGACGTACCTATATTGACAAAGGCAATATTACTGTCCAGAAGTAAATGTCATGAAACAACAGTGTAGCTACGCCAATACACCTTATGAAATATGTCAATATACGTTTCATGACAAGACGTATATTGACAAAGACAATTATTATTTGTTTGGAAGGGGTAACGACTTGTACACAGACTACAGTGTATATAGGGACTAGGGAGAGACTTGTATTTAATACGGGTATTTTGGATGTTAAGTGTAAGAGAAATGTGACACACATAAAGACGTTTTCTTTTTTAATTATACATTAGTATAATTAAACAAGAAAACCGTAACAATTTCGAAACCGTAAGCATTTCGAACCGCGTGATCGCGATCGCGACCGCTCGAATTCGTTTGCGAGAGGCCGGGCAGCGAGTTTTTGAAGAGGTGTACCGTACTTACTTACCCAATATTAACACTATTATTTAATACTAATTATGTAATTATTTTTTCAATAATTTTATATTGACATTATTACTTATATTTTTTAATTATGTTTTTGAAGAAGATTTATTTTTCATATAATTTTGTAGATCCCAAATGGTAGGGTAAGCAGTGCATATTATATCTAAGGGCCGACTGTCCCTGTCCTTAGATCTATACGAAAATTGTAATAAGCTACCCGTGCGAAGCCGGGGTGGGTCGCTAGTTCTAAATATCTGGTAAGTAGGTTTTTAGGTTGTAAGATGGTACGGAACCCTTCGTGTGCGAGTCCGACTTGCACTTGACTGGTTTTTATTTGATGTTTGATATAAGTAAAGAGTAGATATACAGAGTTAGGCTCGGGGACGCACCTTAAAAGTTTTCTATTCTTATTATAGGTATTACGTATAAGGATGAAGGCTATTGTAGTTCTGGCAATATTAGTGGCAGCGGCGCTGGCCGTTCCTGCTGAAGCCTACAGTCCCGAGTTCGACAACATTGATGTTGAGGAGGTGGTCGGAAATCTACGTCTGCTTGTCTACTACGGCAAATGCTTTCTCGAAGAGGGACCATGTACTGCGGAGGGAACCCATATCAAAAGTAATGACAGGTTTTATTATATTCTTCGTAGTTTCCGATTCCTCTGGTACTGCAAATTTTCATGGGCGGCAGTTATCACTTTATACGTCAGCCTACTGATTCGCTAACTCAGTGTCTGAATGGTAACCACCGAGCTCATGTTTTGACTATTTTATTTTTAATCGATTGAACGTTTTCTAAAAAAAAACCGGCCAAGTGCGAGTCAGACTCGCACACTGAGGGTTCCGTACTACAGTCGTATTTTTTCGACATTTTGCACGATAATTCAAAAACTATGATGCATAAAAATAAATAAAAATCTGTTTTAGAATGCACAGGTAAAGCCCTTTCATATGATACCCCATTTGATATAGTTATCTTACTTCGAATATTAAAAACCTTATTAGTTCATGTCATGACCACAATTTAATTTTTTTTGTGTGATACAAAACCACAAATTCACGGTTTCAGATTTTTCCCCGAATGTCAGCTATAAGACCCACCTACCTGCCAAATTTCATGATTCTAGGTCAACGGGAAGTACCCTGTAGGTTTCTTGACAGACAGACAGAAGACAGATAGATAGACAGACAGACAGACAACAAAGTGATCCTATAAGGGTTCCGTTTTTCCTTTTGAGGTACGGAACCCTAAAAATTAGCAGAGCTTAGTAGGAGAGGAAAGGGGAATATTAGTCATGATTAACATGGCTAGTATTTAATAAAAAAGAAAAAAAATTGTGTTCCAGGTGTGATTGGCGAAGGGCTTCAAACAAAATGTGCACATTGCACGCCCAAACAACGTAAGTCGGTGCGCATAATGATACGCGCTTTCCAGAAGGATTTGCCTGAGATATGGTCAAAGCTCACGAAGAAGCACGACCCCACTGGCCAGTACGAGGAATTCTTAAATGAGTTCTTGAATGCCGACGACTAATTCTTAACAAAAATCATTGTCAACACTTACTTTTTAATAGGACCTTTCAGGCATTGTGTGTATGTTTTCAAGTTTGACATCAAGAAACAACTCTGAAGTTTATTTCACACTACGGGCTATAATAGTAGAATATTCAAAACACATCATTTTGAAAATGATTTCAATACATTTGTTTAATCGCGAAATAAGTTTTTCTATTCCTTTAAAAAAAAAAAACGTCTTGGCCCGAAAAATGCTCATTTACAGCGGACTTGTTGTTGACAGCGGTTGTATGGAAGCAGGCGTTACTTTGCGGAAGTCCATGATATACAATGAACCAAAAGCTTAATCCATACTACTATTATAAATGTGAAAGTGTGTCTGTCTGTCTGCTAGCTTTTTACGGCCCAACCGTTCAACCGATTTTGATGAAATTTGGTACAGAGTTAGCTTATATCCCGGGGAAGGACGTAGGCTACTTTTCATCCCGGAAAATTGATAAGTTCCCACGGGATTTTAAAAACCTAAATCCACGCATCAGCTAGTTTGCTATAATCCGCTGAAACAGGTTGAATCTGTATGGTGCAACATGCAGCATGCAAAATGCACCGCCCGCCCTCCCACTGCTAAACATGGAGGAAGAAGTAGCCACCAGGCAAGCACTACGCACCACCACCACGCAGCACCACACAAATCCCAATGTAGGAATGAAAGGTGATACTACTTGGCAAGGTGGTGAGTGATGTCTTATAACTGGGAGATCCCTCAATTGGTCCAAGGCAAGGCTAATTTGATGGTGGTACTGATGGAAGGCTTCGGCCGTGGCTAGCTACCAGTTCACCGGAGAATCCGTGCCTCCAAGCAATTTAGCATTATGGTAACGTCATTACCTTTTCCTCCTGTTTGAAGGCACTTCTTCAGACTGGGCTGTGAGACTAACAGTCCTGCTTCGATAGGCTATAGTCCACGACAGGTTGAGATGGCATTCGGGATATGAGGCGGGGGGACGCCCCGCATACCCGCACGTCACCCGCGTTCGCACGCACCGGGTTAGCGCGGGGGCTATTCGGGTGTGCGGGGCGTTCCCTTCCCGATTGTCATTTCACCCTATCACGTATACTATAGGTAGCGCCCCTTCCACGGCTCTTGCGTACGTCTTAAATCTCATACATGAGAGAGAGAGAGAGAGAAATAAGAGTGTACGCGATAGAAAGAGCAGCGTTTGTTTTTTAGGCCGCAGCCCTGTGCGAGCTCAATTGCATTTTATTGCGCTGTACAAAGAGTCAGTATTTAGGGCGCCTTCAAATTTGCAACAAATTGCTGCGCAGAGGCAGCGCGGCTGCAGCGCTGCTTTGTAAATCCATATATTTTGGAATGATGGAGCGGCCACAGCGCGGGTGTAGCGCGTTTTTATTTAAGTACAATATATTACTTATATGGATTTACAAATTTCTCTTTCCGGCAAATTTTGAAGGCACCCTTATTCAAACGTCTTTGAGGAGTGAGCCTGGAAGGTACTAATAAATATTCTGTGGTACAAAACGTTACTAACGGTGGGCAAATTAATCTTACTCGTAAGATGTAGGTAATTATCTCAAACTAGTTTTTTTTTTTACTAATTTAATCAGAGGTTTTAAGGAAATGGGTGAAGGCTTGTCTAAACTCTCTTTTGGGATCTTCTTTGTCGACGAGTTCAGCCCAAATTTCAGGGAGTCTGGTCCGGAAGGCGTGCGCCACAGTACGAACTAGCTGTTTCTGTTTGGGCGTACATTTAGCACAACCAGTTCTTAGCGCTTCAGGAATTATTGCTGAAAATACAAAATGCAATTTACCTACTAAAAAACCGGCCAAGTGAGAGTCAGGCTCGCGCACTGAGGGTTCCGTACTACAGTCGTATTTTTTCGACATTTTGCACGATAATTCAAAAACTATGATGCATAAAAATAAATAAAAGTCTGTTTTAGAATGCACAGGTAAAGCCCTTTCATATGATACCCCATTTGATATAGTTATCTTACTTCGAAAATTGAAAATAGTAATTATATTAGTTGAACTTTGTAACTACGGTTTTCGGATTTTTCCCTTTGCCTGCAATAAGATATT
Organism: Maniola hyperantus; assembly: GCF_902806685.2. Classification (NCBI taxonomy): domain Eukaryota; kingdom Metazoa; phylum Arthropoda; class Insecta; order Lepidoptera; family Nymphalidae; genus Maniola; species Maniola hyperantus. The sequence goes on from NC_048555.1 coordinate 6,414,868, forward strand.
GCTACCTGCTTAATTTCATGATTCTAAGTCAACGGGAAGTACCCTATAGGTATTCTTGACAGACACGACAGATGAACAGCTGTCTGTCCATTTGTCGTGTCTGTCAAGAATACTGTCTGCAGACAAGAAAGTGATCCTATAAGGGTAGGTACTTTTTCCTGTTGAGGTACGGAATCCTAAAAACAAACTGGGTCTTGTAATATTTAGTAACTCTTACTTTTAATGTCGGAGCCTTCAGCTGTGCAAGGACCTTTGTCGAGGAAGCACTTGCCATAGTTCCTGAGTAGACGCACGTTTTCCATTAACTCCTCTGCGTTGAAATTGTCGTACTCAGGGTCGTAGGTTTGCGAGGGCAGTGCCAGAGCCATCGATACAAATGCTGCTAATACTGCTATTGACTGCATACTGTTTTGAAAAATACATCATAAAATACTGTTTATGCATACTCATAACTACTTATCTGAATCTACGAGGATAAAATGACAATATGTTAGCTGACTGCCTGACTGATCTATCAACGCACAGCTCAGATTACTGGACGGAACGGGCTGAAATTTAATATGCAGACAGCTATTATGACGTAGGCAATCGATAAGAAAGGATTTTTGGAATTCAACCCCTATAGGGATAAAGTATGGGTTAGAAATTGTGTATGGTTTACGCGGATGACGTTCGCGGGAATAAGGTAGTCTAAATCTAAATATATAAAAGGAAAAGGTGACTGACTGACTGACTGACTGACTGACTGGCTGTGCGCTGATATAGCTCAAACTACTGGACCGATCGGGCTGGAATTTGGCATGCAGATAGCTATTATGACGCAGACATCCGCTAAGAAAGGATTCTTGAAAATTCAACCCCTGAGGGGGTTAAATAGGGGTATGATCCATAAGCTAGTGCTTATATATTTCTATGAAGTTTTTTTTCTTAGTGAAAATATACAATAAAAGTTTAAAGCTAGCCTTATCTAATTACTATACAAATCATGCCCGCGTGGAATGGTGCCAAGAAAACTGGCTGCATTTCCGCGCTGGACAGCCAGGTAGAAGAATGATTGGTTTCTATTTACCTACCTTTTATTATGGTAGCACAATCTAGTAGACGCTATTTTTCCTAATTAATAAGTAGGTACTTTGCTTTTCACTTTCACTTTGAGCAACTTTTCACAGCTGCACTATTTTAATACGATTTTGTATTTGCATTAATTTTTATATCTGCATTCAGCACGTTTTATATATTCTAATTCTCTAAGTATATAAGAACTGTCAGCATTTTTAAAAATTACCAATCATATTATTGCAACGTTCAAACGCACGTAAAGCCGAATCAGCGCATTATTCTTTACCTCAATCCAGAGTTATCGCATTTCTAGAGCAGTGGTCTTGTCGAAAGTCAAAGTCAAAGTCAAATTATTTATTCAGAATAGGTAACATGTTACGTTTACAGATGGTTAAAATTGCTAATTTGTAGATGATAATAGGTATAGTGGTGATAATTAATTACGTATCTACTTAAAACTAAAGCTACGAGGGGAGGGTTATTTTTGTCATTTTATAATCTTTATGGGACCATTTCGCAAAATTCCTTTATTCAGTATAATGAGTTCTGCAAATCAGTTCAGAAATCTCGGAGGAAATCGGTGTACCTAACTACTACATATAAAAAAAAACCGCACCGAATTGAGAATCTCCTCTTTTTTGGAACTCAGTGACTCAGTGACTTTGTACGCTTACCAAGTGCGGATTGCCAAATAAATAATTGATAGCTAAAATTAATAGGGTCTTGATTTTTGTATAGCGGTAGTTTATGGGGCTAGAATGCATTATTTAAGAGAATAATTTAAAAATAATGGTTTTTATTTATTTTTAACATGAACTCCACGCTGTAATTAATAATGACGCCACAATTTTTAAATTTTTTAAACATAAAAATTAAAAATAGACTGACTTCTGCGGGAAAGCATTTATTTTGTTAAAAAATTAAAATTATATTTTGTCGTTTATGCTATGTGACGTTAATAATTAATATTATAAAAATTAATAAAAATAATGATTTTTTAAAAATTATTCTCTTTAATAATGAATTCTATAGCCCTATTCTATATTCGCAGGAGAACCAAGGTCACTGACTTAGCCCAAACTATTAGCAAGCTGAAGTGGCAGTGGGCAGGTCATGCCTGTCGTAGAGGCGATGGCTGTTGGAGCCGGAAAGTCCTTGAGTGGAGACCGCGTTTAAGCAAGCGTAGTGTGGGATGCCCCATCCAGCACGATGGACCGACGATATAAAGAGGCTGGCGGGAAGTGGCTGGATGAGGAAGGCTGAGGACCGGGTGTTTTGGCGCTCTTTAGACAAGGCCTATGTCCAACAGTGGACGTTCCACAGGCTGATGATGATGATGATAGCCCTATAAATTACCGCTATACACAAAATCACGTTATTTTATTACTACAGTCCAAGACCCTATTGTAAATTACAAGTCATGTTAGTTGAAACATTTATTTATTTATGAAGGCTGTATCGAAGTATTTGTTATCAGGATTATACAATCTGTTCGCCTCTTCTGTTGAAACACCGTTCTGATACGCGTTAATCATGAGGCCATCTTGAATTTCTGCTCATAGCTGCATTTCGGGCACGTGTCTTCGACAACTTTAAAAATATTATTATCTGCAAAGAGGAAATAGCATCGATATGAAAATAGAATTTAATATGTCATTTGAGATCCTTATAGAGAGAGAACCCGGGAGGGCCAGACCTTCGTTATTTTATAAAAGCTGAAAGTTCTCTGCGTATTGTCCCCAACACAGGGAGGAACGATCAGCGATCATGAAGTTTGGATCATGGTGCCTTTGGCAGATAACAGGTAACAAAGACGTATAAAATCTTACGTCAAAGTATAGTATTTTTTAAATATACATTTTCTTCGGAATAGTATTACAAGTCATGTCATGCATTGCCAGACACTTAGTATCATGGTAACCTCCTTTTTTCTGCTGGTAAAATGCAATTAGGTACGCATTCCGCACAAGAGAGGGTATGTGGGACTCACTAGCAATTGTTATAGCCTTCAGCATACCCACTCAAATAGAGAGATAGCCTTAAACTTTAACAACTTCGTAGTCGCTGATCGTTTCTCCATGTGTGTTCACAATGCGCAGAGAAACTTTCAGCTTTTATTAAATTAAATGTGCAACTAACACAACATACCAACTAATCTCTACAACAGAGATTAAAATAAATAGGTACTACTAGCAGTAACAGTAACTATATTTCTAAACCTTTTTCACCCTGACGGGCTAGCAGATTTTGTAGTGTAGGCGAGTCTACAAGCACGTTGTTACCCAGTGTTTCGCCTGATACAAGAGCGAGAAACGCCAACAACGCAATGGTTTTCATTTTCAGCGTTGGCTCGGTCACCTAGAAGTAAAATGAGAATTAACTATATACATATTTTAATACAGTTCTTGCAATTATTCACGAAGGCGAGTGGCTCATGCTTGTGTTTAAGTCGTATCGGTGTTTGCGAGCGCTTGCTCGCGACTGATTGGTCCGACATGCACGCACACTTACGCAATACCCGCGTATCGACGTAAACACAAGTAAAGTCCACTCGCCTTCGTGAATTGAAAGAACTATACTAAAAATAAGACAAGATAAATAATTTTAAATTAATAACAATAAGTACATAGAATTCACCCCAGCTGACAATATGAATAGGTGAGTTGGGTTTATTTGGACTGCAAACTGAACACTGTTCTTCATCAGAGTTCAGACCTTGATATGCTATACATACTCTTCAAGACCAAACCAACAGTCTATATTTGGGGCCATTACGAACGTGCGAACGCAGTCATAAATCATTACGATCAAGGGTTGTGAGAGTGCCGCAGAAGTCGTTATCGATGCCGTTCGGACGCAGGTGGTAGATGCAAGTAATGTATGGACGCTTTTTTATAACCTGTGTCGACTATCGACAAATCCTTTTGTTGATGTTACCCACAACACCAGAGCACGCTATGAAACTAGAACCGGGTCTGACAAAATTATATATGACCAGTCCGCACGTTCGTGAGGGGCCCTAGAGGCCTAGAATAAACTTGGTAGGTAATGCTTACTAATGACCAGGTGGTCTTCCTGCTTCTAATATCAGACCGAACTGTCTTGGGTCAATGTGATCTCTATTCTTTACATGAAATATTCCTATTTCAAAGCTGATAACCTAAAGCTAAGCGGCTGAACGAATTCTCATTTAAGATGGCAATTTCTTACGCACTTCTCCCTATAAACAGATTACGCCTATTATTATATTCTTTGTTGGACATCTCTCTCGGGGTGATAATATGACGCTTTCCGTAATTTCTGGAAACGGCACTATTTTAGGCTCTACCCGCAACGAACTGTCGCTTTGATGAAGCAGGCTCTTAATTACACACGATATTATACACACATACAGACATACAAGACGAAACCACTCATTTTACCTCGAGAGTTTAAAAAAACTATTTTAGTAAATATTACGTACAAAGAACTTACTTTCTCTACGTTTCGGAGATGTAATGAATGAGCTAGTTGTATTTCGTCGTTTAATAACAATTATGTAAAATAGACACTAATAGGTAGGTGCTAATAGTTTGATAAGTAGACCCCGTTATCTTGTTGTATAGATGGAAGGTAGAGAACAAGATAGCACACATTGGAATTTGTGGTGTTTTGGAATAATAAAACGGCCAAGTTGCGTGGCGGGCCACGCGCAGTGGCGCGTGTACCGTAATCACAATCCTCGCTCCAAAAAAAATTTCATCCCTACTTTACATGTAGGGGAGCTACCCTAAAAAAATATTTATCACAGTTTTATTTCACCACTTTGTCGGCGTGATTAATGTTTATACCCATGCCAAATTACAGATCTCTAGCACTAATAGTCTCTGAGATTAACCGAGGACGGGACGGACGGACAGGGCGAAACTATAAGGGTCTCCTTGTATACTACGGAACCCTAAAAACCGGCCAATGCGTGTCAGACTCGTCAGACTCAAATAAGACCTATATTTAAATCTTCTAATAAGGCGACGCACTGGCATGGCAGTGTAATGTGTACTTATATTATATTATACGAACCATTCAAGCTATTTTCGACCCCGGCCGGGGGGGTAAAGTTTAGGTAAACGGCTGCTCAACACAAGTGTCTACCTACTAAACCTAAAGTTTAAAAGGCATGCAATAATAATTAAAAAAACCCTGACACAAAAACCCTCTAAAAAGTAAAACAAAATAATATGCATAGTTTTATTCCAAGCCGGTCGCGTCGTTGTCGTGTCGGGGACCGTCAGAAGAATAGCTACATAGTAGAGGGGGTCCCCCAAATCGACAACGCTTGGATTAAATACTACGGAGGGGGCCTATGCATATTATGTTTTACTTTTTTAGAGGGTGTTTGTGGCGGGGTTTCTAATTTAATTTAATTTTGTGTAAACTTAAATCACCTAATGCAGCTAGGTGAATCACGTGTACTGATTAGTAAAGATTTTACATATTGTCTAATTTTCTAAAGTGTGTATGTGTGAAATCTCCCTACCTACCCAATCGTCTATTTTGATGATGCGACAAGATAACGGGGGGTCTAATGATAGATGATCATACTAATACATGTCGGGCATAATATCGAAATTATTTTCGTTATCAATATTATTGAACGCAACATGTGAATGGGACAGAGAGCAGAGGCCAAGCATTGTTTAAACGAAGCAGTGATTGGCTTGTATAAACAGTTCTTCAAGTCAAGCCAGCGCTGGCAATAGAGCGCCCGTCTATTTTCAAGCCAGTAACCTCCGCCTGCATAGCATACCCCTCAACCGGCAACAAACACGCCAAGACATGACAACGATACAGCAATGACATGGTAAGGGACAGGTGATGGACACGGCAACGACATGGTAACGACATGGCGCCGACATTGCAACGTTACGCCAAAGACCAGACAAAGACAAGGCAAACGACACGGCAACGACAATGCTAACATGATACAGTAATGACAAGACAATGACTTGGTAACGACACGCCGACGATACGGCAAACGACACGACAACGACAAGGCAACGATACCGGCAATGGCATTACAACACACGGCAACGACACGACAACGACAAGCGGCGACGCCATCTAGGATTCTAGAATATAACTACCACTAAAAAGATTGGTATTATACATATTATTTAATATATTTATTAGGTGGGTTAATGTTTTAGAATGTAGCAGTTATTTGAATGTATGTATATTATAATTAATTATATTACACTCCACCTGCAGTCTGTTTTTCCTCATATTTTCTTATTTCTTAAGGTTGACTGGTAGAGATCGCTATTAGCGATAGGCCGCCTTTTGTATCCTCCTTCTGTCTGTGTTTTCTTTTGTTCTTTTATAGTAATCCTTCTTGTGGTTGGTACAGCATAAAGTATAAAGTAATTATAATATTATTATTCTAAAATGGAAACATCCTGTCTGCACATGACATGCAGTTTTTCTGTCGCAAGTAGATATCTGCTGCTAATTTATATCCTAAACGATCGGTGAGGTCAGGCTCCATTATTATCATAGGTGAAGTTCTTTATTGCTGATTTTTTTCTCATTAGTTTTCTTATCATTTTTTTTAAACCCTGCCAGACGCCCATAAAGTATAAAAGTGTAAGGGGTCTGGCAAGGGGTTGCCAAGACACTAAGTATCTGGCAATGCATGATGTGATTTGCTCTACTATTCCGAAGAAAAATAAAAAAGTTTGACTTTATGGTAGGGAGCCCCAAGAGGGGATTTTGGGATTTCCTCGAGCGCGTCAGATTAAGGCAAGGTTAAGAAGTTAATTAGATGCAGAAAAAGTGTGCATTTCAATAATCTGACAATTTGAGCGTGACATAAGGAAATAGGAGCGTCACAAAGTTTCAAACATCAGCCATGATTTTAGGTTTCGTCCAAATCGTCAGTCTTTTAATAGGAGCTACTCGAGGATTCACTTGACACCCCTTCTCAATATCTGACCCGCTCGATAAATATTTTTGATTCTATTTTCTTTTTCTTTTCTTTTATCTTAAATTTATAGACTCATTTATAGGCTTGGCTGTAATTAGACCTGGTGGCAAGTGATGATGCAGCCTAAGATAGAGCGCCCTCTTCTACCCCTTCGTACGGCCACCTGCACCATGCAAACAGGCAGATTAATATTTTTCCGATAACAGAAACACGTGAGGCGCATACGCTATTAATATCTGAAGCGCTCGAGTTTTTCTTTGTGACAATGTTTTTTACATTTTTGAAAACATGTACCTACAGTCTACACGCTCTCCCCACCGGTGAAAGGGCATACATCATTTATATAACCTTTTTGTCTTCTTAGAACCTAATCTTCACAACCTAATAGGTCCCCACGACGCTCGAGTAAATCCCTATTTCGCCTTTCAGCTAAAAAAAATAACGAAGGTCTGGCATGCGCTGGCTCTCTCTATAACAAGTCTCTATCGATGACATCGCTTTGTTTTAAAATTAACGTCGCTAATAAGGGGCAATATTATAATATAAGTGCTAGCTGTAGGTACCAACTTACTATAAATATCTGGACAGTTTAAAAATATTTTTATTTCTGTTTGTTCTAAACTACGAGTTCAGGTAGGTAAACCTTCCTTATAACTAAAAAATATTATTATTAATATTATAAAACTTAAAAACAAAATATTATTATCCATAACTGTATAATCTCTATACATATAAAAATGAATCGCTGAATGTGTTGCAAATCTCGAGAACAGCTGAAACCGATTTCGCTAATTCTTTTTTTTATAATTTTCCGTGAAGTACGAGGATAGTTTTTACGGAGAGAAAATTTTAAAAAAGCCTGAAAAAGTCTAAAAAACCAACACTTTTCTATATTCCTTACAAAAGATTCGTAATAATGCTTAAAAGCAATTGAACTTTAATACATCCTATAAAGTTCAAGTGTGTTAGTGGAGGGGTTCGGGAAGGCAAACAAATGAGTGACGTGTTGGCGGTACGAAGTTCGCCGGGACAGCTAGGTATAACATAGTACCAACTTAGTATAGGCAAGGGGCCGTAAAAAGCCACCAGATAGACACACTTCCGCATTTATAATTTAATTCGTGTGAAAGTATGGATTATAATTATACTTAATATGATGATTATAATTTTAATAGTTCCTCTGATGCAGATCAAAATATTAGAATGAAATATTAATACTGTTTGCGTTATCGCCTTAGCGGTAGCTCAACAGTACTACTACTACTGGCAACGACCATCTGGACCGTGGATGCGTTTCTAGCTGACCGTGCTAAGACAAAGCAGTTCTTGGACTGCTACTTGGATCTGGGACCATGCTCAGAGTTGGCAGCGAGTTATAACGTACGTATTTTGGTTATATTGCAGAAAACCTTATATCAACCCTCAACTGTGACAGAAGGGCTGGCTCATTTTTTGCGCAGCGGATCAGCCTGGCTTGTCCAGCGCGGAATGAGCCAGTATTATTGGCACCATTCCACGCGGTCATGATTTATATAGTAATTAGATAAGGCTAGCTTTAAGTTTTATTGTATTAAAAATCACCCAATCATAAACCTTAGCACTTAGTACTTACCTATAAGTTTTCAAGTTAAAAATATGACACAGCTGAACTTCTATGGAGATGGTAACAAACTGCGTTTAGCTGTTGATGCTAATTTATTGACTGAAAAAATAACTATAGGCCCTCTAAAATATAACAAGAACCAAGAAGACCACACAATGTTGGTTGAAATACGCCTACATAAGATAATTATTGTACCTACTAAAAATTTCAGCGCATAATATCCTATTTATTGTAATATGATAGGTACCTACTTAGTAGTTAGGTCTTTTTTCTCTTCAACTTGTTCTGTTTCTCGCTTCTCGCTATTTATTATAGCAATAAATGCATGTTTCTTAGGTTAAGTTCGAATCAGTTTTCAACTTGATGATAAGCAAAATCATAGCTCTGCTTTCTGGAAAATACCTGTATTGTTATTTATTACGTTAAAAGCCTTATGTCAGATGTTTTATGTATTGCAATATAACGTGAACTTTTACAAAATATGGGAAATTTTTAAAATATTTTTTCGCGTTTTTGTGGTATCGTATCAGTAATCATCAGTATTACCACCTGACTTCGTTTTAGCTAGCGTTTTAGCTACACCCTAGATACTATGATAATATTATGCCATTTTTGCAGGAATCATGCCTGAAGCCATTGTACAGGCTTGCAGAAGGTGCAATCAAGATCAAAAACACATTTTCTGGAAGTACCTAAAGGGTATAAAGGTCATGTTGCCTGAAGAATACCGAAGCCTCAGAGAGAAGTACGACCCTGACAACATTTACTTTGAGGGTTTAGAAACCGAGATATCAAATATTGAATTCAGATATTAGTTAGATCAGAATATTTGATAACAATTGAAAGTAATGCAATAATTACCATCGCATGTTTTGCTAAGATGACGTTTTCTATAATAATACCTACGTTGATTCTTTATTTAATACACTGTTAAATTCTAATGCTATGCGTATTTCTAAACTAAAAATATTTTTTATCTTTGTTCGTTTTTTAACTAAGCGATGATTTAAAATTAAATATTTTTTAAATAAAGATAACACTTTGTAAATAATTTGATTTGTATTTACCTACCTCTGAACGCTAGCTGTATAAATTTGAAATAATCCAACGGCTGTTCACACCGTGATTCTGCATTTTTGTTATGAAATAACTCAAATAACCTATTCTAGGTTGTATGAATTAAAAATCTTGAAGTATTTGTAGTCTCTACGCGACCTAAATATTGATAAATTGATGTAAATACAATGATTGAGAAGTCCTGATAAAATACGCTATTATTATTTTTCCATTAGATAATCCATCAATACACATCACTAAGCCCAATAGGATAAGCGACACTGGATTTCTATTAGAGAATGAGCCAGCGCGTGCCAGACCTTCCTTATTTATAAAATCCTGAAAATTTCGGCACTTGGCCAGCGTGGTGGGCTATAACCAAACCCTTCTCATACTGAGAGGAGGACCCGTGCTCTGTAGTGAACCGGCTATGGGTTGATCGTGATGATGATGATGATGATCTCGGCACTAATTTTTAAAGTTGGTCGTATTCATAAATTTCCTAAACATTAGTGAGGATAACGAAAATTGATTTTCCCATAATTCGGTGATTTTGGTAATTAGTAAGGTAATGTATAAAAGTTTTAATTAGGATAGGTATGAAACCAAAAAGCCTACAGAGAGAGAGCAGGTAAGTTTATTGGAATAAGAAGTAGGTAGGTAATCACTATAGTGGTCGCTAATCGCGCTTTACTATAATAATCCGCGACAGGTCGAGATGGCAATTGGGGGTATGAGGCTGGGGATGCCACCGCACAGCCGAACGTCACCGCCGCGCTCACCCGCACCGGGTTAGCGCGATGGCTGTGCGGGTGTGCGGGGCATTCCTCTCCCCGATTGCGATCTCGACCTGTCGCGTATTATACATCTAGGTACAGTATATTTACATATTCACAATATGATACCTATATTACCCGTGGAGATAGTTCAAGAATAATATTAATACTGATCTCTTGGTTTATGGAGGGTTTACGACTAGGATTACCTTCTCAACTATTTTTTACAAAACTCATCACAATAAGTACTTAATACAGCGATCGGGAAACATCCTTGATCAAAGTAAAAATATGCTGGTCGATTGCGAAAAAACTGCACCAATCACTATACAATCGCAATTGTTATGATTAGCTGAATTTATGGTAGGCTAGTTGCAACAATGCATTGAGCCAATATTGAGCAAGCGTTCAACCAATCAGAAGTGATTACGATCGTGACATTGTACTTTATAGCTGTCACTCTATCGCAATCGAGCCCACGAGTTCAATATCAAAGATATCTTATCCGTCTTTTAGATAAGAAGACACTTGCGGGGAAAATGAAAATATTATCCTGTTTGCGTTCTTCGCCCTCGTGTCAGCCAAAGCACTGGATCAATCTCTGCTTGAAAACAAATCATTACAAGAACTTTATGACTGTCGCCCTGGTGAAAATGTGCTGACAAATTAGCGAGTACCAACGGTAAGTGACTTACAAGGAAGTTAATTTTCGACTTTACAGCATCTGCTGAGTTTCTTGCCGGGCTCTTTAGAGTGGAACACTCCTTTCCGAACCCGTGATAGAGTTTTAACATAGTATCATAAGTGGCACAGGTGTCCTAAATGAAATAAATTATTAAGTAATTTCATTTCTATTTAATTGAAGATATATTTTTTATATCAACCCAAACTAAAACTTTTGAAGAATAATAATATGGTTTTATGTGTACCAATTCCTTCTAAGCCTTCTAAGGCCTTGGGCCTTCTAAGCTGTGATAGCCTAGTGGTTTAGGACGTCCGCCTTCTAATCGGGGGTCGGCAGTTCGATCCCGGGCACGCACCTCTAACTTTTGGAGTTATATTGCATTTTAAGTAAGGAAACATCGTGAGGAAACCTGCATGCCTGAGAGTTCTCCATATTGGTTTTCAAAGTGTGTGAAGGTCTACCAATCAGCACATGGCAGCGTGGTAGACTATGACCAAAACCCTTCTCACTGTGAGAGGAGACCCGGTGCTCTGTAGGGCGATGGGTTAATCATGATAATGATGTTTATCAATTCACAATCGGTAGACACCCTTACGCCTCGTTGTACCCTGCAGAATTGAAGGGTTGAATCCGAAGTTCACTGGAACACTATTATTACATTCTTATTTCGAGTGCCACAGTTATAATAGAAGTTACCTACCTAATTGAAAAATCTGTCGCAAGATGAAAAACCATTATGAAAAACTTCTGGCTAGATTGATTATTTAGTTTTATATAATCTTATTCTTCTCAGACCAAAGCTCGTTTGGAACCTTCGTAACTTTAGTTTTAAGATTACTATTTGATTAAGTATCATTAATGATTAAACTATCAACAATTACTGACACATCAAAAAATGTACAATGGCAACCTACAGTTCTTGCAATTCACAAAGGCGAGTGGCTCATTGCTGTGTGTTTAAGTCGTATCGGTATAAGTAAGGTACACTAAATGTGGACGTTTGCCAGCGTTTGCTCGCAGACTGATTGGTCCGACATGTACACACACTTATGCAATGCCCGTTTATCCGACGTAACCACAAGTAAAGGTCACTCGCCTTCGTGAATTGCAAGAACTTTGAATAGATGCTTTTTTGCAGATAATTTTCCAGATGCTATTGAAAAAGCTTGTCCGAAATGACAGCTCTGACAAAAAATAATATGGCTTGTTTGTCGATGCAATAAGCAAAGGAGTGCCTGTGGAAGAAGCGAAGAAAGTGTAACATCCAGATAACAAATACTTTGATATTGTCGATATCCTGATATAATTTTCACTTTTGATGCGACGTTAACGCATCCTAAAATTGGTCGTTATTTCTAATCTGCCTGAAAAACAATCAATCAACTGTAACCCTATACATTTTTACTCATACTCAAACTTTCTCGAAATTCAAATTATACCTGTAATGTGAAGTTTTTTATGTGTATATTATAATTAATGTAGTTAGTGTTAGTTAATAAAATATCGATTAATCAATGATGACTTCCAAATAGTTTTAGTCATTAACAAATGAAGTTAAGTACCCAAAGTAATTAACACCACAAAAATGGGTATAAAATGTAGATCTTATTTTAGAAAAACAGGTGGCATTTTTGACAAGACGACACGACGGTCTCAGTTTTCACTCGTAAGTATTTTACCTTTAGAACGAATACCTCTACTATATTATAGGTACGTAGTAGACAGGTCGAGATGAAAATCAGGGAGGGAATGCCCCGCCCACGACCGCGCAGCCCGCACGCACTAACCCGGTTATACACCTTAGACACACCATATACACCACTTATCTACCTCATAAAACACCTTAGACGGCCCACGTCAGGATGCTATTTCATAGAAGCTAAACTGATTCCTAGTTCCACGTTCGAAGCCTAGAGTTTTTTTGTTTAAGCTGGATAACTGCGCACAAGCGTTTCGCCTAGTTGGATGGGAAGGGGATATTAGTCATATATTAACAAGGCTAATATTATTTTAAATAAACTGGTATAGATATATTTTATTTATAATTTTAATAAAGTGTTGCCATTTTACAGAAAAGTTGTTATATTAAATTAAATGTTGTTGTTTATTTAGGTTTCCTCAAAATGAAGACTATTGTATTATTTGCGCTATTTGCGCTGGCTGCTGCTGAAATAGAGTATTACGCTGCCGATGATACTCTGGATCTTAATGAATTAGTTTCTAAAGTATCAAAGATGAAAAGTTTTGTGGATTTGCTATTTGGATAGAGCGCCTTGCTTCGAACCGGCCAGCTACTTACAAACGTACGTATTTGCTTCACCTGCAGACATAATTATTAATATTAACATAACCATAGAGCGCAGCAGAAAACAGCTGAAAACGGCAAGCGGCGCAAGTATGTCCTCTCCTTATCGAAGTTACATCTTTTGTTCCGTTGCCGTGGAGACCCTGGGGCCATGGAGTCTTAGTGCAAAAAATTTTTTACGAGACATTTCACCGCGATTAATAGCCTCATCTGGTGACAGAAGGGCTGGCTCATTTTTTGCGCACGGATCAGCTTGGCTGTCCAGCGCGGAAATGCAGCCAGTATTCTTGGCACCATTCCACGCGGGCATGAGTTGTATAGTAATTAGATAAGGCTAGCTTTAAGTTTATTGTAATATTTTTATAAAAAAACATAACCATTATATTATATGTAGGTCCTAAGAGCTAACCCCTTTCCGTGGGTGGTCTCATGGATACCACCCTGCTAGTCGTTTTGTAACCGATTAAAAAGCCTCCATTACGCTCAGCGTCGACATGTTAAACATTAAAAAAGCTGAATATATTTATTAAAGGATGTTTTTCTTGTATTTTGATTAAAACAGATGTTTTGTTCTTTGAAAAAAATTGGATACACCTGCTTGCGACCCCATTCTTTTCAGTCGCTGAAGGCAAGCCTAAGGCGGCGTCTATTGACTATAGCCATACCATTGCCCATTCCCTGAAGAGGCAATCCAAACGTACAATCGAGCCCCTGGTGGCCGCTTTTCACTAGCAGCATACCAAAGCTGTCTGCGATTTGTTAGTATTTAGGGTTCCGTACCTCAAAAGGAAAAACGGAACCCTTATAGGATCACTTTGTTGTCTGTCTGTCAAGAAACCTAAAGGGTACTTCCAGTTGGACCTAGAATCACGAAAGGCAGGTAGGTAGCTCTTATAGCTGACATTCGGGCAAAATCTAAAAACCCCGAATTTGTGGTTACATCACAAAAAAAATTTTTGGTCATGAACTAATACAATTCGTATTTTCAATTTTGACGTAAGATACTAAGTATCGAGTGGGTATCAAATGAAAGTTGTTTCACCTGTGCATTCTAAAACAGATTTTTATTCATTTTTATGCATCATAGTTTTTGAATTATCGTGCAAAATGTCGAAAAAATACGACTGTAGTACGGAACGCTCGTTGCGCGAGCTTGACTCGCACTTCGCTGGTTTTTTAATTTACCTGATTAACGTATATAAAATTTTTTTTGATTACAGTTTTGATTCCCCGAAAGCTCTGTCACTAAATGTGAAAGATGCACAGATAAACTTAAGCATTTGGCACATGGATTCCTTGAGGGACTAAAGGCTGCTTTACCCGAAGAATACAGGGACTTCAGACTGAAGTACGATCCTGAAAACAATACTTTGACGATTTTGAAAAAGAATGGAAGCTTATTAGGTCCTATACGGACGACTATAGAATCTTCATGTTACTATTCATTTATTATTGTTTTTTTATTAAATTTAACTTTGCTTTAATGAGTTTTTTCATTGAATAAATTACAATGAAAACTCTTGATATAAATGAGAAGCGCGTCTGAAATAAAGAAAGGTATTACCTAATTTAGTATAGCAATAGTTTTTGACTTATCGTGCAAAATTCTCGAAAAAATACGACTGCATTACGGAACCCTCGGTTCGCGAGTCTGACTCGCCTTGGCCGGTTTTTCACTTAATCCCAAAAAATTGTTTTAGGTACATATTCCTGGACTTCCTGGTGATACAGGTCTTCCTTGTAGGAACTTTACGCCAAAGTTACAACGTCTTACTCTTTATCAGGCTCAATTTTCGGTCTGGCATGAATTACTTCTGCCACCCTTGGATGGCTCTACCACCTACCAACTCAATGCATTTGACTCGATAGATCGTCGCGCACAAAGAATTATTGGCAATCAATCACGCAGGTGAAATTGCTCGGCTTATAGCACCGACGCAAAGTCACCTGTTTATCGCTCTTTTATCGGAGAGTTACTTTATCTATACTTGTAGAGTGTGCTCAGGAACCTCACAACCTTATTTTGTTTTACCGTTCTACTACAGCACAGCAAGAATCTGTTGGACGTTGGCACCCTTATGTGGTCCACACTCCACATTCAATCTACTCGTACAAAAAGTTTTTGCTGAACGCTCTTGATACGAACCGTTAAGGTGTGGAATGCCCTTCTGGCGCATCCGTGTTTTCTGCCAAAAATATGATTTAAATTCCTTCGAGGCAAGAGTGAATAGGCATCTTCTAGGCAAGCGTGCTCCAGTTTAAACCTCATCATTGTTTTTATTAGGCATGATTGTCGCTAAGCGCAACACTTATCTCTCTATAATAATAAAAATTCCACGTACCTACACGAAGTCGTAAAAATCACACTGCGTACCTGGGTTCGAAACTAGTCGGGCTAACTTCGACTAAACACGTGAGTCAAGCCGGGTGTAAGATATTATTTATAATGGAAATCACGCATCATCATCATCATCAACAACCAATAGAAGTCCACTGCTGGACATAGGTCTATTGTAGGGACTTACACACGCCACGCCGGAAATCACTCACGATAGTTTAAACGCTAAAATACTTAATCTATATATATAAAAGGAAAAGGTGACTGACTGACCGACTGACTGATCTATCAACGCACAGCTCAAACTACTGGACGGATCGGGCTGAAATTTGTCATGCAGACAGCTATTATGATGTAGGCATCCGCTAAGAAAGGATTTTTGAAAATTCAACCCCTAACGGGGTGAAATAGGGGTTTGGAGTTTGTGTAGTCCACGCGGACGAAGTCGCGAGCATAAGCTAGTTAACTTATATTTTTAAATTACAGCATTGATTCCCGAAATTCTTGCAACTAAGGGCCGGTTGTTTCAAACCATTGGTCTTCGTAAGATACGTTCGTTAAAATTTAACAGACGTAGACGAACTAAACATCTGTTAATTTAAGTGCGTTGCTTCATTGTACAAAAAACTGTTCGTCATTGTTATTTTGGTTGCGAAACTAACCCTAAAAATTAACTTACTTCTCCGTATCCTTTTTTTATTTCATTTTAAGTATATTAAATTATATACATAGTATTATATTGCTACTTCGCATTTTAAACACTTTTCTTTCTTACAAACTCTCTTCATCTTCAAAAAAACTACCATTAAAAGCTTTGAATTAAATTGATTCCATTATAATTTGTAAATAAAATATTCCGTTTGTAAGAAGTATGAAGTTACGAACTGATTTGACGATCACCAATGGCGCCAGCACTGGTTAACGTAAACGTAACTTTTTAACGAACGTTAGCGCTAATAGATGCTGAATCAACGCTTTTTCTTTACTTACGTTCGTTAGCGCCATATTTAAAGGTTACGTGTCCGTCAAAGTTTGTTGAAACAACCGGCCCTAAATGTGAAAAGTGCACGGATGAATACAAGCATTTGGCATATGTATTCCTTAAGATCCTTAAGACCTCTTTGTATGAAGAATACCTGGACTTGCGATATAATTACGATCGCCAAAACCAATACTACGATGATTTTAAAAAAGCAATAGAGGCTTGCAAGCAACTAATATATCATCAAGAAGACTAAATCGATACTAATATTATAAATGCGAAAGTGTGTCTGTCTGTCTGTCTAGCTTTTCACGGCTCAACCGTTTAGCCGATTTTGACGAAACTTGGTACAGAGATAGCTTGCATCCCGGGGAAGGACAAAATACCGCTCCCGTAAAAGATAAAAGTCGAGGCACTTTTTTTGGGCAATCTCAAGGAGCCAATACATCCGCTCTTATACACCAGGCAATCTACTTACCTACAATTTTCTTGAAATTTTGATAAACGAGTTTATTAAATGTCAACATTACCGGTCCCATTTTTTTTGTCGTGATGAAATAGGTACATCATGGAGGCCATTGCACCACTGACCACACTCAATCGTTATGTTCGCGTAATGCCGGACTAGTTCTGCCTAAAACCTCGGAGTTCCAACTCACAGCCTAGCGTCATTGGTAATAATGCTGCTGAGAGAGCGCGCCCGCGACTCTTTCAGCACCATTATTACCACAAGAAACTTTTCTTGGGATTGTAATTGATACATAAACAAAACACTAGAACAATCTATGTTTATATTTATGCGACCGGGACCGTGTACCTACGTTTTAAAGGAGTATGCAAAGCACGTTCAAATAAAAAACCTGTAAGTATGTACTTACCTAGCATGAGTTTGCAGTAGCAGTATGACAGAATCTAGTAAAAAATAGATTTTATAGGTGCGGTAAGTGGGCAGAATTTTAATTACCTACTCACTAGCTGATGTCCACGGCTTCGTCCGCTTGAATTGATGGGTTTTAAATATGCCGTGGGAAATCTTTGATTTCCCGGGATAAAACATTTTATTTTTATTTATTTTTTTATTCACATACAAGTTAGCCCTTGACTGCAATCTCACCTGGTGGTAATTGATGATGCAGTCTAAGATGATAGCGGGCTAACCTGGAAGGGGTATGACAGTTTTTAGTAAACCCATACCCCTTTGGTTTCTACACGGCATCGTACCGGAACGCTAAATCGCTTGGCGGCACGGCTTTACCGGTAGGGTGGTAACTAGCCACGGCTGAAGCCTCCCACCAGACCAGACCAGAAATTTAGAAATTATAAAATTCCAAACCCCTGCCAGGAATCGAACCTGGGACCTCCCACTAATAAGACCACAGCGCTCACCACTGCGCCAGGGAGGTCGTCAAAATTTCATGAAACAAGCTACTTTTGTGCTAATTTCATCAAGATCGGTTTAGCGATCGAGCCGTGAAAAGGTAACAAACAGGAATACAGAAATACTTTCCCGTTTTATGATGTCGATATGGAGTATGGGCTATGCGTACAGAATACAGATACAATATACAGGATTACATATAAAAGGAGCGTTAACAACAGCGTGTTAAACATTTGACTTTAAATTTCGTGTTGTTCAGACTTAGCTCAGCTGATAAAGGTAATAATTTATTTTTATATTATATTATTTTAACATTTATTTTTGGACCTTGACGGCCTATAATATTATCTCGACAGCAGATCTCTCAACCTTGAGAGCGTGGGTTAGAATTTGAATTTGAATTTTAGGTAGGTTATATTACGCGACAGGTCGAGATGCCAATCGGGAGGCGGGAGGAAACCCCGGACACCATCATCCGCGCTATCCCGCACCGGGTTAGCGCGGGGGCTGTGCGAGTGTGCGGGGCGTCCCCACCCCTATTGTCATCTTGACCCGTCGAGTACTATATGTAGGTAAGTACCTATTAAACTATCTATAGGAAGTACTAATTCTTTTGGTTATTTGTTAGTTTGACTTGTCCTTACAATATTGTCATTCCGTTGAAATTGGTAACCATTGATGTAGGTACCAAGAAATTACCCGAGCGAAGCGTCGACTGTCTCTGAGTCTACTTGAGTGAAATATTGCGCTTGTGCGTCCGTCCGTCCGTCTGTCACAGCCTTATAAGTTATAACTTCTGAATTACTGAACGTAATTACTTCAAATTTAAACATGATAATATGTAAACTGGTGGCCTCCGTGTGTCTGGCAGGGGGTTTCCTCCATACTAAGTGTCTGTCAATGGGTGACGTGATTTAATACTATCTATACTACTTACTATTATTTTTAGGGTTCCGTACCTCAAAAGGAAAAACGGAACCCTTATAGGATCACTTTGTTGTCTGTCTGTCTGTCTGTCCGTGTGTCTGTCTGCCTGTCCGTCTGCCTGTCAAGAAACCTACAGGGTACTTCCCGTTGACCTAGAATCATGAAATTTGGCAGGTAGGTAGATCTTATAGCTGACATTTGGGGAAAAATCTGAAAACCGTGAATTTAGGGTTAGATCACACAAAAAAAATTAAATTGTGGTCATGAACTAATAATTAGTATTTTCAACTTTCGAAGTGAGTGACTATATCAATTGTGGGGTATCATATGAAAGGTCTTCACCTGTACATTCTAAAACAGATTTTATTATTTTTTTATTTATTTTTATGCATCATAGTTTTTGAATTATCGTGCAAAATGTCGAAAAAATACGACTGTAGTACGGAACCCTCATTGCGCGAGCCTGACTCGCACATGGCCGGTTTGTTTAATAATAGGTACGACAAATAGACTTGTTTCAATAATTGCACAACTAAAATTAAAGTTATTGGTACATTTTCTTGTATCTTCAAGATAATACGTAAGGTCAAAGGTGATAACTTATGTAAATGGAGATCTGTATTTATTTATTCATTACTGTATCTTTAAACCTAGTAACTAAGTGTATTATCTCAGTAAGGGTTACCATCCGCCCACATCTTACGGACTTGTCTACTTTCTTTCGTGTTTTTCCTAGGTTTGTATAACGATGTCTTAAATTTCACAACACAGCGGGGTAACACTACAATACCTACTGTTATTGTTAACTGAAGTAAGATAATAAGATATTCAGTTGTGTTCTTTGGTTGGGCAAATAAATACATCGTATCACGTAGCTACACCTACTCAAATTTAAGATTATATCCCAAATATTTTTTCACGCCGATTATTTATTATTAGGGGCTGGTTTTTTAATCGCCATTGTAATTAATAATATTTGTTATTAATATATTTTTAGGGTTCCGTACCTCAAAAGAAAAAAAAGAACCCTTATAGGATCACTTCTTTGTCTATTTGTCTGTCAAGAAAACATAATATAGGGTACTTCCCGTTGACCTAGAATCATTAAATTTAGCAGGTAGGTAGGTATTATAGCACAATTAGTAAAGGAATATATCCGAAAACCGTGAATTGGTGGTTACATCACTAAAAAAATATTATAGATAAAACAGAATATATTTTTATTCAAGTAGACTTATTTCAAGTGCTTTTAAATCGTTAACTAGTTTAATTTACCATTAAAATGTGTTCTTGAACAAAATATAATAATTAGTATTTCAATTTTCAAAGTAACATGACTATAGCGGATGGGGTATCATAATATGAAAGGACTTTACCTGTGCTATCTAAACAGATTTTTATTTATTTTTATGCATAATAGTTTTTGATTTATCGTGCAAATTGTCGAAAATATACTCTGCCAGTTTTTTTTCAGAGAAGTGTCCCTAGCTTGCCCTTCAGCGCTTTTGATGCAAGAAACGTTCTAAGAACTAATTAATATCCATAAAATATCATCGAGTTTCATTGATTAATAATTTAAATCTGCCCCCCAATTGTGTAAGAATAACCATTTCATGGCTATCGCAATCGTCAAGAAATCCTGCCCTTTGATTGGTTGATTCGCTGTTTACATTTTTTCACAGCCAATCAAAGGGCAGAATTCTTGACGATTGCGATAGCCATGAAATGGTTATTCTTACGCAATTGGGGGGCAGAGCCAAACTACTTTTGTTTGGAGCGCACTACAGATAAACCCCTCTTTAATGTATTATCCTTACGTCTTATAGTACAAAGTTGTTTATAGAATCTATTGACACCTCTAATGAGTGTAGGTAGTGAATAAATATTTAACATACTTCCATATTACGCATTCTAGTTATACGAGTAGGTAATAGGTCCACAGGCAAAATGTATCTTTGAAACCTTTAGTACCTAACAGCTAGTAGCCCGAGTAGGTACTTATGTACTTCGTAACTTCTACCTGCCTGGGTTCGAAGTTCAAACCACCTTTATGGGTAAATCTAAAACCTTACTTTTTTCGTTTCAGATCTAGAAAATGAAGTGGGTTATTATACTTTCGGCTTTAGTGGCTTTAGCAGCAGCAGAAGAAGAAAAGTATACCACAGAACAAGATGATTTTGACATTGAAGCTCTACGCGCAGACCCCGAGGAACTGAAGATAATGCTCGAATGTTTTACTGGCAAAGGTCCTTGCAGGGAGAATGGTGCTCACTTTAAAAGTAAGTAAAAGTAAGCAAAGATCAAAACAATTGGATATTTGACTACATCAAGAATAAATTATTTCTCAGTGATTATTAAATAGAGGGTCTTCCAAAATACGTAAAATCCAAGTCCTTTGTTGGTTTTAAGTGTAATAACCATTTTAAATTATCGGCTAAACTAATAAAAGCACGTCAAATGATTGTGACGTCACACACCGGTATTTCATAGAATCTCGCATACTAAGCGCGCGTTTTGAAGTTTGATAAAAAGTTACTTATTTGACTAGTTGGCAAATACCGTATGATATTGAGATTGTAATAATGATTGATGCAGGTTTTACGAAATCGAACTACAGCTGTGCTCTTCTGACAAACAGCTTACCTCCTTTTCTTTTTGCAGAAGACCTAGCGGAAGCAATCGTCGAAGCCTGTGCAAAATGCACAGATGCGCAAAAGCACATTTTAAAAGGTTTCTTGGAAGCAATCAAGGCGAAGGAGTTCATGTACGGATACAGAGACTTCAAGGACAAGTACGATCCTGAGAACAAATATCTCGCCGCTTTGGAGGCTGCTGTCGCAAAATATTAGGGTGCTTATCGATGAAAATATTGTAATCTCAATACATACAAAGAAGTTGTAATATTGAAATAAAATGTCAAATTTAGTGTGTTTGTTTATTTTTAACCGACTTCCAAAAAGTAGGTGGTTCTCAATTCGGCCCGTTTCTTTTTTTACTCAAAAGGAAAAAGGGAACCCTTACATGATCATTTCGTTGTCTGTCTGTTTGACTATCTGCCGTGTCTCAAGAAAAAGGAATCAAAACCTATGGGGTACTTGCCTTTGAACTAGAACCATGTACCATGAAATTTGGCAGGTAGCAACCGTCAGCACAAGTAAGGGAATAATTTGAATTTATGGTCACATCACAAAAAAATCAAAACATGTTCATGTACAAGTACCTAATTAGTGTACTCAATCACATCCTAGATGGCGCTGTCCGTAACCAACTTGCAGTGTTGCACATAAAAGTGTTAGGAATAATATTATCTTGAACGATGGCACGGAACCCGTCGTGTGCGAGTCCGACTCACACTTGACCGGTTTTTTTATTTCTTCGTCGTAACTCTCCTGGCAGAGTAGTCACACACCATTGAGGAGATTATGGAGAACCCTCAGGCAATGTCAGACGTATACCTAGCTAGGTTTCCTTACGATATTTTTTTTTATCGTCAAAGTAAGTGATATTTAAAAGCTTAAGACGCACATAACTCTGAAAGTTAAAGGTGCGTGCTGGGATCGAACAGGCGACAACTTAACCACTAGGCTGTCAGCACTTTAGATTGAGTTTTCCAAGGTTTTTCGGAAAAATATTACCGTTACGAAATAATTAGCCCCATAGTGGCAATTTTTACATGCATTATAATTAATGTCCTCCCCCCCCCCCCAACTCCTGAACTAAGTACCTACTTACTCATATTATAAATGTATAAATGCGAAAGTGTTTGTTCTTCAATCACGTCGCAACAGAGCAACGGATCGACTTGATTTATGCATAGAGAATGCGACTATTCCCTTTGCAATTATATTTCTATTTTCTCTAGATCTAGAAAAACGTATTGGGACCAAATGGTTAGTGTATAAGATTGTTAAGATTGTATAATATACTCGTACCTACGTGTCTAGATAAACTTTTACGGAACAAACGTTGCGTAAAACCCGTAATTTTTATGTGCGCTAGTTAATCTCATGTGTTTAAAACACGCAATTTTATTAACACGTACCTACTATCTATGTCATTCTGAGACACTGTAATAATAATTGTTATGAACTAAATGTTGAATTAAAAACCAAAATTGACTGTATGTACGTCTTATTTAAATTACTGGCCTAATAAACTAGTAAAGTCGTCTTCAATGGGCATGCCTGCAGGTGTTTTGACTTTTGATTCGATTCATCGAGATTTTTTGAAAATTTAAAACTCTTGGTAAGTTTATCTAAACTCGTCAAAATTGTTTGCACAGTCAAAATATGAACTAGCAATTTACATTTAGTGTCTAATGTAAATTGTATAGGTACTCTTTTATGTAAATCGCAAAGATAAATATTGTGTCATTTTGCACAAAAAACTGTTGTATGAATGACGTATTCCAGTGAATAAAAAACCGGCCAAGTGCGTGGCGGGCCACGCGCAGTGTAAGGTTCCGTAGTCACAATTAACCTCGAAAAACAGATATAACTCCTAAACCTGTGAATCCTACTTAGCCATGATAGTTTTCCTTTAAAATGTAGGGGATACATGTAGGGGAGCTACCCTAAAAAAAATATTTATCACAATTTTATTTCACCACTTTGTCGGCGTGATTAATATTAATTATAACCATGCTAAATTACAGATTTCTAGCACTAATAGTCAAAACTAGTGAGATTAACCGAGGACGGACGGACGGACATGGCGAAACTTTAAGGGTTCCTTGTTTACTACGGAACCCTAAAAATGCTATTTTTTTATTTTTTTTTCATAAAATCTAAATCCGGATATCGACCACAAATGTCCATCAAACGACGATACACTACGTTTCCACTAGCCTCAACAATAAACAAGACCATGTTATAAAACAAAGTCTGTTAACATAATTTATATATATATATATATATATATATATATAAATTATATATATATATAAAAGGAAAAGGTGACTGACTGACTGACTGACTGACTGACTGATCTATCAACGCACAGCTCAAACTATTGGACGGATCGGGCTGAAATTTGGCATGCAGATAGCTATCATGACGTAGGCATCCGCTAAGAAAGGATTTTTGAAAATTCAACCCCTATGGGGGTGAAATAGGGGTCTGAAATTTGTGTAGTCCACGCGAACGAAGTCGCGGGCGTAAGCTAGTTGTTATAATAAAATTGACACAATAAGTATAAGCGTAGCCGTGCATATTATCTTACTGGTATATTAAATTCGTCTTGTTGTCGTTGTAACAATGTTAAAATAATTAACTATTATGACTGTTTATTAAACATTGTTAAGCTACTTGATTGAAGAGCCGTGATAGTTGCGCCGAGACGAGAAAGGGTAGATGTCAGGGGTTCGATCCCGGGTACGCATCTCTAACTTTTCGGAGTTATAATATTAAATACCTACTTGCTTTATCGGTGAAGGGAAACATTTGCATCGTGAAGAAACACGCATGCCTGAGATTTTTCCATGTTCTCTAAGGTATGTAAAGTCTGCCAATTCGCACTCGGATAGCGTGGTGGATTATTGCCTAAGCCCTTCTCATTCTGAGAGAAGACCCGTGCTCAGGTAGTGGGCTGGTGATAGGTTGTTCATTATGATGATGATGATGATGATGATGATGATGATGATGATGATGATGATGATGATGATGATGATGATGATGATGATGATGATGATAATGATGATGATATTAAGCGACTTGTGGAAAATCACGGACCTACTCAACAAAAATGCATATTGATATTAAAAGATGTAAATATTAGCACATATTATTATGTAGTTTATTTCATGATCATCATAATTCTGATTGGTTGAATACTGTTTTAGGTACCTACTTAGCATCATAGTTTTTTTAACTACTTCACATTTAAAATACCTATTAAACACAATCATAAGCTGGTTAAATTTAAATAATAATGTTTATAAATAATTATAATTGATAGATAGGTAGGTAACTACAGTTTACATTTCATGCTTGTTTATCTTGACCTATGAATGAATTTTAAACTTTGATCGTGATTGTAAAGAGACTAGAGTAATTGAAGGCCACACACCTACCTGTCATCTTCTACTTAATAAAACTCCACTGACAGACTGACAAACAATACATATCTTTTACCAGTGGGTATAGTACTAAGCATGAAATGCGTAGGAATTCCTATATTATTGTACCTAATTGGCAGTGGCGTATAGCTCATAGAAGCATAAACACACTGCTTACCCTCATTGTAATAAATCAATGCTTATTTTTCATTATAACCTGCCGTAAAATAAGTTCATACCTAAATGCATACCCTGGCTTGAACTCCTGTGCACGCCACTGCTAATTGGTAGGTATAGGTATGCAATGGGCAGTAAGAAAAGATTTAGGAAAATTCATACCAATGTGAACCGACCTTTAAGGGTCGAATAGAAGTGAAATTCTAAAAATCTGTCAAGTCGGACTCGCACACGAAGAGTTCCGTACTAACATGACGACCTCCCTGGCGCAGTGGTAAGCGCTGTGGTCCTATTAGTGGGAGGTCCCGGGTTCGATTCCTGGCAGGGATTTAGAATTTTATAATTTTTAAATTTCTGGTCTGGTCTGGTGGGAGGCTTCGGCCGTGGCTAGTTACCTACCTACCGGCAAAGCGGTGCCGCCAAGCAATTTAGCGTTCCGGTACGATGCCGTGTAGAAACCAAAGGGGCATGGGTTTATTAAAAACTGCCATACCCCTTCCAGGTTAGCCCGCTTCCATCTTAGACTGCATCGTCACTTACCACCAGGTGAGATTGCAGTCAAGGGCTAACTTGTACAATGTACCTATCTGAATAAAAAAAAACATACAAGAAATAACACTTTTTATTTTTAATTTTTTAAAATTTTTATTTATTGTTATTGTGGCAATAGAAATAGGTACACATTCTGTGAAAATTTTAACTCTCTACCTATTACGGTTCACGCGATACCCGCTGACAGACAAACGAACGGACGGACGGACAGACATACAGCGGAGTCGGCTCTTGTGCCTCCTTACGGTTTACGGGTGGTTTCTTCATCAGAATTACAGTAACAACAATAATCATTTTTCAGCAATACTACCCCAAAGAGGCGTACTTACGCGGTGCATGTATAGGCTGGACATGAAAGCCAAGTATAGTACGCGACAGGTCAAGAAGGCGATCGGGCAGGGTACGCCGCGCACACCCGCACAGCCCCCGCGCTGACCCGGTGCACGCGTGCGCTGGTGACGTGCGGGTGTGCGGGGCGTCCTCCCGCCTCATACCCCAATTGCCATCTCAAGCTGTCGCGGACTATAGGTAGGTATTATTAATCAGCAGCGCCAAAAAATGTTGGCGAACAGAAAAACTAGGTAGCCTGTATGTGAGGCCTAGCCTTATTTGGATGGTAGATATCTACAATGTGACAGGAAGTACACAATGAAATATATTTTATTTACGAATAATATAATATAAACAAGCGCGGGTTGTTTTAGAAGCCTACATTGGCAAAAGTTTGGTTGTAACATGCATTGTAGCATCATCACCATCCACGCAAAACTGCCTCACTTCTAAGGACGGGTCTCCAGCCAAAGAGAAGGGAAGAAGAAGAATTTGAACTGTGGTTTATTGTTCTTCTTGTAGAATAAATGATAGAATTATCCACCGAAATGAGAGAAACTACCCACCGAAATTAAAATCTACCGAAAATTTAAACAGACAGGCTTAATTATTACTTAATACTGAGCAGCATCATCATGATCAACCCATCGCCGGCTCACTACAGAGCACGGGTCTACTCTCATAGTGAGAAGGGTTTTGGCCATAGTCAACTACGCTGGTCAAGTGCGGATTGGCAAACTTCACGCACCTTTGAGAACATTATGGAGAACTCTCAGGCATGCAGGTTTCCTCACGATGCTTTATACTTATTTTAAATGCTTATATAGCTCCGAAAATCCGGGCTCTGGGATTGAACCCCGATGTCGCTATCATCGCTTACAAAATACGAGGTAGCATAAAGCCTACAAAAACTACACAATTTGTACTAACGACAATGACGATGACGACATTTTTTATACGAAATGTAACTAAGTAGACCTGCAAACGCAAAAACTGCACCGAAATGCGTCATAGAAACATTATTTTTAGATGACAAATAAAAGAAACTAAAAAATTAACTAATGGATAAACTTCAGCCATAAAGTTTAGTTTTTATCCACATCGCAAAAAATGTCCCATTAGCAATCGACAAAATATAATATTTTTTAATAGGTAGGTGTCTATAGTACCTAATATTTTCCGTGTTTTTCAATAACTTATTAATATGTAGAATGTCAAATTTATTCGTTAGATAAAGTTTATCTGGCGAAGTGCATTGTGCTGGTCTGGCACTACATGAAGCCAGCAAACAAGATAAGAAGAAGAAATTTTATCTGAAGGTTATGAAACAGGCCCAGAATAGCTTGCCGGCTTATCCTGCTTAGTCAGAACTTTGTAGCTATTACTATCTTCCTCATTTACCAACGCCAGGGGATTTTGAGTTGCTCAATTTAGTTTCCTGGTAATATTCAGCACCAAATCGTATTTGATATGTTTCGACAACAAAGCGAGACCTTAATATATGCTAATGTTTACCAAATAAAGGTTCTTATCTGCATTGACAAAAGGCTTAGAATTCAATACGTTTATGGCACTGTATTTGGTCTGCGAGGTGGCAAAGGTGGTGGTTTAGTGGTCGTCAATATAAAAGCACTGTCGCTTTCTGCGGCGGCTAGTTCTTTGGGTCCTATAGAGAGTAAAAGGTGGGTGAACGAACTGCATTATTGCAATCAGTGTCAACAGTACCTAACCGATTTGTGATAGTGTTACGCAACAATCGGCTCGATGCTCTCGTAACCCGGTGTGATACTTACGGATAATCTAGATCACGTTTTCATTGATTGTTCTATAGGATTATCGATTATTACTTGTGCATTGTGTGATACTAGCAACGCGTCCCGGCTTGACTCGGGTGACGATTTTCTTCGACTTGACCGAAATGACCATACCTTATTTTCATAAAATATTCGTAAATTATAGCTTTCTTAGATAATCCCTCTTTTTATTGGTGAAAATTGTGTGAAAATCCGTACAGTAGTTTCTGAGATTAGCCTGAATAAACACGAACTCTACGTGGCGGGAGACTTTAATTTATAATTATGTAGTGAAGGTCAATTGATTATATAGGTACACCTTACCACTTGTGCATTGTGTTAGGTATATCATTACTTTCTTAAGAAAAAACAAAACTCATAAAATGTTTAAAATATACTAATAAAATAATAGTTCCAAAAATATTGCAATTTTTTAGGGTTCCGTAACTCAAAAGGAAAAAAGGAACCCTTATAGAATCACTTCGTTGTCTGTCTGTCTGTCCATCTGTCGTGTCTGTCAAGAAAACCTATATCGTACTTCCCGTTGACCTAAAATCATGAAATTTGGCAGGTAGATAGGTCTTATAGCACAAGTAAAGGAAAAAAACTGAAAACTGTGTATTTGTGGATTTCTTTTGAAAATAAAACATACCCTATGTCACTCAGAATTCTGGAATAATATAGTTATCTACTGGTGAAAGAATTTTCAAAATCATTTCAAGAGTTACAGAAGTTACACAAACAAACTTACAAACTTTACTCCTTTATAATATTAGTATAGAGTAGTATCGAAGTATAGATTATTTAAGTAGGTAATTTATTTCCGTAAACACTCTATTAAAAAGTATTGTGATTATTTTAATCCCACTGCATGAATTTTTCACCTTTATTGATATAGTAGGTCTTGGATTTTCACAAAGAAACAGATTGATATTCAATCTGTTTCTAATAATATATAATATATAATATATCATATATAATATATATAATATATAATATATATAATATATCAATACTTAATTTTTTGTCTAGTCTTGTTTCATTTAGATGTCTCACATCATTAAAGTTACAAAGTATTCGAATCACGCATTTGATGCCCATGGAAGCTTTTCGTATTGTCACTAAGATCTTGCTTAATATTCAGAAGCGTACTCATTCGCTTCATTGTATTTCAATTGGATAAACCCATTAACTCATAGTTAGGTACTTCTATCATCTTTCATATAATATGGCATACTTAGTTTTTAAATCAACATCCATACTAATATAATATTATAAATTCAAAAGTGTGTTTGTCTACCTGTCTGCTAGATTCTCACGGCCCAACAGTTTAACCGATTTTGATGAAATTTAGTACAGAGTTAGCTTACATCCCGGGGAAGGACATAGGCTTTTCATCGCGGAAAATCAAAGAGTTACCACGGGATATTACAGATAGACACTTCATTTGTATTCATTTATAGTTTTTGTTTTTACAGATTTTGATCGTAGTTCTAATCCATCTAAATCCAATTTGTCTATTTTTTCAGAATAATAATACAATGAAATCTTGTATTGTTTTGGTTTGCCTGGTATTGTCGGTGTACGCCGCGGACAAATACAATTCAAAATATGATAACTTCGACGTGGAAACCTTGATTGGAAACGATAGACTGCTGAAATCATACGTCAACTGCTTCTTAGACAAGGGCAGGTGCACCGCTGAAGGAAACGATTTCAAAAGTAAGTTTAGTCATAGTTTAAAATTACTAACCCTTCACTAAATTCTAAAATGGTCACTTAAACATATAATTCGATTAATTATTAACCCATCACTAATTTCTAAAATCATCACTAAACGGGATAATTCGATTAATTACTATCCCTTCACTAAATTCTAAAATTGTCACTAAACCAGATAATTCGATTAATTACTGTCCCTTCACTAAATTCTAAAATCGTCACTAGACCAGATAATTCGATGAGAAATGAACCCTTGACGGCTATGTCATCTAGGTAGGTGACTATACAGCAGTCTAAGATGAAAACGGCCTAAGAGTTAGAGTTGTGGTGGGTTTTAAAATCCGTAAATTTGAATTTAAATTTATTAAAAGGAGGTAAGGAATTAATTCCGCAGTGAGCGCGCTTCTATGTAGTTCTAAAGTTAATTCACTTTAGAGGGAAAAAACGTACGGAAATATACCGTGGTGCGCGCTAGCGGTGCCTAACTTTCAAGGGGTTTGACAGTTTGATTAAACCAACAACCTCTAATTACTTCTACGCGATATCACATCGAAGCGCTTCATCGCTTAGCGATACGGCTTTGCCGTTAGGGGTTGTTTTTGACTAAATAGGCATGTACTTGACTGCACAACTGCACATAAAATAGTAGGTGATGTTGCAGCTTAAGATGAGTGCGCCTGCCTGAACCTCTAATTACTTCTACGCGATGTCATATCGAAGCGCTTCATCGCTTAGCGACACTGCTTTGCCGTGAGGGGTTGTTTTTGACTCAATAGGCATGTACATGACTGTACAGTGTACCTATAGTAGATAGAGGGTGTTAGTAATCAATTCTGAAACTATTTCGTAGAGTCTATGTATATAGACGTAAAGTACATCTAAGACAATTTTTTGCTAATAATTTGATTATTTCCATAGTTAGGTAACTATAATTGAAAATGGTAGGATATACTATAGCGCTATTGGTAAAGCAATAGACTAAGAACATTATCCTTTCAACACATCCGTTTGTAATGCTAACGAATACTGACTTATGCCGTATGTGTAATGTTTACAAAGTACCTACCACATATTTATTCTGCGTGAGCTCAGTATAATGGCGTCTGATTACTTACTTAAAAAGGTCGAGGTCAAGGTTATTGTACCTTGCCCATAAATCGCGAAATGACACATAAAATTTAATTGGGCAACGTAATACCTTACCATGAAGCACCTTTGTCATATATAGTAAAGGCATAAATATGTTTTGGAAAGTCTATGTTCCTAATTAAGGAGCTGGCACCAAAATGGTGAAATTGAAAGAAATAAACACGAGGAGCAAAAAACTGAATAATTAAGCTGATGAAACTTAACTGCAATTAAGTATAGGTATTATACCGTTTAGATTGAAATCAGGAACTTTGGACTCAAAAGCGCAGTTTTAGGCCGTTTTGTTTGGAAATGAGTTCAAGATTGTATTTAGGTATTCAGTGACCGAAATCATCGAACTTTGGACTCAATTTAAAGAAAAAACCGGCCAAGTGCGAGTCAGACTCGCGCACGAAGGGTTCTGTACCTGTACGTTATCTATAAAAACGTGCAAAAAAATCACGTTTGTTGTATGGGAGCCCCCTTAAATATTTAATTTATTGCCTTTTAAAGTATTTGTTGTTATAGCGGCAACAGAAATACATCATCTGTGAAAATTTAAACTGTCTCACTATCACGGTTCATGAGATACAGCCTGGTGACAGACGGACAGACAGACGGACGGACAGCGGAGTCTTAGTAATATAGTCCCTTTTTACCCTTTGGGTACGGAACCCTAAAATAGTAGATAGATCTGAAGTGTAATTATACCGTTTATTCAGACCAGCTTTCGATATCTATAGTTTGACAAAGTTTGGCTCCACAAGTCGTAAAAGATTTACCACGACACGATTTAAAGGTGACGCAGGACGCTCGACCGAAATTGGCAGCGCACGTGGGTAACATATTATTTGCTTTTCACTTGACATTGTATGAGAAAGGTGAGAGGCAAGATGATTTTCCCCGAAATCAAGTGCGCGAAAGGGGTTTAGAAAAAGTATTTTTGAGAAAAAACTACTGAATTTATGCTTTCGAAGTATAGTTATTGCAATTAATGAATAAATAAACTATGTCTAATGTTAAATTCTTTTAGAATTTTCATACCCCTAATCTTTTTTTTTACGCCCAAAGTTGTCATAAATTTAGTGTAAAAATGGGAATCTTTTGAGGCTCGCTTCGCTTTAATTTTAAGATCAATATTTTTTTCAATGTTTTATATAAGTATCAAAAAACCTAGATATTGACGAGATAAATCGATATAACACTTAGTTTTGAGCGTACAGTATCAAATAATGTAGTAATTACCCTCCTACGTTTGTATGAAGAAAGCACCGTCCTGAGCCCTCTTAAGTCAGTTAAGTCTATCCAAGAATGAGTACTTCCCACTGCCATGGGACTAGCACAATTTTTTGACATCAATTGTAAAATGTCATTCTCAAAACGCAGCAAGGTTTTCCCGGTTTGTAGTCAATTAATTTATACAAAGCCATGACCCGAAGCCATGACACATAATATAACATTTACCTAATAGAATAATAAGCTTATAAAACAGTCAAAAATTATGAGCTCTTTAGTGATATTACTAAACATAACAAGGCCAGTGACACTGATCAAGATTCAGTGGATAGTTATGGGCAGATTACACGTACCGAGTAGTGAAGCGAGACAGTAAAATGTCACTCGGCCGAGACAGTGCAGTGGCTGAGAAATTGCGGCGAAATTGCACTCGTTAAAGTGTTTATACCAACCGAGTACTCGGCCGAGGACACTGACTCGCCACTGTACTCGGTAGGTGTAATCTGCCCATAATGGTACGATTACACCTAACGAGTACAGTGGAGAGTCAGTGTCCTCGGCCGAGTACTCGGTTGGTATAAACACTTTAACGAATGCAATTTCACCAAGTTCTCAGCCACAACACTGTCTCGGCCGAGTGTCATTTTACTGTCTCGCTTAACTACTCGGTAGGTGTAATCGTACCATAAGTTTCCCAAAACAATATTTTTCCTTTATTAATAAGACAGAATATTTATGAATAAGCTTTGCGTGCATTAGTAGATAACAATGACGATGATGACGTTGATTCATTAAATAATATCCATGACCTTCTTTCTACGTAGACAAAGATTTGGTATTTAATTTTATCTGTTACTAGCTTATGCTCGCGACTTCGTCCGCGTGGACTACACAAATTTCGGACCCCATTTCACCCCCTTAGAAGTTGAATTTTCAAAAATCCTTTCTTAGTGGATGCCTACGTCATAATAGCTATCTGCATGTCCAATTTCAGCCCGATCCGTCCAGTAGTTAAAGCTGTGCGTTGATAGATCAGTCAGTCACCTTTTCCTTTTATATATTAAGAAGATTAAAGATTAATAAGTTTATGCAACTTTTCAGAAGCCCTACCAGAGGCTGTGGAAACGATCTGTTCAAAATGCACTGAGAAACAGAAGCTAAACATCAGGAAGGTGATCAAAGCAATCCAGCAGAAGTACCCTAAGCAGTGGGAGGATCTTGTGAAGAAAAATGATCCTACTGGCAAATACCGCGCCGGCTTCGAGAAGTTCATTCAGGGAAGCTAAACTTATATACTAAGTATTTGAGTAGGTGACGAACAAAATCAGATACATTTTACAGAAGAGGCCAAAAACAAATGAAACAGCATCAATTCACTGTCGATCATTCTGATTTAAGGCACTTTTTGATGTTCCTTTCCCATACATGTATTTTAGAATAAACTGGCGAACACCTGACAACAGGGTAATAGAATCTTTGCCAGAAGGTACATCGCTTCTAGAGACATTTTTAACACAAAAAAAAATTACGTTCTAGAAGAGTTCGGGTTAATAAAGGTTGATGATGAAAAGAACTGTTTTTGATCCATAAATATATCAGGGCTTTATAGTTAGGTACTAATTTGATGTAGACTTTGAGAGCCAAAACCGGCTATATAGTAGACAAATCTATTTTTGTTTGCCAACTACTCTTTTTTTTACTTAAATTAGGGCTAAGAGATATTTTTAGTGTACTTAATATTACTTTTAAGTTTATTTTTCACCAAGTGAATGAGTTAGAGGGAAGTACATAGTTCCGATACAAAAAGCTGGAGAATTTCCATAAAAATTGTTTGAATGGTGCAAAAGACCCAGTTTATAAGTGGTTGACATACATACAAGTTTAATTATTGGGTTGCACAGATATTGTGTGACGTGGTACAATTGTGGTTACCTTGACCAGAGATTAATACTACAAAGTACTTTTAGTTCTTATCTTACATTAAGAAACAAATCTAATTTATTGCCGACAAAAAGTTAGATTATTATACGCCCTTATTTTTAACTAGTAGTCAATGTGATAAAATAGATATGGATAATTGAAGAAAATCAATAATTTGGTTTTGGTATGACGTGAAGAATAACACCTAAATTAATTGATAAGGTAATGCATTTGTAATTTTCTATAAGTATTGGTGAAAAATTGTTATTTATTTTATTAATTATTGGTGTTGACTGATTTTAATAAATGAAAATCTGAAACTACGTTTTGTTCTTAATTTTCTAACGTTATCTACAACTTTTTTATTATAATCTTTGAAAGATTAGTAAATAAACTGTTTAGTGTTTCGTTCTTTCTCTTGATGAATTTTTTGTAGCATTTCTTATTTGAATGAGAAATGAGATTTCATTGGTAAGATTTTCAAATCATTTGGACAATCAAAGTTTTTTGTGTTTATCTAGTTCTATCACTTTTTTCAAGAACTCAATGATTGCTTTTATTATAGAACGAGCTGTTATCGCACTCTATTCAACTTGTATTGCATATTTTGCTATCGTAAGAGTTACTGATGCATATAATTTTATTTCAACATGCGACCTCTGTGACGCAGTCGTAAGCGATGTGGTTTTATAAGTGAGAGGTATCGGATACGAGTCACATCAGAGGCAATTTAATTTTTTACTAGATGATGCCCGCGACTTTGTTCACGTGGATTTAGGTTGTTTAAAAATCCCGTGGAAACTCTTTATTTTCCGGGATCTAAAGTCCTTCCCTGGGATGTAAGCTAACTCTGTACCAAGTTTCAACAAAATCGGTTAAACTGTTGAGCCGTGAAAAGCTAGCAGACAGACAGAGAGACAGACACACTTTTTAGACGGATGCATTTATATATCAGTATGGATATGGATATGGATTTGTACCAAAAACATTTACAATAAAGAGAAAAAGAGAGTAAAATTGGACAGGAAAGTACTTATCTCTACGAAATATCTCTACCAGTAACCCTTTTCAGTGCGAGAGGTGGTAGAGAATAGGTACAAAAAGAAGATAGAAAGTATTCATGAACAGAACATAATAGATACTAAGTAATTTTATCATCATCATCAACTGATAGACATCCACTGCTGGACATAGATCTCGTGTAGGGACTTCCACACGGCACGGTCTTGCCCCGCCCGAATCCAGCGGCTCTCTGTGACTCGTTTGATGTCGTCCATCCAGTGGGAAAACTGGGGAAAACGTACCGACTTAGTCCGGAAAGCGCAGAGGCAATTTAGAAACATTCTAATTGCCCCTGTCAATTTAATGGGAAGCCGTGGCTACTTACCACCAAACTGGCAGACAAACCGTACCTACCGCCATTTAGCGTTTTTAATGTAATATGTGCGTTGGAACCAATTAGAGATATAGGTAGGTAGGGAGATATAGCCCTAAAAAGAGGTACACATGTACCTCTTTTTAGGGCTCCGTGCCTCAAAAGTAAAAAAAACCCTTATTTATAGAATCACTTCGTTGTCTGTCTGTCAAGAAATCTATAGGGTACTTCCCGTTGACCTACAATCAAATTTGGTAGGTAGGTCTTATAGCACAAGACGTAAAGGAATAAATCCGAAATCAGTGAATTTGTGGTTACATCACAAAAAAAATTAAAATGAGTCCATGAACAAATATTGTAGCATTTTCAACTTTCAAAGCAAGATTATGTATCATATGGAAGGGCTGTACTTGTACCTACATTCTAAAACAGATTTTATTTTTTTATTTTTATGCATAATAGTTTTTGATTTATCGTGCGAAATGTCGAAAAAATAGCCGAGAACCCTTGGCGCGTGAATCTGACTCGCACTTGGCCGGTTTTTTATTGCAAGATGGACTAGCGCTAGAGGACAATCATGCTCAATAAAATGCATCGATAAGGTCTAGGTTAAAACATGCTTACCTACAAAATGCCTATTCACGCTTACCTTGGAAGGGATTTAGGTTATAGGTGCAGGAAATGCGGACAACCTCTCACTCCCCTTTTTACAAGTTCCCGCTTTTTACCCCGCTTCAATTGGAATAGATCGTCACTTATTATTACGAGGTAATCACTACCAGAGGACGCATCCCACGAGAAAATTTAGTCTACGCATTTTCTCGTGTTATTCATAGAGATAAGACGAGTAAATGCTTAGACAAAATTTTCTCGTGGGGCGCATGTGAGGCGTGCAGGTACTCGTTGTCATAATGAGATTGGAGTCAAGGGCTAACTGGATGACAAGTTATCCGTTAACTAATTAAAAAAATACGAGTCAGTACGATTGTCTGAGCTCACCCTTAGTCGGCCAAAATCGGAAAGGTTGGGCAAGTCGAGGCAAACAGCTGTTGCATGTGTGTTTGTGTGTCGGGTAGGTCAGTTGCGCAGTTGCAATGTGACGTAACCACAACATTGCTTGTATAACCATCTCATATAATCTCAGTGGGTTCCAATCAAATATTGGTAATAGACACGGAATTCTAAAAAAACTTAATAGATATGTCAAATGCTGTCTTTCCGCCGTACTTAGAGTCGCTAATCGTTACTTAAGATTGAGTCAAAACGAGATAGATTTACGTGAGAGATATAGCTCTGTCTCGTTTTAACTAAACTTAAGTAACGATTAAGCGACTCTGAGTACGGCTGTTTAACAGTAAATAATTTGAAAAGTTTGCTAAATCTCTGGAATTCAACGAAGTAATTTAAACTGTAACGCTATGCGAATACGTCTTTTTGTGGTTTTGAGAATAATACGCACTGACGTTTCACTGTACATCAGCTACGTGGCGACAATCACTTTCCTCATAGGAAGTAGATTTCTGAGTTACTTATACCTAAGTTATAACTTAGAAATCTTATACCTAACACATGTTTGCTGTCAGACTCATTAATTTTCTTAGGTCTGGTAAGTGGAGTGCCAGTATACCAGACCCTCAGGAAGGTTGAGGGTCTGGTATAGTGGCGCTCTTTGGGAAAGCCCTTTTTTCAGCAGTGGACTACTGCAGACTGAAATGATAGTTTGATGGATAAAATATTGTAATTACCCTGAGACACAGGTTTATCAAACTTACTTCAGGGTTCCCGACACTAAACTGTAAGCCGACATTGTTGTGATAAATAAATTTTCATTTCATTTTTTCATTTCATTTTTTTTCATTTCATTTCATTTCATTTCACTAGGTACCCATATTATTATAGATGCGAAAGTGTGAGGTGTGTGTGTGTGACTCATACCCGGCTGAGTTTGTTGTGGGCTCTTCTCAGACCTGGGCGCGTTTGGAACCCTCGTAGCTTAAGTTTTAAGTTTGCGTAATAATTATCACCACTATATTTTACAAATCCAACATCTGACCATCAAAAAGAGTAATTTATTACCTACTAGCAGATGCCCGCGACTTCGTACGCGTGGATTTATGTTTTTAAAAATCCTGTGTGAACTCTTAAATTTTCCGGGATGAAAAGTAGCCTATGTCCTTCCCCGGGATGCAAACTATCTCTGTACCAAATTTCGTCAAAATCGGTTGAATGGTTGAGCCGTGAAAAGCTAGCAGACAGACAGACAGACACACTTTCGCATTTATAATATTAGTATGGATTTTGAATAAATCATTTGACTTTCACTTTGTGTAATCAAAAAGTACCCACGGGATTCTAAAAAACCTACATCCACGCGGAGGATGTCGCAGGCTAGTCAGTGATAAACCTAAATTATCGATTTCAATTATATTATGATACATTTAAGAAATAAAACAAAAACAAGGAAAAAGGAAAACATGGGTAATTAAAAACCCGGATTGCAGTACCAGTTAGGTATACTAGACACGCAAAAGCTTATACCTAATTGACTGATGCTGCATATAAAAGATAGAATCGCATTGTGGTACATAGTAGTTTCTGCAGAATTTCCATGGTAAGCTGGTCATATTTTTACGTATTATTTTCTCTTAGATTAATCCTTTACAATAATAACACAGATTTTAATACTTCGTTGTTTACAAAAATAGTTATCTATTCCAAATTTCAGCCAAATCGGTTCAACTTCAGTCGTTATGCACTACAACCCATTTACTAAAAGAATGTACCTGGCGTCGATTAAAAATCAAAAAAAATTAAAAACTCAACAAGTAGCAGACAAAAATTCGTAGTAGGTACGTGTTATCAGTGACAAAGATGCGAACATACACGTACTACGAATTTTTGTCTGCCACTTGTTGAGTTTTTAATATTTTAAATTTTTAATCGACGCCGTGTCCATTCTTTTAGTAAACGGGTTGTAAAAAAGAAGTAACAAAAATCTAAAATTTCACTTTTATAATATTAGGTACCAGCTACTAACTAGATGATGCTCGCGACTTCGTTCGCGTGAATATATATTTTTTTTAATTCCACGGGAACTTTCCGACATAAAAACTAGCACAACTAGATGTTAGGTATTAAATAAAAACTATCTCAATTCCAAATTTCAGCCAATATCAAAATTTATTATTTTATGAGGATAAAGTTTTTCTCAACCATGGATTGTCTGACACATTAAATGAATCAGCAGTTTAAAGATAAGTAGTTTGCGAAAATCAGGATTCGTTAATTTTGAACTTTCTTACCTTCATTTCGTTTTGTAAGTACCTAGGTACTACATACAAACCTTAACTGTTTCTGACCGTAGTTAAATTAACATTACGTTCGATATATTATTTTTTACAGATGTACACAAAACAGAAATTAGTTGTTCGGTTA
The DNA here is from genome assembly GCF_902806685.2 of Maniola hyperantus. Classification (NCBI taxonomy): domain Eukaryota; kingdom Metazoa; phylum Arthropoda; class Insecta; order Lepidoptera; family Nymphalidae; genus Maniola; species Maniola hyperantus. Next base: position 6,453,662 of record NC_048555.1, read on the forward strand.
TTCCTCTTCACTTTTATAACAGCAGTCATCAGTACTAAAGTCAATTTTGATAAGCTTGACATTGAGGGACTCCTCAGCAATGAGGAACGGACAAAATCTGCATTTGCCTGTCTCATGGACAAGAAACCATGTGGAGAATGGCAAGGGTTACGAGGTATGTATACAGAAAAAACCAGTCAAGTGCGAGTCGGACTCGCATGCCAAGGGTTCCTTACCAAATAACACATTTAATTATTTTTTTGTGATGAAGGTACTTAACCAAAAATTCAAATTTTTCAGATTTTTCCCTTTACTTGTGCTATAAGACCTATATATTATTATAATATAGGACAGGTTGAGATGTCAATCGGGGTATAAGGCGGGGGGACGCCCCGCTCACCCGCACGTCACCCGCGCTCGCCTGCACCAAGTCAGTGCGGGGGTTGAGCGGGTGTGCGGGGCGCTCCCTACCCGATTGCAATCTCGACCTGTCGCGACACGACAGTCAGATAGACAACAAAGTGATCTTATAAGTGTTCCTTTTTTTCCTCTTTAGGTACGGAACCCTAAAAACTGATTTGAATGCAAGTTCTATGTAATAAACAGTAACAAGCTTATTTTGGTTTACTTCGTCAAAACAGATAAAATCTGTTAGTGTGTGAACCAACTATGATCAGCCTTAGCCCTAAGATTCGATATTTTTCTTGGAGTTTTGCTAAGTTTTTAAAACGTAATAGCTATTATGAAATAATAATTTTGTGATTCGCGCAACTGCAAGTGCAACTCATATTTTGTACACGCGGCAGAAAATAATATATGTAGGTATATCGATTTAGAAGAAGATAGCAGATTTGTAGAGCAGTGTCTCAGTTGTTGAGACCTAAAAAACGTTATACCTATAGGTATGAGTTACAGATACAACGCTCTACAAAGCCAAAATGTCATTCTAAAGACCGATGTACATTCGTTTCACTTTCTGCCGCGTACCTGTACCACTGCATCAGCAAGTTTTCAGTTGGGCAAAAGTCTCCTTTGAAATATTTAATCGCAAATATTTTGAAGAGGTAACTTGCTGTTAATAAAATATTAGGGTAAGGCAGTTGTGTGTTTAGGTGGGCTCGAGTCTCGACCGTTAGACTATTATAATTATTAGACCGTAGTCCGTAACAACTAACAATATAAGATCTTCCTCCTAGTGGGTATCGTGCTACTCTAGTGGTCAGATCGATGTATCTTGGAACTCTTAATATAGGCTTCGGGGATTTCGTCGTCCGTTCGTTAACGGAAAATGATTTGAAATTAGGAATAATGCCCTTTTCTACTGCATTAGATATTAGTCAAGACTTTAAAGCAGGTGCATACTGCAGACGTTAAAACTGAATTTCTTGAAACTTCATTTAATTATACTTTTTCAGATACAATTCCTGAACTGATAAGAACCAAATGCGGTGCATGTACTCCAAGAGAGAAAAAGAAGTATGACCACGTATCCAAAGTTCTCCTCGAAAGGAATCCAGAGATTTTCAATGCTTTAGTGTTAAAGTATTCTGCCAAAGAACATCCCTACGAATAAAGACATAAAAATGACTTAATTTATTTTTCTTCCACTTGCTCGGAATTTGTTACTTTACTGAAGAAAGGTTTTCACTACAGAGGACTGCTATCGGGTCTTTATTGGCCGCACGCCAGCAATTTACAAGGGGACTGTAATAGAAATTGCTGGACAGTTTCATACTGATGACGAGGTTCTTTATGGTGTAGACTAAAATACATTGAGTTTTTTAGGTACACGATTTTGTTAATCTTCTTTGTCGTATCGCTCTTGGCAGAGCGGTCGTGGTCATCACGAGGCAACGTCTTTGAGGGCAGATGTTATATGCCTCACGAGCATTCGCCATTTCTCCCTGCTGGCTGACAGCCTGGTACACTCGTGCAAAGGACCGCCCACAGCAGACTTAATTTGGTCGGTCCATCGCATGGGTGACCTTCCTCGCCCTCTGGTGCCCTCCACCCTGCCCTGCACGACAAGACGCTCAATGGAGTCACTCTCACGCCGGGAGACGTGCCCGAAGAATTTTAATATGCGACTCTGTACTATCGACGAAAGTCGTTTGTTAATATTCTGGCTTAAATTAATGAAATCGTATATAGGTTATTCATCATCATCAACCGCTAGACGTCCACTGCTGGACATAGGTCTCTCGTAGGGACTTTCACACGCCGCGGTTTTGCGCCGCCTGAATCCAGCGGCTCCCTGCGACTCGTCTGATGTCGTCCGTCCACCTAGTGGGGGTCTTCCAACACTGCGTCTTCCGGTGCGACTGCTAGGTCGCCATTCCAGCACCTTGGGACCCCAACGTCCATCGGTTTTACGAACTATGTGCCCTGCCCATTGCTACTTCAGCTTCGCAATCCGTTGAGCTATGTCGGTTACTCTAGTTCTCCTACGCAGCTTTGGAAGACAATTCCTTTAAATATCTGGATTGGTACGGACTGGGCACTCGGTAACATCTCCCTAAATCAATGCTCGTTGAGCTTAATAGGTGTGCACAAAACCTGTTGAAAATACTGTAGGTACAAAAAACCATTTCCTTGATACTAAATTTTAGCATTACAGCCAGGCTAACGGTAACGATTTTAGGCTTCGAACTTTGAAACCAGTTTAAACTTGAAAGGGAACATCGAAATTCGGATATTTCGATAAATGAAATTATCTACCTAATTTCATTGATTAAAATATAATATAGCAGTACCCGTAGTACAAGATTTTACGTCTCACCAAACCAAACCAAATTCGAGAGTCTAAATACTTCCGCGTTACAGTAAAATGGACCTAAACAGCCTTGAATTGAAGTCAAATATTCAATGCCACTGATTTTAATTTCGCAATGTTTCCGCTTGGAGCGCTGGCTGTAGAAGTGTAGACAAACTTGAGCTTTAAAACAAGGCGTTATTAAGATCCAGTTTACTGTAACGCGGAAGTATTTCGACTCTCGAATTTGGTTTGGTTTGGTGAGACGTAAAATCTTGTACTACGAGTACTGTCCTCGAAGCCTAATTTATACAACCTATACCTAGAAGTGGTACAATTATACTTACTAAAGGTTTCTAAATTCTACCTGTCAGAGTCCATATTATCATAGATAACAGAAGTAAGGTCCATATCCTTAGCATTACTAACGTGAAATTCGTATCAAGTGCATAAGTAAATAATTTCGAACTAACTTTTATGGGAACAATTCCTCAACGTTTGTTTATTCGTAATGCATCGACATAAAATAAACGGAAAAAACTATTATTACAACCCATACCTGTGCTAATTATACTTAAATGCGAAACTGTTTTCTGTCTGTCTGCAGCTCTTTGTCCCGGAAAATGAAAGAGTTCCCACTGGCTTTTCAAAAACCTAATTCAAGTTTACAAAGACGCGGGAATCATCTATGTATTTATACCCGACTACGGGCATAGTCAAAAGAAAGGGTTATGTATTTTAGCTTGCATCGCGATTCGCGGACATAGGCTACTTTTTATACTGGAAAATCAAAGAGTTCCCAAGGGCCTATAAAAAATCTTAATCCATGCGGACGAAGCCGCTGGCATCATTTACTACCTAGATTATAAACTAGAATATAATTATGATGCCTGCGTCTTTGTCCTGGACCTAGTTCGTCCTCTAAGACCTATAGTACGCGATAGGTCACGATGACAATCGGAGTATAAGGCGGGGGGACGCCCCGTACACCCGCACGTCACCCGTGCTATCCCGCACCGAGTTAGACGGGGCCTGTGCAGGTGTGTGGGGCGTAACCACTCCGATTGCCATCTCGACATGTCGCATGCTATAGATCTCAAAATGTAAAGTAACACCATCAAACCAAATTTATTACGTCCCAATGTATTTCAAGGTCTACAGATAGATAGATTCAGATCACAAGAACAAGAAAAATATGTACCTACATTGATGTGGCCTTCCGTTCACTACTTTCTTCTGTTCCGGGCGCATTTACTTTGTATGCGGCCCGTTACATCGACCTGGGACAGGTTTAGAGAAATGCTCACCCCACTGTTAGTAACGGGCCCATACAAGGCCCATACCGACACTGGCCGTGGCTATCGAAGGACCCGCACAGACTTTCTTACTTTCTTCAAACAGTAAGTAGCCATTTCAATTTTAAACAAATTTTTTACTTAGCTTAGAAAGTGACGCTCTACATAAACTGCGGACCAGGTCAATTTTTACGGTCTTTTTTTATTTGTGTAAGGAATGTAAGAGATTTTTTATAAATAATGGTTTCTTTATAAGTATAACAAAACCATTGTTTAATAAATTGAGAAAACTATAGGTTTTCTATCCATTGTGATAGAAAAGTCTTCGAGAGATACTAACTATGATTTTCAATATTTTATTTATAAATAATTTCAATTTGATTTTTAACTATTTATCAGTAACGACCACCAATTTTTTCTTTCTGTTGTTCACCCGACTGTGGCGAAGCCCAAAGGAAGTAGGTTATGTGTTTGACCTGCATGTGTGTAAATAAATAAATTAATTAATAAAAATCTTTTTGATTCAAATAGACTTTTACAAGTACCTACTTTCGAATAGTCGGATGCATCTACCACTGGTTCGTATGTACTAATGTCCGTTCCTGTCCGCTTATATTCTATTCTATGTATTTGTCAAATGATCATGTTATATTAACGATATTTAGTGTGTAGGTATACTACGCGACAGGTCGAAATGGCAATCGGGGAGGGAACCCGCATGGCTATGCGGGTGTGCGGGGCGCACTAACCCGACGCTGGTGTGCGCGGTTGACGTGCGGGGCGTCCCCCCGCCTTATACCCCGATTGCCATTTCAACCTGTTGCGGACTAAAGCTATTTCGTTTTGTTAAAGCCTTCCAATATTACTCGGATGTCAATTGTTTTAGTTCAAGCCTGGACAGTAATGTACTACCTATTATTAAGTAACACAACAAATAAGTAATAAATCGCAAGAACCCAGTACAAAATAAGAACACAGTAAGATAGGTACCATAAATTGGTAGCTTTATTATTCAAATAATCACAATAAGTTGAATAATAACGAGTTTGTGTCATGTCTCATAGCATTTAATGCTATTAAGGAGTTTTCCAGGCTAATCGCTCCTATAGCGAGCTAACAATAACATTTAATTGACCGGTATCTTCTAGATACAGGTACATGCCGTGTCATTAGTCATGAGATCTTTAGTTTCTCCAAGGCCTCACAAGAGACGATTCCTCCTCACGACAAACTGACCGACATAATAAGGTTCAAACCCTGCCCGTTGCACTATTGTCGTACCTACTCCTAGCACAAGCCTGACGCTTAGTTGGAGAGGAAAGGGGAATATTAGTCATTTAACATGGCTAAATATTCTTTAAAAAAAATAAAAAATTGTACCTATAGTCCGCGACAGGTTGAGATGGCAATCAGGGTATGAGGCAGAGTAAGCCCTGCATACCCGCACGTCACTTGCGCTCGCCCGTACCGATTTAGCGCGGCGGCTGAGCGAATGTGCGGGGCGTTACCTCCCCGATTGGCATTTCAACCTGTCACCTTAATATCCGATGCTTGGATGAAATGTCATTCCGGAAAACTAGACACATTTATGTCAGACACATAAATCTGTCTAAGGGTCTAAGTTTTAATTGAAACAAAAGTCTGGAGCTAAGTCAAAACAGACTATAGATCTAAGCCTATAAGAATCAAAACCAAACTTGGGACAAGATGTCTAATAGAAAATATTTTTCTTTCACCAGAACAAAATGAGACTCTTGTTGTTGAGCGTATGTGCGCTAACGGTGGTGGCATCCTCCATAGCACAACAGTTCAGTTCAGCACAGCAGCAATTCATCAACCGGTACGACAACTTCAATGCCGATTCCATCATACAGAACGACAGGATCTTACTCGCATACTACAGATGCGTCATGGAAAAGGGCCCCTGCACTAAGGACGGCAAGAATTTCAAACGTAAGTTGCATCATTTCCCTATTTAGTCTGAATAAAATAAACTTCCTCGTCCAGTACGCTTAGTATGACATTTTATGTCTCACCAACGTTGATCGTATTCGAGTGTCGAAACACTTCCGCGTTATAGTAAACTGGAGCTTAAGTGCCTTGTTTTAAAGCTCAAGTTTGTCTACATATCTACAGTCGGCGCTCCAAGCGGAAACGTTGCGAGTTTAAAATCAGTGGCATTAAATTTTTGACTTCAATTCAATTCTCTTTAGGTCCATTTTACTTTGACGTTATTTTATTTCGACTCTAGAATTCTAGCAACGTTGGTGAGACGTAACATCTTATACTAAGCGTACAGTAGGCTTGATTTGCTGTCTTGAATCGTAATGATTCGAATATCATAAGGAAAAATCATAGTACCCGTGTTACAGTTCAAAGCTGAAATGCTGGCACATAACAATTGACCTAGGCAATCGTCTCGTCGTCTAGTTTTAGTCCTTTGCCTAAGCTTTCTCAGTATTTCTGAAGATTGCCAAGACCTGGAATAACATTGTGCCGGGATTTTAGCTTTGGACTGTAACATCTACATAAAAAGCACTAGCTCATGCCTCAAACCCTATTATTGGTTGCCATGTAACTGATGAATCACAGGCGGTCAGACCACTGATTCTGGATCTTTAAAATTTTTATGCCTATAAATGGGCCAACTTTCATACTGATCTAAATGTTTTAGTTAAAAGCCAAAATGCTTTCAAAGGTCGTTACTATACGTGTCCACCTTAGAGTTTAGACACAAAATTTAGGTTAAAAGACTGTGGTGGGAACTTGGTTCTAATTTATTTCTGCCATAGCCTGCGGGGTTCTTTAATCATAAACCTTTTTATTATTTGACGTCATGCTTAAGATGCGTCGTTCACGTTTTAAAATGTAAATTTGTGATTTTCCAGGTGTACTGCCTGAAACGTTGCAAACGGCTTGTGGACGGTGCTCTCCCAAACAGAAAATGGTTGTACGCAAGATGCTCCTCGGCATCAGGGCGAAGAGTGAGCCCCGCTTCACTGAACTACTAGAGAAATACGACCCGACACAAATCAATCGAGAGGCGCTCTACGCATTTTTAGTTACGGGAAATTAGCATAGTTTTTAGTCCTGAAACACACACACCGCGCGGCGGAAACACACGTGATACTAAACGTTCGAGTAGGTATGCGAGTAGTTCAAGGACCTGTGTAGAACATGTCAAGGTGTAGCGCATCTGCAACTGCAAGGCTGGTTTTCTTCTCAACCTGTTCGTCGGCGCTGGCAAACTAGAACATGTTGATCTCCGTGAGATACTCCAGAGAGCTAATGAGCGCGTGCTTTGCATTGTGAAAGCACACTTTGCCTAGTATCTATTAGCGATAAACCTTACAAAAGCCGCTCTGGCACACTTGCACTGTGTAAATACTCGCAGCCAGTTAATTTCTGCAAGTTTTAGTGGCAGGAAATCTACTCGACAATGACAGCTGACTTCTGCAAGTTTTATTGCTAGTCATTGATATAGAATTAGTAGGTTTATTGTTTATTGTAATTTCCATAAATACATTATAAATACTATGTAATAGGTAAGTCCCGCAAATTGCTAATGCGCGTGGCCGCCATTTTAGTGACGTCAGCACTTCAGTTTCGAGCTGATGCTATATTTTCATTTCGGCTGACGTTATTTCGATGTTAGTGAGACATGGTGCCAGCGCAATAGCAATTTGCGGGACTTAGTAGGAATATGGATACCCAGTTTATGTGTAGCATCGTAGTAGAGAGACCCATTTTATTTATCGTTTAATAAAATCATTTAATTAAGTAAATAAATAAAAGAAATTGTTTCTAGGAGCCGCGCTAGTCACGTTCCGTTGCGCTGTCTGTTTATTTCCGCCTTAAGTTACTTTAAGAAAGAAAAAAAAAAAAAAAAAAGTTACCTCGAAAGGATTTCTATTTTTTTATGTAGGTACTTACCTATTCATGTTAGGATTCCACGCAGATGTGAATTATTTCAGCAATGTTACAACACTATGATTCGTGGAAAAATACTAAATGCATTTATGATAAAAATAAAGTATTATTTAGTTAAAGATTATAAGATGAAGTTTCCTTTTCATGACTTTGAATCGATTATTTCATGGGACAGAAAATTAAATGATTTAATTATGATCAATACTTGATATAATTGAATGCGAGATCGGACTATAATATATTATTGTAACAAGGACATATCAGTGAGACCTGTAATTACTGCATGTTTGCATTCTGCTTACCATTCCAAGAAACAACATGAATATGTCACACATATAAATGCAGGAACAGCACTGTTCTAATCATACTGCACTACAACTAGATCTAAGCAGTACATTTAATCGGTGTTAATTGAAACTGAAAATGAAGTTAATCATACTGGCCCTGTGTATGGCCGCTTTGGCTCTGGCTGAAGATAAATACGATTCTCTAGATAATATAGATCTCAGCGAAGTACTGGGTAATGACAGGCTGTTAGTTTCATATTCTAAATGTCTGTTGAACAAAGGACCTTGTACTCCAGAAGTTAAGAAACTCAAAGGTAAAATTATTATTTTTTTAAACTAAATATTATAATAGTTACATCATAAAGTAGTATAACTTTGTAGTTCTTTTTCCTGCCAGCTGTAAGTGAAGCTTGTTGTAAGGGTAATGAAGTTCAAAGCTACAACATTTTGAGATTAAATTAATTCAAGCAAACTCTTTAATGTTACTCTTTAATAATAATAAAAACAAATAGTATTAATTATTACGTAAATAAATCTTAGTAGCATAACAAAATATCAAAGCACTTGAATATAATATAATTAATTTTTTTAACTATTTCAAACTGGACTATACAATTAATACTTCTCCTATTTCACACTTTAGTGCGTTTATATTCGACGATAGATCGCCTAAAAGTCTCAAAACAAACCCATCCTCGGGAATGATACTTCTGAGCAATCTCCCAGATTGTTTCAAATTGATTATCCTCAAACGTTTCTCCAGCATTTTCAAAAACTTTTCTGACATGTTTTGGGTCTCGCTTAGCGTACATATCACGATGACTTACTCCAAGTGAAGTAAATATACTGGGATTCAAGCATGCTTTTGCATCCGACTCTTCAGGAAGGTAAATTCTGTCAGCTTTACAACACCCATCGGGAGTGACTGGATATTCTTTGTCAAAGTATTTTCCTGATGGTGTTCCAGCCATGGGGCCGTTAGTATCATAACTAAAGCAGTCTTTAAAAGAATCGCTGTAAATAGTTCTGTAGTCTATACATTCCATATCTTGTATTTTAGGCATTTCTGGAGACGGTTCATAGTGATTGATTACATGTATAAATGTTTTGTATTCAATTTGAAATCCATCAAACGCATGCCATATAGACAAGAGGGGTTCTATAAGGAACTGATTAAATCGTATATATTTATCACTACATTGTTTGTAAACAATTTGTTTACATAACCAACCGCTTTGAGATTTGTCTAAAATTTTAAGGCTTAAGTAAAACTTACGATAAAAGTTTCTATCATATCGCTTAGCTAAGCATTTTCGCAATGTGTTTAAGTGAACTAAACATTTTTTTATTTCATCCTTGTATGGATTTATTACACAGGTTCTTAAGCACTCCGCAAGATTGTCTGGATGACATAGAATCCCAAAAGTATACCCTTCAGGTACACAATTGATGTTTTCATTTGGTGTTTGCGCAAGCCCCAATCTAGCTACTGTTGAAAATTGATATTCAGCTTGCTTTTCTAGAATTGGCCTTTTTAAAGAAGTGCCCTCACTTATTCGGTCGTCTCTTAGACAACATTTCATTAATTTTCCAGATGGATCTGCATCAGTTTTATTTCCGAAAGTTGCCAAAGGATTAAACAAACAGTAGTTACGATTAATCTGATGGGCTATTTTTTTTGAACCAGAAGTTTTATCAGGAGTTGAATCATTTGGCATAATTATTTCGTATAAATTTTCATGAGCTGCATATGCTTTACCTAAAACAGTGTCATATGTTTTGAAATCCTCCGGCAAAGAAGGTATTTGGTCGGGCGCTTTACCAACTGCCCTTGCCCAATATGACTTATAGGTCGTGCTTTTAAAATCCTCTACCAAAGTTTGAAATTTTGTTTTTACTGGAGGATTGAGAATATCATGTCCTTCATTAAATATACCAGCATGGCGCATATCTCGCTTTTGTGAACACCTCAAGGCCGGCAATTTAGTTTTTTCATGCATAGGTATTGTTGCATCCCCGATAAGAGCATTTACTTCATCTTGCAAACAATATTGTGTCAGGAGATCTTTAACTCTCAGTTCATGTTCTATGAAACGTCCCATATTACCTTTATCACCGCTTGTTTGAGTAGAACACTTTGTAGCCATCTTGCATTAAATCCTAATTCAAAGTATATTAATTAATTATTGTAGGGCACCATATTTGCAGAAATCTTGAAAAACTCTCAATCATACAAATATAAATTGAAAATAGCTTTTTGAAACTTGATCTTCCGTGATATGCGTTGGTTTTGACGTTTTGACTAGTTTTGACGGAGTGAATAAAATTATAGAGAATCCATCGACATAGGAGGTAATAATTCTTGTTGTACTACGAAGTACTTAGTACATAAAATTTCTTTGAGAGAACCACCATGGAACTAGTCAGCATAGCTTATTGAGACAAGTACCTACCTACTTAGTACTTTCTAATTCCTAAGTATTCAGATTCAGTCCTCAGTAATCTAATTCTACGTCTAGAGGGGGTATACCTTTAACAAATTACAATGTTACGTGATTTAGCAGTCTATATTTTTTGTTTGGTAGTTTGTTTGTGTATGTAAATTTACGTACGTTCATTAGTTTCCTCGTAGCTTCCAACCAACTTTCATCTGAGCGTTCCGCTTCGCTAATGTTATCGTAGGTACCTACTATATTATGTTTAAATTGTAGTTACATTCTTATTTATGCCGAAATCACAGATGCAGATGGGGGCGGAAATGACAATATAAATCTACTAATATAGTAATCATGTTCAACTCTTCGCCAGTTCACTACTGAGAACGGGTATCCGTAAACACGGGGAGATTTAGCCATAGACTACCACGCTGGCTAAGTGTTATTCGGCAGACTTCACACATCTCTGAGAACATTGTGAAGGTTTCCTCACGATGTTTTCCTTCACTATTAAAACTGCACGTCATAACTTCGAAAAGTTAGAGGTGTGTGCCCCTGCCCATGACCGAACTCCAGATCCCCACGACTGGAAGGCCGACATCTTAACCACTGGTCTATCACCGATTCTGTATAGTAATACAGTACGCGGCAGAAACTAATGTACATCGACCTTTAGAAGAAGATTTAGAAGGACCGATTGTAGAGCATTGTGTGAGCAATTAAGTGACAGAGACACCGCTCTACAAAGCCGAAATGTGATTCTAAAGGCCGATGTACATGACTTTCTGCCGCGTACTGTACATAAGTAGTGTACGCAACTCAGTTTATTATTGAAAATTATTTTGAATTTTTTGTTTCAGAAAAATTGCCTGAAGTTTTGGAAACACAGTGCGCAAAATGTACAGATAAGCAAAGACAGATGGGAAAACAATTGGTAAATGAAATCAAATCCAAACATCCTGAAATTTGGTCGGATTTATCTTCTTTCTACGATCCTCAAGGAAAGTACCGTGAAGCGTTGGAAGAATTTCTTAAATCTTAATAAATACAAGTTTTTCCTTAATAATTTCTTAACAAGGCAATTTCTTAAAAATTAAACAAAATTTTGTACGGAAAAATATAAAGATCATTATATTGTATTAATCAGCTATTTTTTTTATTTTCCTTATGATTCTGTGAGTAGATGTGTAAGGCTCGCCGAAATGTTTCGTAGCAAACCCACCCTTGTGAGTGATACTTTTTGGCTTCTTCCCATAGAGCATTGAACTTTCCATCATCTAATGACTCACCGGTAGCTTCAAAAACCCGTTTAACGATATGTGGTTCACGCCTAGCGTACATGTCTCTGTGATTCACATGAAGCAAAGTTAATATACTCGGAGACAAACAAGCTTTCATATCGGATTCGTGACAAAAATATGCTCTATCAGCTTTGCAACACCTTTCTGGCGTTATAGGGTAATCTAAATCTAAATATCGACCCGATGGTAACCCTGCCATTTTTAATTCACCTGCTTCTTTTACTGGTTTTATCATATCAGTATATGTTGTGCGAAAGTCAAGACATTCTAGTGGTACATCAAGTATTTTGGGAATTTCTGGGGAGGGTTCTCTGTAGTTAATCACATTAACAAATGTTTTATATTCAATTCTAGAGCCGTCAAAAGCTTGCCACATAGAAAGCAATGGTTCAATTAAAGAAGAATCAAATCGTATCAATTTTGATGCACATAATTTATACACAATATCTTTTGGAAGCCAACCAGATTTTTCAATGTCGTAATATTTAAGATTTAAATAAAAACTTCGGAAGAATGTAGGTAAAAAGCGTTTTGATAATTTTTTTCGCAAGGAATTTAGGTGTCCTAGACATTTTCTGCATAAATCTCGATGTGGATTAATCTCGCAATTCGTAAGACATTCAGGTAAGTTGTCAGGTGCTTTTAATTTTCCAAAAGTATATCCCTCAGGTAAATTACTAATGTTATCATTTGGGGCTAATACTGTGCCAATCCTGCCTTTGTTCAACTCTTGATGGTTTGAGAGAATTGTATTTTCTATTGTTCTATTACTTGTACCAAGTAAAATTCTTTCATCAGTTAGACAACATTTAGCATAAATGCCGCATTTATCAACAAAAGTTCGATGGCCAAACGTTAATTCTGGATTGTATGGAGGAGCACAATAGCTGCGACTTGCTTGTACTCCAGGATTCTTTGTTTGTGGAGTTTTATCAATTAGAGGCTCCTTCGGCATTACTATGTCGTAAAGACGACCGTGATTTTCAGTTTTCTTTCCAAACGTTGTTCCAAAAATATCAAAGCCTTCGGGAAACATTGGTACAACATCACCAACACGGCCGAGCGGTTTTTTCCAATACGAAGAGTATGAAGTATCTTTAAAGTCATTAATTAGAGTTTGGAATTTTGTTTTTATTGGTGGTTTAATAAGCTCTGAAAGTTGTCCAAATGGTCCAGCGAATCGCTTATCCCGGGGAATTGGAAAACGAAGTAGTGGCAACGGCTTTGGCTTCTTGGAGGGTATAATAGCGTCACTAATAAGAGCATCAACCTCATCCTTTAACAAACAGTGCTGTAAAGAATCCGAAACCTTTTCATCAGGCTGGGCTGTAGGAAGTCCAGCTGCACATATTCTGGGATCTCTCTCAATAAACATACCGAGATTTCCTTTCCCACCAGAAGTAGATTTCTGACAATCCACTGGCATGATGGAAAAGTAGCTTGTAGCGTAGGTATTTTAAAATATGTATAAAATTATGTCCAAAAAATTCATATTGTAAACTTGTGTGAAAAAATTATGTTTACCAAATGTTTACCAATAATAACTATTGGTTTGACTTAGACGAATTCTACTGTCAAATTGCATCACATTCTTTTTCTAAACAAGTGCCGAAAAAGTCTTTATACTTTTTTCTGTTTCACCATGGACAGTAAAGTTATTGTACATTAGTGTTTTACTAATGAATTTTATTGATCACTAGCTAATGCTCGCGACTTCGTCCGCGTGGACTACACAAATTTCAAACCCCTGTTTCACCCCTTTAGGGGTTGAATTTTCAAAAATCCTTTCTTAGCGGATGCCTACGTCATAACAGCTATCTGCATGCCAAACTGCCCGATCCGTCCAGTAGTTTGAGCTGTGCGTTGATAGATCAGTCAGTCAGTCAGTCATTCAGCCAGTCAGTCAGTCAGTCACCTTTTCCTTTTATATATTTAGATTTATTATTCAATTGAAAGCAACTATAGATAAGGATTGGATGGGTTTTGTACCAGTTTTGTATGACTTCCTAATATACCTAGCTACACCTTTGATACAAGTTTTGAGATCAAATCCGAAATGCATTAAGTTGCTGTAAGTAGTTACTAGTTAGTTTAATTGAAAACTTCCCTTCATTCTGATTACCGTAAAAATGGTCTGATCATAACAATCATATTATTATTTAACTAAAAATAACTTAGTCATGACATCACGTCACTATTATGTTTTTTTGTCATATTTGCAGTTGGTATAATTTGCTGTACAATAAGTAGGTACAGTCACAGTTGACCCCTAAGGTAACAATAATTGCTGGTTGTATTTACCTACTGTATACTCATGTAATAACAGCCTCCGTGCACTTTATATATACATGAGGGTTTCTAATGAATGCCTTAGTTAAAGTCTTTCTTACAAAAGTCAACATTGTATCAGGTAATATTGTTCCGGAGAGTTGTTTTTCAAATATAGAAACTGGAAGATCATATGATGGTAAGGGAATTTATCGCTGCTTATAAGCATTTTATCGAAGTAACTGAAACGCGTTTTCAGTTTTTCAAGTATTTGCGGTATTAGAAACTATAGTAACACTTATTCTATAAAAATTTCAACTAGCTACCTATTATGGTTGAAGCTGTAGGTATACCTCTAATGTGTCAGACGGACGTACAGACAGAAGAGGTGGTAATACAGTTCCACTTGGCATCTTTTGGCTACGGAACCCTAAAAAAACCAGTCAAGTGTGGGGTTTCATACGAAGGGTTCCGTACCATCGTACAAGATTATGTACCTACTTTTAAATTTTTTTAATTTTCATGACAGCCATATTATATGTTGATATATACCTGGACGGACAAACGGACGGACGAAAAGCGAAGGCTTAATAATAGGATCCCGTTGCCATCCTTCGGGTACGGATTACGGAACCCTTAAAAACTAGGTAGACATCTAAATATTTTCTAGATTAATATGCTTTCAAGAATTTTTATCTCCGCCCTGGCAATATCATTGGTGGCAGCTGAATTCTACAGTTCCCGATACGATGATTTTGATATCAAACCACTCCTTGAGAATGACAGAATTCTTCTGGGGTACACTAAATGTTTTCTTGAACAAGGACCTTGCACAGCTGAAGCTAAAGATTTTAAAAGTAAGCATTTTAAAACTATCCCTAAGTATTTGGTTGATCATGCAGACGAAACTATGGTCATAATGTCATAATGAGATTTAAAAAAAAATTAAATTACGAATAACTTTGGTAAGGATAATTACTTACTCCTATGAATTTTTTGAACTCTGACTAGGTTTAAAAAATGTTTACGATTATACTTATTCTATTAAAATAACCAAATCAATAAATTCAAGCAACTTACGCTGGCTTGATGATATTCACTCCACCCTGGCTTGTGTGATAATTACTTTGGTTTATTCGTCCAAGGATATTTACCTTTCCTCACCTAGGTTTTCCTCCTTAGCCACTAAATACTTCCCATCGGCAAAAAGAAGAGGTAAAGTAGGTACATATAAATGGTAGTTTTTTTTTTTGCGATTTTAACTGCTGCTATAACTAAGGATAGGTCTAGATGGAAGCGGGCTTGCAAGGGTATTTTGACACGTTTATCACAAAAACCGAATTTTTGTGAAAGTGCTCAGCCTAGCATATAAAAAACTATATTTCAACTAATAGGTTATACTTACTAATACTTAGGTTATTTTATTTCAGAAGCAATACCAGAGGCTGTAGAAACTACATGTGGAAAATGCACTCCAAAACAGAAACAGTTGATCCGTAAAGTGATTAAAGCTGTGATGATTAAGCACCCCACAGCTTGGCAGCAACTCGTAGACAAATATGATAAGGATAACACATATAGAGATACATTTAATGCCTTTATAGAGGAAATCGAAACTATTGAACACTGATATTTCTTGTTTCATTTTTACTAAGACATAAAAGAAATAGAGATAAGTAATAAAATAAAATTGAACGTTAAAATTTAAAATATCGAATTTATTAATCATATAATTAACAGTTGTAATCTTAGAACAAACGTTGTCACATTAAAATTTTGCTTTGGTACCGATGACTGATATTATTTTCTACACATCCACTCTATTCTTCCAATTCCAGACCGACGCGACGGCCGACTAATACATTAAGCCTTTCCTTTGACAGCATCGATTCTGTCCTTGTATTTCTGTTGGTAAATGTTCTTGGGGTCATACTTCGCCGAGAGCTCCTTCCACAGGTCAGGGCGTTTGTTAACTAGATGCCTGATAACTTTGTCGGCTGAAGACTTTTGTTTCGGGGTACATTTCGAGCAGTCATGTTCTAAAGCATCAGGAAGTGTTTCCTTAAGGGCTTTAGCGTCAGATGTGCAACGACCTTTATCAACCAGGCAATCAGCGTAACCCCTCAAGAGGCGCTGTGATTCCAAAATTTCGTCAACGTTGATATGATCCCATTTGTCAGTGTACGTATTAGCTGGCTTCGTCCACGCTACTGCGATAACACTGAGGAGTGTCAATACGATTAAGGACTTCATATTTTATCTGTAACAAATAAAATAATAAATAAAATATACCTAAATACAAAAATGTTATAATACACAGAAAATAAATCTAAACAATGCAATTATAACTATGAGTACGCGGCAGAAAATATTGTACATCGACCTTTAGAACGAGATAGCTGTTTCCTAGAGCGTTATCTCTGCCGTTTAGAGCGACAAAACCTCACATAGGTATGAGTGACAGAGACAACGCTCTACAAAGCCGAAATCTCAATCTAAAGGTCGATGTACAATATATTTTCTTGCCGGCTACTGTAATTTAATATTGATAGCACAAATCCGACGCACTCGGTACCAAGATTCGCTAATCGCTAAGCCCGTAGAAGACACAAAAATCTATAAATTTCAGTACTAAACTAATAAATGATAAGCCTTCTATTCACAGACATGATGTTTCTATTACAAAAAAAACTACTTAGAAAATTGGCACATTTTTACCAACTAATCCTATGTGCCTCCTTCAAGCTACTTGATACTGGCAAAGTGCATTATGTTAGTCTATTATTACAAAAAGCCACCAAACAGGAAAAGAAGAAGAAGAAAGTGATCAAACATCGGGTAGGAGCCTGATGTAAAAATGCGTTAAGTCACATTGGCAAACGTAGGTACTAGTTTTCTTAGCTAGCTTATCACCATTTGGTAGATCATCTCTGCACTGACTTAGACAGAGTAGGTTTTGATGCGAACAGTTGAGTGTAATTATATTTTTTTATCAACATTGTTTTTATAAAGAACATAAACATGGAAGGCTAATTGAATTGCAAATGATTATGACGTATTACTTAGGTTATAACTTACAACGAGTTCTCTAGTTTTCCATCGTTGCATCGTAAAGATATTATTTAAAAATACCTAAGTATAGGTATCTGATACTTCAGAAGCTTGTACCTAGCCATAGTTTAATTGCCACGATTGTCTATTGTCTTATTGTTTGTTTTATAATCATGCCATTGTCACTTCCACTGTGGTCTGTGAAGTGTTAAATCTACACGATTCTCGCCAAATATTTTTAAAAATTCGTGACCATTATTTAAAAGGCTACTAAAGATATTCTACTATATATTATACTATACTATTCTATAAACTAATAAATCGTAGCCACGCTTTCAATAATGCTGACACAATAACGCAATTAGTCATTGTTACGACGCGTCCGCGACTTCATCCTTGAGATTTAGGTTATTAAGAATTCGTAAAAACTGCGATTTTCCGGAATAAAATATAGCCATGTCACTCGCCAGGTCTTTCACTATATATCCATATACAAAAATACGTCGATTCGTCGCTTGTTCTATTGCTGCGAGATTGAATGTCAAACCAACAAACAAACACACTTTCGCATTTATAATATGGGTAGTGTTTATTGAATGAATTTAACTTCACAATTTACCTTCGTTGTATAATAACTGAGCCTGCACTCTCACTAAATCTATCAAATAAATAAGCGACTTACTTATTTATAATCTAATAAGCTAGTAAGTATAGTTATCTGCTGTAATATAATCGCGAGGCCCAATTGCACAAGACACTTAAAAATTTATTTAAGTAATTAATTTTTTTTTAATGCTGTCACTTTCTGGCGACCACATTATGCTCTTATCCTGGGCCTGAAAATCAATATCACATCTCAATAGGTGGCTGAGTTCTCGGTGTCTTTCGAGTTTTTTTTTGTGAAAACTAATTTCCCAGGGATGATACTATCGAGTACTATGTAAATATATACAAAATTTTGAAGCATAATATACAATATATCCATAATTATGTAGGTACAAGAATTTGCTCGTTTAAAGAGTTTCAAAGAAAATCATTTGGATTGGAACGACTACATTTTTTTGTTTCTATCTATCAATGTTTAAAGATTTTTATAAGTTGTTATTACACTTTATTATTCAACTGAAAGAAAATTTCCGAAAGTTCTAATTGCTATTCTATCAAATCTGTAATCACTCGATTCTTTTCTATCTCCAAAGTTTCCGACCGCGAGACGATTAGGACAATATATTTTGTTGTTTTAATAAAAGTATTTATTTTAAATTATTGAAAACCTACCTTAATTAGTGATCCTGTTTGGTACTAAACACTGATCGAATCAACTCTGGCTGTGAGGTTCCGACGGCTAGCTTTTATAGTAAGATTCAGCGTTGCGCTATTGACGTTGCAACAATCGAAGGGCTCTGTGAATAATTGATAACAATAATAATAAGTAAATAATAGCTGATTAGACAATAGCTTCCCGCGGAAGAAAATAGGATGTCTTAAAATATGCGTGTCAATATTCAACAATTATTTTATTTTTTACTAACTAGACGTAGACATCGCCTCTATTCGGGAGGTCGGGTTCGATTCCGGGCACGCGCATGAGTATAGCCGTAGGAATATATAAAGAATTTTTTATCTAATAAATCACACTAATTTGGAACTTGTAACGGTTCATCAATTTCTGGACCCAACGATGTATGGGAGATGATCGGTCTCCTTTCACTAAACATCGTGAGGGAACCTGCATGCATGAGACTCATGAGAGTTCTCCATAATGTTCTCAAAGGTTTGTGAAGTCCGCCAATTCGCACTAGGACAGCGTGGCGAACTATGGCCTAAACTCTTCACATTCTGAGAGGAGACCCGTGTTCAGTAGTGGGCCGGTGATGGATTGATCATGAATGCTTGGCATGCGTTGCAATGCCCCTTTTGTTTGAACGACTTGCGTGATAGTATTTCAGAAATCTTCCTAATCTAAATGCCAAGACAAATTCTACAAAGTATGATACGCGAACGACTAGGTAATGACCAGACAGTTTTTTTTTAAAGAATATTGGCCATGTTAAATGACTAATATTCCCCTTTCCTCTCCAATTATAAGCGTAAAGCTTGTGCTAGGAGTAGGTACGACAATAGTGCAACGGGCGGGGTTTGAACCGTCGACCTTTCGGTTTTCAGTCCACTCCTTTACCGGTTGAGCTATTGAGGCTCTTAATAATTAAAACATTAATTACTTACTTTATTTATTACTTACTTAATTATAAACCTTATATTATACCTATTACGTTTTTATTACCTTTATAAACCTATCTACTTAGTATATTATACCATTTCACTCTACTAGTAGACCATAGAATCAATGCCCTGCATAGTTGAAAATCGTGAGGTTTTATAGTATGGATATGTCAAATCATGACATGGTTTACCCGCGTCCATATTCGCACCACGGAAAATTTCCGTACCCACTTTTTTCCCCCGCAAAATCTGTGAACTATAGAACCAAGTATACAGAAGCTCAGCACTTCGGAATTAATTCCGCACCGGTTTTTATTTAATTTAATAGGATTTTAAATTCACGGATTTTAACCGCAACTCGCCACACCTTAGTGCGCGCGCTCTCTTACACCAATGCACGTATGCTGCGTTACTCAATTTGAAAAGATACCGACAGGACACGAGAGCCTCTGACTCGAAGAAAGAAGAAATCTGGATGAAATACGTTAATTTTGATGAGTCAGACATTGAGTCAGGATTTTCTTTTTTTTACCCGACTGCGGCGAACCCAAAGGAGGGTTATGTGTTTTTACAAATTATGTATAGTAGTACCGCAAGAGGCCGAGACGATCGGGGAGGAAACAACTCGCAAACCCGCGCTAACCCGGTGCGGGCAAGAGCGGATGACGTGCGGGTGTGCAGGGCGTCCCCCCGCAAGAGCAACCGCCGAGTTTCTTGCTGGTTCTTCTCGGTAGGAACGGCATTCCGAACCAGTGGTAAATTAAAACTACCATACTATTCATAAGCACTTTTAAAAAGTTTACATGAATAAAAAAACATTCTATTCTATTCTATTCCCGCCTCATACCCCGATTGCCATCTGGATCTGTCGTGTACTATACCTATCGTAATTAAGAGAAGTTTATTTGTAGCGCACCCAATAGGGTCCAAAAGTAGCTTGGCTCTCATTCGAATATCAACCAATCAAACTCAATGTAGATAGGTTGGGTACCTAGATACTAGGTACGTTATAGAAACTAATATCTGTGTCTGTGATTTGCCAGATTTTCGTAAAATTATTTAGTTTTTAAGTTGCACGACTTAAAAGAATCAAACTACATTTAGATGCCTAAAAACGCTGAGGATTGGGCTAGGGAAACTTCTCTTGAGTCGGATCGTGGGATAAGTTGATTTTCATTATTGCATTGACATTATTCTTACACAATAAGGAAAAGTAGATATAAGTACCTACTTAAGTGCTGCTTCATGTTTCCTAGGTCGCGTCCGTGCCGCCCTATCATTAAAATTGCGTTACTATAAGATGATTTATACGACACTGTTAAGAATTTCATCACCTCACCTAGTCATACCTAGGTCATCGGAGTTTGAACTTACAAAAGTGGTATTTTGATGGATATATTGATACTAACTGATGCCCACGACTTCGTCCGCGTGGATTTAGGTTTTAAAAATCCCGTGGGAACTCCTTTATTTTCCGGGATAAAAAGCCTATGTCCTTCCCCGGGATGCAAGCTAGCTCTGTACCAAATTTCATCAAATTCGGTCAAACTGTTGGGCCGTGAAAAGCTAGCAGACAGACAGACGGACAGTCAGACATACACACTTTCGCATTTATAATATTAAGTATGGATTTGTAATTATAGCGTCAATAGAAATATACATTCTGTGAAAAGTTCTACTCTCTATCTATTAGGTACGGTTTACGAGATGTTACCCCGCTGACAGACGGACAGATGGATAGCGGAGGCTTAGTAATAGGCTTAGTAATTAGCACCATTCGGGCACGGAACCCTAAAAATCAGCAAAAGCAGAGATGAGATTGCGAAAGATTTTATGTCAAAAGTTTTTATTTACCTATCCTATCCATTATGTTTATTCCATCATCATCATCATGATCAACCCATCGCCGGCTCACTACAGAGCACGGGTCTCCTCTCAGAGAGAGGGATTTTGGCCATAGGCCACCACGCTGGCTATAAAGATTGGTACATAGTTATGTTTATTTACATTATGTAAAATTAGAACGAGCAACTTGGAACTCGAAAGTAGGTATAGTACGCGACAGGTCGAGATGGCAATGGGGGTGTGAGGGGGGGGGGCAACACTCGCAACTCACCCGCGCTGTCCCGCACCAGTTTAGCGCGGGGCCTGCGCGGATGCGCGGGGCGTTCCCACCTCGATTGCTATATTATTCTCAACTTGTCGCTATACTATAGGCACCTAGTAAGTACCTACTGTGTTTTCCATTTTAATTCTCAAAACAAGCGCAACTTTTCGTATGCTATAAAATGCTATTTATTTCTGTTATTTCTTGCTAATTTCAATTTTCAATGAGTATTTTTCAGCCAGTACTAAGCGTTCCGGGTGAAACACCCAAAACAGACGCAGATTCGAAAATTAAAGAATCCTGCCGGTTCCGCAATTTTTGGTACGTAATAAGGATTTTAAAATAGTTATAGAACGCGACAGGTCGAGATGGCCACCGGGGAGGGATCACCCCGCACACCCGCATAGCCCTAGCGCTAACCCAGTGCGGGTGATGTGCGGGGCGTCCCCCCGAACTACCTATACATATACCTACTCGTAATTCGCCCCAAGACTACACGAACTATATACCTACTCGTAATTCGCCCCAAGCAAGACAACGCCTTGTTTTTCTATGCATTAAAATGAATGACATAATTTACATATTTTCACACCGAATAGATTTGACGTAATTCCTTGTTTTCCGAAGCATGCGATGCACAGCTGAAGGCCAAGGCCGCTCATTATGCTGTCAAAAGGATTCACATGGATCAACGGTCACCCAACCACGTACCTTACTTAGGTAACCTAACCTAGGTACCCACTGCTACCTAGTCTACTAGTGCCTCACGCGCTATCCGTTGCGAAGTTGAGACGGAGTGCGAAGATTTTTTAGATACATTTCTGGCAAAATCTTTACCGTCCGCGGTAGGTTTAGATGGCAATCGAGGTAGATGTGAGGCGGGGGGACGTCCCGCACACCCGCTCATCACCCGCACTAGCGCGCACCGGGTTAGCGCGGTGGCTATGTGGGTCTGCGGGGCGTTCCCTCTCCGTTTGCCATTTCAACCTGTCGCGTACAATATATCCAGAATAGTACGGTTAAATGTTTAATCTACCTCAAAACTAAAATCCATACAAATATTTTAAATGGGAAAGTGTGTCTGTCTTTCTGTTTGCTAACTTTTCATAGCCCATCCATAGAGCTCTTTTCATAGAGCCTCAATAGCTTAACGGGTACAGGAGTGGACTGAAAACCGAATGGTCGACGGTTCAAACCCCGCCCGTTGCACTATTGTCGTACCTACTCCTTGCACAAGCTTGACGCTTAGTTGGAGAGGAAAGAGGAATATTAGTCATTTAACATGGCTAATATTCTTATTAACAAAAAAAAACGTGTATCCAGTATTGATGAAATTTGATACAGAAATAGCTTTCATTCCGAGGATGGATATAGGCATTTCCCGGAAAATGAAAGAGTTAAAAGAAAAAGATTCCGACGAATTGAGAACCTCCTCCTTTTTTGAAGTCGGTTAATGGTACTTATTTCAGTTTATGAAATTAGTTAAAATAATCACTAATTAATTGTGAGCTCACGTCAAACTCATTATTTTTACTAATTTCTTAAACTGGACACTTTCAAGTAAAGACTTTATATAAGCCTATGAAGATGATACTGCTAGGGGCTTAATTTGAATGCCATAAGCCTACTTTGTCGTATTAGTTTACAAATTGCAAAAAAGCAAATTAAATTTGAATTTCGTGTGCGAGCCCGACTCGCAACTGACCGGTTTTTAGGGTTCCGTATCCTAATGGCAAAAAACGGAACCCTTATAGATTCGTCATGTCTGTCTGTCCGTCCGTATGTCAGTATGTTTGTTTTTCTACTCAGAACTAGATGTTAATTAATTACAATGTTCTAAGAATAATACAGGAAGGTCTTTACTTGCGTACCTACATGCACTTTAGATAAATCTAAATAAATAAGACTATTTTGTACTGGAGTTGCCATGGTAGGTATAACATCAAGATGAAGCTTCTGATTATGTAAATTACTTGTAATTAACATTCTAATTAATTAATCATCTTCTTTATAGGTACCGGAATCTAGAAATATAAACACATGCTGAGTGGTCTACCTATTTCTAATGTTACCATGCTCTACAAAATTCCAAATCTTGGATTATGAATTAATCCAAGATTTGGAATGGATAGACCTATCTACATTTTTATTTTTAAGATTTTTACAAATTGTGTTTTTACCAGAATACAGATCACTATACCCCTATTATAAATGCGAAAGTGTATTTGTTTGTTGGTTTGTTGGTTTGTCTTTCAATCACGTCGCAACGGTGCAACGGATTGACGTGTTTTTTTGCATGGGTATAGATAAAGACCTGAAGAGGCGAACAAGGGCTACTTTTTATCCCGGAAAATCAAACAGTTCCCACGGGATTTTTTAAAAACCTAATTCCACGCGGACGAAATTGCGGGCATCAGCTAGTAAGTATATATTTCTTTTTCCATTCTTCCGCTGTCCGTCTGCCTGTCCGTCTGTCCGTGTGTCACCAGGCTGTATCTCATGAACCGTGATAGTTAGACAGTTGAAATTTTCACAGAAGATGTACTTACCGTACCAATTTCTGTTGCCCCTAACAAATACTAAAAAAACAGAATCAAATAAATATTTAAGGGGGCTCCCACACAACAAACATGAAATTAGGCATACATTTATTAGCTATTTTGACGTAGACATGTGCTAAGAAAGGATTTTTGAAAATTCAACCTACAGCTAGAATACGGGGTTTGAAATTTGTAAAGTCCACGCGGATGAAGTCGCGGGCATTAGCTAGTCCTTCATAAATATAATAGATACTACGTTATTACACGAAGTCACGAGCAAAATAATCAATAAAATAGATCACGTAAGTATCTCTACCACGTACATAACATTTGATTTAATCAAGTATTTTTCCAGAATTGAAGAACTTAAAGTACAATGACGAAGTATATTATTATATTATGTACTTTGCATCTATCATAATATTCAATAGGTACACCCTGAGTACTTGCAGTAAGGTGGGAATCATCAGCAAGATACACTAAGTACATAATATTATATTTTACTCCAGGGAGAGCATCAGCATTGAGAAGTTGGAAATATGTTATAATTTTACTAGCTGATGCCCGTGACTTCATCCGCGTGGAATTAGGTTTTATAAAAATCCCGTGGGAACTCATTCATTTTCCGGGATAATAAGTAGCCTATGTCACTCTCCAGGTCTTTATACCCATGCAAAAAATCACGTCAATCCGTTGCACCGTTGTGACGTGATTGAAGGACAAACCAACAAACAAACACACTTTCGCATTTATAATAAGGGCGTTAGATATCCGTGATATCCCGGCAAGCTGAGGTTAGGAATTATGCCAATATGTAGATATAGGTACCTACCCAATGACATTCAGAATGTCATTGTACCTACCAAAAAAAAAATAAGCCTCGTGCGTGATCGACTGAAACCACAAAAGATATAATAGTACTAAAACGTACTGAAACTGTATAGTTTGCGTGCAGTATTTTATAGCTATCTATTAGTAGGACCCATCATACGTGGGACATAATATGAGGACTTAAAGAGAAAAATATGATAAGGGTACTGATTTCAAGGAAATTCCTTGCAAAGATTCATAAGAATTGTTTTAGCAGGACTAATTGAAATATCCGTCGAAAAATTCGAACATAAGCATATCTCGCAATTAGGTAAACAATACGTAGATAATAAAAAAATATTATAAAGCACAAATAATATTTTTTGTCAATCTTGAAGATACCATTTTAAATTACCAAATTTAGTAAACGGAAATACTCATATTTCCCTCCAACTTTTTTAGTTGTACCTATAGGGTGTATCTTGTTCAGCCTATTGCTAATGGTAAAATATTCAGTTTCAAAGTCACACGATCTCAAGAATGGGCTACTTGACTCATATCTAATTTCGTCCAATAAATGATTATTTATTATAGTATTTTGCTTAAGACAACGAAATATATCAATAACAATTATTAAAAACGCAGGATGGATATATAAATCCAATTTAAAAAAATACAGTTTTTATTTTTATTTGAAACGCAGAAAACGCTGTCAGCCATGATGTGACGTCATTAAATATGTAAACAAAGAAATGTCATCCCTATGTCACGCGGGGACTAACGTAGTATCCATATATATAAAATTTAAAGTCCTGACTAACTTATATATCAACGCACAGCCTAAACATCTAAACAACTGGTCCTAGATACATGAAATTTGGTCTGTGTGTTCTTTGTAGGTAAAGAGAAGCTATCCACTAGGAAAGGATTTTTTGAAATTCCACCCCTGAGTGAGTTAAATGGGGGTTTGAAATTTATGAAGTCCACGCGGACGAAGTCACGAGCATAAGCTAGTTTTTATATATTTCTAAAAACTCATAGTAAACGTGAAAAAATATCGTTTTCTCTTTATAAACTGAATAAGTTATTAAGTAAGACTTACAACAAAGTCATCTTTGCAATAATAAATTTGGGTTGAAGTCGTTAGTCATATAGGATCCCTTTAAGCAAGTCTTCGCGTGTTACGTATATTTATTTCACTGGGCACTCTAGTCCACAACTTTCCTGTGGTCTTTATCGATGCGTTTTTTACATTCTCGGATGATTCAATAACGATAATTACTATATTTTTCATGTAAACTAGTATAGAAGTCATGTTTATTAAACTTTGGGAGGTTATGCTGTTGTTTACAAATGCATGACGTCAGAGCACAGATAATCTATCGGCCAAACATGGCCGACAGTGTTTTCACCTGTCTAAGAAAAAAAAATTTTTAAATTAAAGTTTTACGGTTTTTAGGGCGCAAAAAAATATAGTGTTAATTTTTTTGATCTAATAGGACAAATATTAACCATTTAAGACCTACTTAAAAAAAGTGTCAACTAGCCTATTTACATACAAATCTTTGAACCCGTAACTTTGAAACTCGATATTTTCACGGAAATCTGGCGAATTATAGACATAGATATAAGTTTTAGCACGTACTCGTATCTACAAAATTGCATCGAGTTTGATTGATTCATATTTAAATGAGAACCAGACCGCACGCCACCGCAAACAATTCCACCCTCACCACCTAGTTTCTGGAGCACTTCGACCACCCGTTGTGCCAGATTCTTTTTTTCACGCACATGCAAACTTTGGAATCAACTCCATTCTGCGGTGTTCCATTAGATTACAACATGGGGTTATTCAAGGGGTTATTCAACAAATTGCTGAAAGGCCGGCAACGCATTTGTGATTCCTCTGGTACTGCAAATGTTCATGGACGGCGGTAATCATTTAACATCAGGTGACCCGGCTGACTGTTTGCTTGCCATTATTATATTAAAAAATAACTGCGTTAGTACTATTATATTATTCTGTGAGCAAACTAGGAAGCTGTGATAGTCTAGTGGTTAGGACGTCCGCCTTCTAATCGGAGGTCGGGGGTTCGATCCCGGGCACGCACCTCTAACTTTTCGGAGTTATGTGCGTTTTAATTAATTAAATATCATTTGCTTTAACGGTGAAGGAAAACATCGTGAGGAAACCTGCATGCCTGAGAGTTCTCCATAATGTTCTCAAAGGTGTTTGAAGTCTACCAATCCGCACATGGCCAGCGTGGTAGACTATGGCCAAAAACCCTTCTCACTCTGAGAGGAGACCCGCGCTCTGTAGTGAGCCGGTGATGGGTTGATCATGATGATGATGAAACTAGGTTGGTATGGAGCGATTGACGGAGAGATCGCCGTTGAAAAAAATACGAATCCACCTGTAGGTATAGTATGTGTAACTTTTTATGCAGCAGACACCACCGGACTATAATGACGGTGGGGGAGGAGGACAAATTAGACGTTTCAAGCTTGACTCTATCCATTATAAATACCGCCGTTGACCACTCTATGATCATAAGTCACCAACACGTTGTGCAACGCTTATTGTGTGATACTGATAAGGTAGGATTTTAATCACTTTTTGCAAGTAAACATTGATTAGAAAACACAAAGTAGACATTAAATAAAGCCTAGTCTTGGTGCATAGTAAACTTCTCTGTGACGGCAAATTGGAAACAGAAGTTTACGTCAGAAGATGGAGCACCATTTTCTAACATCCCAACTAACACTATTTACCGCCCCTCATTCTTTGAGAATAGGTCATCATCATGATCAACCCATTACCGGCTCACTACAGAGCACGGGTCTCCCTCTCTGAGAGGGGTTTTGGCCATAGTCTAGCACGCTGGCCATGTGTGGATTGGTAGACTTCACACACCTTTGAGAACATTATGGAGAACTCTCAGGCATGCAGGTTTCCTAACGATGTTTTCCTTCACCGTTAAAGCAAGTGATATTAAAATTACTTAAAACCCACATAACTCCGAAAAGTTAGAGGTGCGTGCCCGGAATCGAGCCCCCGACCTCCGATGAGAAGGCGGACGTCCTTAACCACTAGGCTATCACAGCTTATATAGTAGATACCTATTGAAATTGAATTAAATACTAACCTGCTACAATAACTTGTAGCCTACTGTTAATAATAAAATAAATAAGTACTTAATGTGGCTAATTATGTTGTAAAACTAAACTAGACTAACTAAACAATCTCTAAACACAACTGGCTGGCTAATACTTTTGTACACAAAATTGATAGCAATATACCTATTAGTCCTATCAATTTAGTTGAGTTTAGAGATTGCCTACCTACATCAGAATTTAACAATATAATAGGTACTTATGCTTCTAGGTCATGTGTTTAGTGGATGATTTAATTTCTTGGCGCTTTAAAAACCTAATTAAGTTTTAAGTCTTAGGCCTTCTGGGCAAAGATAATCCTTTACTATAACCTTTATACTTTATCTAACCTGCCCGTCATATTTGGATTGAGGTTGAATTTTATTACCAAATAAGCTGTTTTGGCAAGTGCATGGTCCTCAGACATCCAAGTCCAACTCTATGCCTGGGGCTGGTGTATGTTCAAGCTAAATCCATCCATACTAATATTATAAATGCGAAAGTGTGTCTGTCTGTCTGTCTGTCTGGTAGCCTTTCACGGCCCATCAGTTCAACCGATTTTGACGAAATTTGGTACAGCGATAGCTTGCATCCTGGGGAAGGACATAGGCTACTGTTTATCCCGGAAAATCAAAGAGTTCCCACGGGATTTTCAAAACCCTAAATCCACGTGGACGAAGTCGCGGGCATCAGCTAGTCCAGTTTTCTATAGATCTACTGGTTGTTCTATCAGAATATCCAATGACTGATGAATGATGATAAAAATATAACAACTTTATCCACATGACATTGAATGATGAATGATGAATGGTAATAAAAATATTACAACATTATCCACATGACATTGAATGATGAATGACGAATGGTAATAAAAATATTACAACTTTATCCACATGATGTTAAAAAAGTTTTTTTTTTAATTTTGCAGATGATTTCGAAGTCATGTGTGGTGCTGTTCTGCCTTCTAGGGGCAGTACTAGCCGAGGAGAAATATTCGGACAAGTATGACAACTTCGACTTAAATGAGGTCCTGCAAAATAAAAGATTGCTGCAATCTTACGCCAACTGCATTCTCGACAAGGGGAAATGCACCCCTGAAGGAAAGGAATTAAGAGGTAAAACCCCTTTCATCATCACTATCAAGTCATCGCCGGGTCACTACTGTGCCCCGATCTTTTCTCAGAACGAGGATTTACAGAGAGCGTATTGGTAGACTTCACACACCTTTCAGAACATGGCGAACTCTCAGCATGCCAGTTCCCTCACGATGTTTTCCTTCACTTCCATCTACTAAACACGAGGTAGATAAGTATAGCATAAATCACTACCCATATTATCACTAGTCACTACCCATGCCTATTTTAAAAGCGAAGGTGTGTTTGTTTGTTGATTTGTTGGTTGATTAGTTTTAAAAAGAAAATATGCTTTGTACCTACTTTGCTCTGCATCGCAAAGTATCTAAATATTTAACATGTTTAGTATTACACGAAACATTATTATTTTATCCATATTAATATAATATTATAAATGCGAAAGTGCGTCTGTCTATCTGTCTGCTAGCTTTTCAGCTTTTTAACAGTTTAACCGATTTTGATAAAATTTGGTACAGAGTTAGCTTACATCCCGGGGAAGGCCATAGGCTACTTTTTATGCTGGAAAATTAAAGAGTTCCCACAGTATTTTAAAAACCTAAATACATGCAAATGATCCACGCAGACTTGGGCATCATCTAGCTACAAATACTTAATATCGACTAACACCTCCAATCTATCAATTAGCTGTTGAATCAAGGGCAGGCATGGATATCTTATATATATGAAAGAAAAACCTGACTGACTGACTGACTAATTGTTCTATCAACACACAGCTCAAACCACTGGACGGATCGGACTGAAATTTGGCATACAGATAGCTATTACGACGTAGACATCCGCTAAGAAAGCATTTATGAAAATTTAACACCTAAAGGGGTAAGGAAGGGGCTTGTAATGTGTGTAGTCCACGCGGACGAAGTCGCAGGAATAAGCTAGTTTTAAATAAATGCGACAAAGAAAATATAGAAGTACCTACTCTTCTTTCACAGAACACATTCAGGACGCTCTCGAAACTGGCTGTAAAAAATGTACAGACGCCCAATCTAAAGGAGCTACAACCGTAATAAACCACGTAATCGAGAATGAGCCTGAAATCTGGAAGGAGCTGACTGCCAAGTATGACCCTCAGGGAATCTGGCTGAAGAAATATGAGGATCTCGCGAAAGAAAGGGGAATTGCCATACCCAAGGAATAAAATTATTTCCATGAAAACCGATAGATGATGAATTTTTATATCTATTTTGTTTACCTGTTGATTTTGTATTAAATATATTTATCAATTTAATCGAAAAATTTATATTGACACCTTTTGTTTTCGGTCTGTAACAGCTGGAAATCTTAGCGATTTCTAGCTTTCGAAAATAGTTTTTTTCAATCTTAACATAAAAGGAAGTTTATTAAAACAAAGAAAAATATTATTTACTAGCTGATGCCCGCGACTTCGTACGCGTGGATTTAGGTTTTTCAAAATCCCGTGGGAACACTTTGATTTTCCAAGAAAAAAAGCCTATGTCACTCTCCAGGTCTTTAACTATATACCCATGTAAAAAATCACGTCAATCGGTTGCTCCGTTGCGACGTTATTGAAGGACAAACTAACAAACCAACAAACAAACACACTTTCACATTTATAATAATGGGTACTGATAATATGGATACTGATTGCAAACCTTTAGTCATAAGAATCTGTAGGTAATATTTTTTCATCATTATGAAGAGTGAATAGATAATTAATTTACTCAATGGATTTATGATAAGTAGGTAGGTTTGGTTTAGACCAAATTGTAATTTTTATATACCTATTTGTTTGTTAAAGTTAGGTATATAAACAATACAAGGCGTGATATCCCGGCAGGCTGAGGTTAGGAATTATTATGCTAATGTGTAGATATATGTACCTACCAAAAAAAACCATGAGCCTCGGGCGTACTTGGTTATCATACGTGGGCGATATGAGGACTTAGGTAAAGAATTTGTGTAAAACTCCACTGTAACAACATTGCAAACATGGTGATCGTGGAAATAAAGAAAACTCATAAAAAACTTTTCTCTAACGACCATTCCAACGTTTGTCAAGCGAGAGACAATGAAAGAATCTATGGCACTAACTATTTGGTACATACCTCATATTTTGTCATATGATTAAAATTATACCTAGATTCATCAAACACGATGTATAACTGCAATTACTGATTACAGATGACGCACAATTTTTTTTAAAAGTATTCACAAATAAATGAAAATAATTTTATAATGATAACTAATATTTTCGTTATTAAAATATTAATATTTACTATCCATGACATTATAATAGAGAGAGAGCCAGCGCGTGCCAGACCTTCGTTATTTTGGTCCCCCTGCCAGACGCTTTGCCACAATATAAAGAAAATATACCTAAATAACAAAATTAGACTTTGACGTAACATTTTTTTACACCTTTATTACCTGTTATCTCCCAAAGCCACCATGGTCCAAACTTCATAGTCGCTGATCGTTCCTCCCTGTGTTGGCGACAATACGCAGAAAAATTTCCAGCTTTTATAAAATAACGAAGGTCTGGCATGCGCTGTTTCTTAGTCCATAAGGGAGAACAACATGCAATGTAAATTAATTGCAGTAACACTTAACAATAGGCCGACCGCTAATACCTACTTTGCTTGCGTAATTTATTATAGGTGCTATTGTTTTCAGTCTATAAAGGATCAAATCAGATATAAACTGAATCACTCGTCATTTTTCATCTTTATCATTGTCAGTCTGTAAAAAAAGTAAGTAAAAAAACAATTGCAAAAATGAAGAGTTTCATACTATTAGTTGGTCTTGCTGTAATAAGTTTTTCGGTGGCTGAAGAATATACAGACCGATACGACGATATAAACATAGATGAGATATTGCAGAACAAACGATTACTCGCGTCGTATATGAAGTGCGTGTTGGGCCAAGGACGTTGTACTCCTGAAGGAAAAGAAATTAGAGGTAACAGACTAACATTTTATGTTTTTCGATCTTTACATGAACGTTTCCAAAGGCAATAAATAGAAATTAATTAATAGTTACTTCCCAAAGGTTTTCTCTACTCACCCGGTATTGTGGTACAGGTGACTGGGTCGAACCTGGCAACGAACATTACGAGAGGAAAATCTGAAAATATTTCTTTGTCCTTTTTACACGATTGTCAAACAAATCCATACTTACTAATATTATAAATGCGAAAGTGTGTCTGTCTGTCTATCTGCTAGCTTTTCACGGCTCAACCGTTCAACCGATTTTGAAGAAATTTGGTACAGAGATAGCTTGCATCCCGGGGAAGGACATAGGATACTTTTTATCCCGGAAAAACAAAGAGTTCCCACGGGATTTTTAAAAACTAAATCAACGCAGACGAAGTCGCGGGCATTCTCTAGTTTTTAATAATGTACTTAAATTAAAGTAAAACCACAAATTCACGGTTTTTGGTTTTTTTCTCTTTACTTGTGCTAGACAGTGCTACACGTTACACGGATAGCCGGCAAAACCAATTAAACGGACGGGCCTTTAAAATTCTCGTGGGAATTTTTTGATTTCCCGGAAAATGTAGCCTATTTTTCCCAGGACTGTAACATGTAATCTCTCTACTTATTATAACGTATGGGATGCCGTATGGATATAGGTAACTTCTTATAGCGAGCAGAGGGACACTTGATATTAAGTGATTATTGCCATCATCATCGTTGGCCCACTACTGAGCGCGGGTCTTCCCTCGGCACTTGACCGATTTATTTTTTGCAGTGAACTTACAAGACGGTATGCAAACTGGATGCAGTAAATGTACTAAAACTCAAAAAATAAAGGCGCGAAAAGTGGTAAACCATCTCCGGAATCACGAACACCAATTCTGGGAAGATCTTAAAAAGAAATTCGACCCCGAGAACAAATTCAAGCCAACTTACGAAGCATTCCTCGATTCTGAAGATTAAATACATACAGGAATAAACAAAATAATATGAAAAGCGAATTCCATTAACAGAGTTTTAACTAATCATGTATCTCAAACAATTTAGTGTAAAATAAAGTTGATTTCATTTAGTAATATATTTTGATCATAGTAGTAGCACCATAGAGTTATGATACTGAGATAACCACATCACTGAGTAGCACAGACAGTGGCGTGCACAGTGTTTGAAGCCAGGGTAAGCATTAGTTAGGTAGGGACCTATTTACTGGCAGGTCATAATGAAAAATATGCATTGAGCCATTACAACTGGGGTAAGCAGTGCATTTATGCCTCTATGCCCTGCACGCCACTGAGCACAGAGTGGGTGATATTGTCATTACCTACTATTACTGTGGTAGTATCGTAAGTATTTGAAAATTGTACGACGAACGGGAACGAACGGGGGACGAACCACCTAAATTATAAACCATGAAGGATAGGATCTACCGCTTATTATTATTTTTTTTTTTATAAAGTAAACCTTCAAAACTTGTATCTTCATTTACTTGTCAATGTTTACTATAATTTTGGCTTTTACTTAAGTGTGTGTATTAATATTTGATTAACATCTTGCGACGAATGGGAACGAGCGACGGGGGGTAAGCACCTAACGCCTAAACCGCGAAGGACGGAGGATCTACGGAGTTTTATTATCTTCAAGCTTGGACAAATTATTATAAAGTAAAACTGTAACCTTCAAAGTTCTCTTAACTTAATTTACTTGTCACCATTTCTTATAATTTTGGCTATTACTTGTCAGTGTATTTATATCCGATTTAAATCTTGCGACGAATGAAAACGTTAGGAAACAAAATCTCATAGGTTAATCTATCGATGATAATTATTAATACTAAATAATTGTTTTTAAATGTATAAGTAGTACCTAAATTGCTAAATTCAAAGTTTTCATCATAATTTTACTTGTCACTATTTACTCATATTTCCTTTAATTCTGGTTGTTATTTAAATGTGTGTAAAATAAAATTTCTTATTATATTTTGATATTTATTGGTATAGGTATATAATATACTACTTATCTGTTTCCATAATGAAATTCATCATCATCAACCTATCCCCGACTCACTACTGAACACGGGTCTCCTCTCAGAAAGAGATGTGTTTGGCCCTAGACTATCCACCTCTGTGCACTAGTTTATCACCGTTGTATGTTCTTAGGTATAATGAACTTACCAGTCGAATATCTAGCCTGAAATTAAAAATAAGCTACCAAGTTACCTAATTGGTATTTGGCGCATTTTATTTGTCCTAATGGTACGGCTCCACTCTCGGGATTTGGCCAATGATTCGAGTTCGAGCAAATTTTACGATAATTCGGCATTCGGCAAATCAACGGCTACACTGTTCAGGATACGGCGGTGTTTGGCGATTTTTTAAATAAGTTTGTCTAATTAGCCGGCTGGCAGACGTGACATTCTGTGATTTCTGTGATGTCTGATCCTCCCTGTGGCGTATTATATATTATATCCCGAAAAACAAAGAATTTCCGCGGGATTTAAAAAAAACCTATATTTGCGCTAAGAATTCGGGCTACCGCGAATGTGCCTACCAATACGATTGCCGCCGGCCACACAATTCGCGATATTACGAATCATTTGCCAAATCCCGATAGTGGAGCTGAACCATAGTAGCAAACAAAGAATTGCGGTATGTAATTTGTTTCTTTTGGTATAAGTCCAAATTTTAATTTCATCACAAAAAATAAGCATTATAAGAACAATTCAAATGATAAATTAGTATCTTTGAGTAATTCATTTTAACTTTATATTCATGGAAACAATGTAATATCTATCTACAGGATGTATATTATTAATTTCTCATTTATTGAATCACTCATTACAATTATAATTTTAAAAATGTTATAAAAGTAAAGGTGATTAACTGACTGACTGACTGACTGATCTATCAACGCACTGCTGAAATCACTGGACGGATTGCGCTGAAATTATAGTTAGTATGACGTAAGCATCCACTAAGAAGGGATTATTGAAAATTCAACCACTAGGGAGTCAAATAGGGGGTTGAAATTTATGTAGTCCATGCGGAGGAAGTCGCGAGCATAAGCTTGTGAAAAATAAAACACTTTAGAGAGAGAAAAAAGAAAGAGAAGAGAGCAACTGCACATATACATTTTTAGCGGTAATTTTGTGGACAAGGTCTTAAAAGTGGAAACTGTATTACTTCATCGATAGATATATGTACTGTACCTACAGACTGTTGAGTTTGCAAAAATCGAGTTTCTATTTCTATCCTAGTTTAGATATTTTTAAAAGTACGAACAAAGTTGTACCGCCAAGTGATTATAGCGTTCCGGTACGATGCCTGCGTAGAAACCAATTACGGGTAGGTACCTACCTACCACAGCTGATAATTCGAAATGGTATTAGTTTAATGAAAAAACGGCGGTATCCCTTCCCACCAGATGAGATCACGGTCGAGAGATAACTGGTATCTGAATAATAAACAAAATTCAAAGTAATTATACAAACAAGGCTAAAAAACACCCTTTATAATATGTTTAAGGAAGTTTTAAAAATAAAACTACGTAAACGGAAACCCGAATCTAATATATAAATACAGTTTGTGTACCATCTCTGATCACAAGTTACTGCATCAGTGCTACTACAGTGCCACTAAAACCGCCTTAAAAGGTAAAAACTTAAGTGATTAATTAAAGGAAGTATGTATGCGTACTATCTTCTTCTTCTTAGGCACTACAGTCTTGGCAAACTGGACGTGGCTTTGGCTTTCAGCTGTGGCTCTCTTGGCAATCATTTGGCAATTCATCTCCATTTTTAGGGTTCCGTACCTCAAAAGTAAAAACGGAACCCTTATAGAATCACTTTGTTGTCTGTCTGTCTGTCAAGAAACCTACAGGGTACTTCCCGTTGACCTAGAATCATGAAATTTGGTAGGTAGGTAGGTCTTATAGCTGACATTCGGGAAAAAATCTGAAAACCGAACTGAATTTGTGGTTACAACACACAAAAAAATTAAATTGTGGTCTTGAACTAATAATTAGTATTTTCAATTTTCGAAGTAAGATAACTATATCAAGTGGGATATTACATGAAAGGTCTTCACCTGTGCATTCTAAAAAAGATTTTTATTTATTTTTATGCATCATAGTTTTTGAATTATCGTTCAAAATGTCGAATAAACACGACTGTTTTACGAAACCCTCGTTGCGCGAGCCTGACTCGCACTTGGCCGGTTTTTCCCTGACGGTTGCCTTTATTACACAATCGTATATTAGGACTAACTTATGCCCACGAACGACTACGTCCACGTGGACTACACAAATTTTAAACTCCTGTTTTACCCTTTTAGGGATTGAGTTTTCAAAAATCCTTTCTTAGCGAATGCCTTCGTCATAATAACTATCTGCATGCCAAATTTCAGCCCAATCCATCCTGAAATTTGAGCTGTGCGTTGATAGGTCAGTCAGCCAGCTTTTGCTTTTATTTATATAGATTCCCATTCTGGTCATTACATTTTATCCGCCCATCTCATCGGCAATCTTTTTATTATTATTGTGAGATAGACTAGCGCTTGACGATAATCATGCCTGAGAAACACCATTTAGATCTACCACTGTTCTAGTGCCTTCGACTTTCGCTTTGTGTCAGTAGTCGATCTATGGATAATGTGCATGTAGTGTTTGCTTTCAAATGATTTTACATAAGTACAACGTCATGTAATTTAACTTAATACACGGTGAAGTTTTAGTGGTTGTCTTCCCGCGGCAGAACGATTTGCCATCAGTAGTACTACCGAAATTTTGAGTTAAACTAAAAAAATGAGGTTGACATTTGAGGTCGACTAAATGTTATTCCCGTTCTCCCCGTTACTCCCCAATATATTTATAAAAAATAAAAACTCCTAATTTATAAAATAATTTATAAACGGCTTATTTTGTGAATTTCGCAGATGGTTTCAAAATCATGCCTGATCATCAGCTGTCTCCTAGTGGCAGTGTTAGCTAACGACAAGTATACATCCAAATATGACAATCTTGAGGTAAAGCCAATTCTGAAAAATAAACGACTGCTGAACGCTTACACCGACTGCATGCTGGATATAAAAGCAAAATGCACCCCTGAAGGAAATACATTAAGAGGCTAGTATCTATAATTATTAAAAAACTAGCTTATGCCCGTGTCTTCGTCCGCGTGGACGTCTCCATTAGGGGTTGAATTTTCAGAAATACTATTTTAGCGGATGTCTACGTAATAATAGCTATCCGCATGCCAAATTTCAGCCCGATTCATCCAGTGGTTTGAGCTGTGCGTTGATAGATCAGTCAGTCAGTCAGTCAGCTTTTCATTTTGCATATTTAGAAAATGGCTAGTCCTAGTTAGACTCACGCACTCCTATCTCCTCAAGAATAAATCCCTTTTGTTTGGATTTTTTTGTAATGGCTTGTTAGTTGTTTGCTGATTTCTAAAAAACTTATAGGCTTCATTACTTACAATATTTTTCCTGTAATCTACATAATATACATACAAAAAAAACCATACATACTAACTGACTGATATGAAAGTCATAATCTTTGCGAATGAACCCACGTTTACCTGTTATTTGTTCCTAAACACATAACTTCTCAACTACCAAGTGGATTATGTTGGGACTTTCTCTGTGTGGACCACAGGTAAACACATTTGGTAAAATCCAAATTTTTAAAAATCTCACGAGACCTCTTTCCTTATTCAGATTAAAATGTAGCCAATCTGTATCTCCGGATGCAAGTTATCTCTGTACCTAATAGAATATGATGGCTGCAGCTTTGCTTGGATTTAGGCACCAATAATAATTATTATTCTATGGATTTAGGTAATGCCGTGGATTTAGCAGGAAAATGCCGCGGGAACTCTTTGATTTTCCGTGATATAAAGTAAGGTTATGTCTGTCTCAGAAATGCAAGCTAAATAGCTTGGATTAGATAGGTTATTACCTATAGCAGGTTTTATCAATCCTCACGTTACAAATTCTAGATTATTTTTCTTTTTTAATTCAAAATAGTAGGCCTGTATTATTTACTTGTTTTAGATTTCAAACTATGTACCTATATTTTATTTACAGATCATCTTGGAGATGCTCTAGAGACTGGATGCGAGAAATGCACCGAAATTCAAAAAACTAAAGCAACAGAAGTAATAGAACACTTGATTAAATTTGAACGTGAGATTTGGAACAAGCTGACTGCCAAATATGACCCTGAAGGAGTTTGGAGGAAGAAGTATGAGGACCTGGCCAGGGAAAAGGGCATTGTCATACCAAAAGACTAAGATTGGTGTCAATCAGGGTTGAAAAAAACAAGGCATCCTATTTGAAATGTTTTCAACGAATATTTACAGTTTTTAACTTTTTTATTTATAATTTTATTCTTGGTTATTTTGTAATAAATAATACCTATATTTTAATACAGAACTGCAGTTTCACTCGGCTTTCTGTGCGAGGATAACTGTATTTTCCCGTGTGAGAATTTTTGCATAAAACTTGCCAATTTATACACGTGTAGCTTGTCACTTCAAAATCAGATTAGCTGTTTTGAAAATTAATCGGAACATTACCAAACAGCCAAAGAGACTGACAAAATGTTTAAAATGGCTGTTTGCAAAATATCATCATCATTAGGCTGGTCCGCTGGCTCACTACTTCTCACGGGTCTCTTCTCAGAATGAGAAGGGCTTAGATGGCCTGCTGGTCAAGTGCGAATTGGGCATTGGCAGACTTCCCACACCTTAGAGAACATTTAGAAAAACTCCCAGTTATCCAGGTTTCCTCACGATGTTTTGCTTCACCGTTAAAGCAGGAGTTATCAATGCACAGCTCAAACTACTGGCCGGGTCGGGCTAAAAATGCAGATATCTATTATGACCTAGACCAGCGATTCCCAATTGGTGGTCCGCGGAACCCTGGGGTTCCGTGGAAGGGTCACAGTGCCCGAGAGTTACCTAAATAAAACGTTTGTGGAAGACTCATAACCGCGCGGCGCGCCACACCGTCTAAGATGGATGGCCTACACGGCAGTCTAAGATGGAAGCTACCCGTTAGGTATACCTAATCCTAATCGGTTTCTACACGGCATCTTAACAACTCAGCATCTCGGCAACGCTCAATCGCTTGGTGTTACGTCTTTACCGGTACCGAAAACTTCCACCAGACCAGACTCAAGCCGGAAATCGAACCGGGACCTCCAACTTTTAATACAACAGTGCACGCACTGCGCCACGGAGGTAATTAACGTCATAGTATTTCTTTGTCACAATAAAATATGTTTTGCAATACTTATAATAATAAATATGTATTATTATACTGAATAGTACATTACTTTAATATCTTTCTAATGTCAAAAATAACAGCTCAGTGCTAAAAAATGCATTAGTTGTATTGTGACTCGTGAGAATTTGGTTTTTATTGCTTGGCAGCCTTGAGTTCTTTCTCGTACTTCTTGGTGTACTTCCTGTCAGGGTCGTACTTGGCGGTGAGCTGGTTCCAATAGTCCGACTCATGGTTGATGAGGTGGGCGATGACCGTGCGTGTGGCGCTGCGCTGGACATCCGTACATTTCCCACAGTAGTTTTCTACGGCCTCTTTGATATGTGCTGTTGATCAGAATTGTAGTTAAATACTATGTAGTATTATTTTTATTTTATTTTTATTTAAAGGCGGGCACGCAACTCTAACATTTCGGAGTTATATCATTATATTATATGTATTCTGTGGTTATATGCGTTTTAAGTAATTAAATATCACTTGCTTTAACGGTAAAGAAAAACATCGTGAGGAAACCCGTATGTCAGAGAGTTCTCCATAATGTTTTCAAAGGTTTGCGAATTCTGCCAATCCACACTTGGTCAGCGTAGTAGACCATAGTCTATAGTCTACCAGCCTGGCCAAGTGCGGAATATAATATGTGGAAAAGATTTCTTAGCCCGCACTTCGAATATTTTTATCTACAGTCTAGATCACTACAACTTCATATTATATTATATAAACTGTATGTGCCTACATACTCTGTAGCGATGTACTAAACCGACCAATGTTCAAGTAATACAGAGATTCCAGAACAAAGTACTCAGGGAAATAACAAATGCACCCTGGTATGTAAGAAATCACGATCTCCACAGGGACCTTAAGATAGAGTTCGTAAACAAAATCATCCAAAAGTACGCAGAAGCTCACCAACATCGACTTCGCCATCATGTTAATTTGGAGGCTGTGAAGCTTCTAGATAACATGGATATCAAAAGGAGGCTCAAAAGAACCAAGCCGTTCGAATTAGTGTTAAAAAGTACATAAGTGCAGCGTTTGTGTAATAGTGCTTGTGCTACTTTATTTTTCTAGGTCACAAGAACATAGTGAACTGTAAACTGTACGTGTTAGAATAAACTAAGGACAGTTATTGGACTGTAAATTAGATTTAAAAATTAATCATAAGTAGAAGTTTAAGCTAGAATAATATTACTAATTAGCCCATAGGCTAGATGGTAGTAGTAATAAAGCTGCCACTTTATAATGGTGCTTTATGGTAGGAAAAAGTCTAGATCAATGACATTTAATTATAAGTCCCGCAAATTGCTATTGCGCTAGAACCATGTCTCATGGACTTATACTCACATTTTAGTTCTTTGCCTTCGGGAGAGCATTTGCCTTGATCTAGAATGCATTTGACATACGGAAGCAGCAGCCGTCGGTTCGCAAGAACTTCCTTGACATCGATGCCATCGAATTTATCTGTGTAGTGTTCAGCAGGCTTGGCCACAACAAAGGAGATGAGACATAAGCTTGCGATAATTATAGGCTTCATTCTAAAAACAATAACATTTTGTTATTTACTAAATTTTCCCCCGTGGACGGAAAACAAGACCAACGTCTCGATTTTAAACATATTGAAAAGAATGATACGGCTATTCAACATAATATGTCTGTCGCTGATGCTCGGTCACGTTGCAATGAAAAACGCGAGAAAACGCGAGTAGCATTGAGAAACTTATGGTAACTGCTAAGATCAGAGGAAAGAGCCTCTGTGGACGTAGCGAGATGTTTGTCTAACCAGATAAGAAGAGCGGTCGACACACACTTTTGCAATGCCTTCCATACGGCTTCCAACAGAAAAAAAACTGGTCAAGTGCGAGTTAGGCTCGCACACGAAGGGTCCCTTACCATCGTAGAAGAAATAACATTTTTTTGTGATGTATCCGCAAATTCTCAGTTTTCGAAATTTCTCCCTTGTACTATAACTAAGATTTTGCTACCTGCCCATGATTCTAAGTAGGTCAACGGTAAGTACCATATAAGTTTTGGTTCTCTTGACCGGACAGACATACAAAGTAAAGTTCCTTTTTTCTCTGAAGATACGGAACCTTAGAAATGGCGCAATATCATGAAGTAGATGATATCTCGCGCGGGCCACGATTCTTAAAACGACTCGAGAAGAAGTGGAAGATAATCTCACTAAGTATTTATTTTTGGATTATTAAGAGACGCAGAAAGAAACTTTTTGAACCTATATTCACATTTACAGAACACTTATTTTGCTTTTTTTTTAATTAAATCACTTTAAAAAAAACAAGAATTTACTCGGTCCTTTGATTTTATTTTAATCCAACAACAACACGGTAACAAAAGCCATTTGGCAAAGGCTCGATCACCTTACTGGAAAGATCCAGCCTTCAAGTCGATTAAGTTTTGGACATCAATGAATTTACGTATACTAAAAATGTATTCATTGTACTAAGATACATTATAACGAAAATATTGTTGTATTACCTACTCACTTTACTATTTAAGATTGAAGTATTAAAACTGGTGGATATAATATCAGTAATAATATATACTTTCACGCACCAACTACGAATGTCAAAAGAACAAGGGCTGGTAGCATTTATATATAGGCTTTTGCAATTTCTGTTCCTTGTTGCCATAAGGTGTTAAACTTGTTTATCTTTTCCGTGAATCTATATCGTTAAAAATATGCAAAGGTAGAGTCCGTACATAGTAAATATTCTACAAAAACAAATTATAATTTTCATATAAATAGGCTTTGGGTAACTTAGTGCCTTTTTGTGATTAGTTTTTTTTACCTACACATTTATTTTAATAACGAAAAATTAATACAACTTTGTCCCAATCCAACTAAGCGTAAAGCTACTGCTAAGCAAATAGTTCTTATGTTTTTAATATGTTTTAATGATATTGTAAGAAGTAATAATAAAAAGAACCTGAACTCAGATTATCATCCCCTTTATCTCACTCATACTATTTTAAATAGTAGAGATCGCTTCACAGCGATAAGGCCGCTAATTGTATGTTTTCTTTTATATGTAACTTTTTTGTGTCAAGCAAGCTATATGCCCGAAATTCAGTCCGTCATAATTTATTATTACTACTTACTAGCATTTCATGTGACTTCGTACGGGAAGACGAGCATAATTAGTGCACTTACAAAATGAAATTAATTTAAATTGTAATAAATTATGTGGAATTCAGGGTACCTACTTAGTAATTCACATAATTTATGTACTTAGTTGTGATTTTCTTTGTGAATCAAATTTACTAGTAGCAACTTTAAATTCTTATTGCTTATTAGTTAAATAATTATTTAACAGAATATTTTTTAAACAAATAATAAGTAGTGCTGAAAGCGAATAAAAGATGAAGAGCAAAATGAAACTAGCAAAGTGTCTCAGTTTTTTTTATTCATACATGAATAAAAAAATTGTATTGTATTGTAATGAATAAAAGTTTACAAACGTTTTACAAGTGCTTATGAATAATGTGAAATAGTGAATAATGATTCGTATAAAATTCCAGTAAAGTAGAAATTAAAAAAAACTTCATAATTATTCTCGTCCCACGCCAGTAGAAGTGACCTAACATAGGCGCCATAGGCCACTCGCCTAGTCCTAAAATTTTAATTTGCACGAAATTCATAATACAATATGTCTTGGTTCTTTCGACTATGTAGAAACCAGTGTCGCTCTGAGGTTTGGAGACCCCTGACCTGTTTTATGGTACATCCATCGTGACCAACCTTCAACCTACTAGTACATCGCTACAGAGTATGTAGGCACATACAGTTTATATAATATAATATGAAGGTGGGCCAAACTGACGGAATCAGCAATAATTTTACTATTGTAAAAAACATATAGTTGAATTTAGCTCTACCTCCTTTTTTTGAAGTCGGGTAATAATATTTTATTTTAGCAGTCTATGTTATTTTATATTCGTTTGTATAAATAAAATAATACAAATCAATTTAACAGCATTCTTTATTTAATTTTAATAATTTTGCTAGTATAATTTAATCTTGCTTAAATACATAAATAACATCTTCGAACTTTACAATAATAATTAAATTATATCGCTATAAGTATTTTAAAAGCTTTAATTAAATATCAGTTCCTAAAATGTTAAGTTAAAATTATTCAATCATTTGCTGGACTATTAGCTTGTTTTTAGTAATCGAGCACTGTATTGTATAACAAAATATAAATTGAAATAAATAAATAGATGTACTTAGTCCTCCTTGCAGCTTGTACCCTTTATTATGATCAGTGCTCATTATAATGCTCCTTCTGGTTTAAATAGTTTTACTAACATATTTTAACATATTTTTTAGGCTACGAAATTTCCTAGGCCGCAACTTCTTTAAGTTCCTTCTCGTACATACTGACGTATTTGCGTTCGGGGTCGTACTTGGCGCAGAGCTGATTCCAGTACTCCTTCTCCTTATTGATGAGATGAGCGATCACTTTCTTCGTTCCGTTTTTCTGGGCGTCTGTGCAGTTCCCGCAGTTATTTTCAAGCGCCTCTTTTATGTGCACTGAAATCAAAGAGTTCAAAATATTACCAGACTCGCTTAAAAATATACTTTTTCTAAATATTAACACGTAAGAACGATTCATATTTTATGTAATGTACAAATTTTATATTTTCGGAGACCTTTCATTTGATGCCAAATTCGATAGATTTAATTTTAAATTTAAAACAACTTTATTGTTAATAAATTTACAGAGAGTAAGAATACAGGATACACTTGAAAAACAAAGGGCGACCTTATCTCTAAAGTGATCTCTTCCAGGCAACCCATACTTAAGAACTTATAGAACTGTAAGACGGGGAGTTGCAAGCAATGTAGCTATATATATATAATATATATATATATATATATATATATATATATATAAAACATATACACTTTAATAGGTACATACTATAAAATATAATATATTATAATAAAATATAATTTTTTTTATATAGATTTATTTCAATTTTTCGATTACCTCCCTGGCACAGTGACGAGGATTGCCTTGACAGGGATCATTTTAGGGAATTTATAATTTCTAAATTGTTTGGTCTGGTGGGGGCTACGGCAGTAGCTAGTTACCATCCAACCGGCAATGCCCGTAAAGCAATTCAGCGGTCCAGTATACGATGCCGTGGAGAAATTAGAAACGTATGGGTTCAATGAAACTACTATGCCTCTTCCCAACGATCGAACACTCTATAGGTGCCTAAAATATCACTATAAGTACGTTAGTACTATTATATTATTCTGTGCTATAAGTAAAAAATACATATTTTTGCTATTTTTAGCAAGTTTTTTCGTGACCGCGATCCGCGACCATGTGACCATGTATGTGAAGGTGAAGCCTGCAATTTTATCTGACGTGCAATCTTAATAAACTAGTTGATAGTCGCGATTTAATCCACGTGGATTTAGGTTTCAAAAACCCCGTGGGAACTCTTTGATTTTTCTGGATAAAAAG
Organism: Maniola hyperantus; assembly: GCF_902806685.2. Classification (NCBI taxonomy): domain Eukaryota; kingdom Metazoa; phylum Arthropoda; class Insecta; order Lepidoptera; family Nymphalidae; genus Maniola; species Maniola hyperantus. The sequence continues at coordinate 6,498,658 of NC_048555.1, forward strand.
TAAGCTATGTCCATCTCCAGAATGCCAACCATCAAGAATATCTCTGTATCTAGCAAGTAAATGATGCCAACAACTTTGTCCATGTTTTTGTGGGGTATTTTAAAAATCCCGTCGAAACGCTTTGATTTTCCGAGACCTACTCCCAGTAAATTAAAGAGTAAACGAAAAGTAGCCTGTATCCTTTCTCGGGATGCAAGCTGTCTCTGTACCACACGGTTAAACAGATAGGCCGTAAAAACTAGCAGACAGACCAGTGGCGTGCACAGAGTTTGAAGCCAGGGTAAGCATTAGTAAGATAGGCCTTAGATACACCTTATAGAGACCTGCTGAATGGCAGGTCATAAAGAAAAATGAGCACTGGTCATTTCAACTAGGGTAAGCAGTACTTTTATGCCTCTATGAATTGCACGCCACTGAGACAGACACACCCACTTTCGCATGTATAAGAGTACTAGCTGATCAACTCAGCTTCGCTCGAGTGGTACTTGACCAATTCCAACGGAATCTCAAATCTAACGTGCGTTTACGCACTCGACGTGGACGAAGTCACGTGAAAAGGCTACTGGTTTATAAAATAAACAGGAGTACGATAGCTAGTTTCAAATATTAGCTGTTTGTAGAATTTAATAGCGGAATACACAACTCTTGTTAAATAATAATATTATTATTTTTGAATTCATTCATCTACATTCAGTGTCAATGAATTATACTTTAATGCTTAAAAAATGGTCATTTTTAGGGTTCCGTAGTAAACAAGGAACCCTTATAGTTTCGCCATGTTCGTCCGTCTAGACTATTAGTGCTAGAAATCTGTAATTGGGCATGGGTATAAATTTTAATCACGCCGACAAAGTGGTGAAATAAAATTGTGATAAATGTTTTTTTAGGGTAGCTCCCCAACTACATGTAAAGTGGGGGTGATTTTTTTCCTCGTCTACCCTATACTGTGTGGTATCGTTGAATAGGTCCTTTAAAAATATTGTGGGTATGGGAACATCATTTTTCGATTTCTAGATCCGTTTGTAAAATGTGATGTTTTAAACTGCTAATTTTTATTAGAGTCAAGTTTCCCCTCTATCAGCCAAATGATAGTATATAGGAACGTGAAAAAATTCACAGCAGTTGTATATATAATCAATTTTAAAGGAAAACTATCATAGCTAAGTAGGGTCCGCAGGTTAAGGAGTTATATCTGTTTTCCGAGGTTATTATTGTACGTAGATATTATGAGTTGCATATTAATGTATACTATTTATAGTTTTTTTGTATCTATTGAATTTGTGATTGAATTGTGACTACGGAACCCTTCACTGCACGTGGCCCGCCACGCAATTGGCCGGTTTTTATTATTTTTGCCAATTTTGGAACTAACAACTTTTTTGATACGCTAAAAAGTTTTTTGCACAAAAAGACTTCAACGCAAGCATGGCTCTTCTAATTATTTAATTATTATAATTAATAAACTTAATCAAATCCGGTAGTAATTTAAAGCAAGTAATTTTCCGTTACCAAAAAAAAATTTATTATGTTCATAACAAGAGCTGTATATTATACAGCTAACCTCAGTGTCATTGATCATGATTCATGAGTCATAAGCGCAAGATCTTACCTTCATCTGATATTTTCTACGTAAAAATACACGAGTGTTTATTTTGCATGCACCTCTTTGTGTACTGAACACAAATAAAAAATCGTTTCCAAGTAAAATCGATGGATCTATTTTTATTTCAGTGTACCTACCTATACCTAGTTATTATTTTAATTCAAGACTCGTTACTCGTTAAAGAATTAGTTACGTGATGTCTTATTAGTTAATTAATTTAGTTAGCAATTTTATTATAGACGAAAACTACTTACTTTTCAACTCCTTTCCTTCGGGAGAGCATTTGCCTTCTTCCAGTATACATTTGAGGTAGGGGACGAGCAGACGGCGGTTGGCCAGGATTTCATCCAAGTCGATGTTGTCATACCGATCGGTGTACTTCTCGGGCCCGGCGAGGCATACAGCCACTAAGGCGAACAGGCAAACGATAGTCTTCATGTTAGAAGCTTCACTGAAAAATATACAATTTAATTCTGAAAACGGTTTGATTTTTATTCCATCCAAATGTTTTGATTTTTTTTTTAAAATCTCTATCTCCATTCCATTCTATCTCCATTCCGAATTTCAGCCAAATCCGTGCATTAGTTTTTGTGTGACAGAGTAACAAATATACACACATACAAACTTTCGCCATTATAATAACAGTAACTACTTATGCTATCGACTTAAAATTAGGAATTGTTTTAAATAATGTTTGCCCAACCTTATTACAGTTAATGAAATATCGCTGCAATTATTATTTCAGTAAAACAAAAGTATCCAAATAAATAAGAATCAATTGTGGCCTGATAAGTATAAAATATTTTTTTATTGATGAACTTTGCTGGCTCATTTTCAGGGCAAAGGATCAGCCTGGCTGTCCAGTGTAGAAATGCAACCAGTATTCATGGCACCATTCCACGCGGGCATAATTTGTACAGTAATTAGATAAGGGTAGCTTTATGTTTTACTGCAAAACATTTTCAGTAAAAAAACTGTAAGGTCCACATATACCTACTCATGAGATTTTCAGGAGGTGAAGCTGTAAAATGTAAAGTGTGAAATGTTTCTGTAAGAGTTTCAGGTAAGAATAAAAATAAAGATTACAGTCGAATCTCAGACTATAATCTCGGACATCCACACTATAATATTATAAACTAGATGATGCCCGCAACTTCGTACGCGTGGATTTCGGTTTTTAAAAATCCCATGATAATTCTTTAATTTTCTGAGATAAAACGAAGCACCTTACCCAGGATGCAAGCTATCTCTGTACCAAATTTCGTCAAAATCAGTTGAACGGACGGGCCGTGAAAGGCTAGCAGACAGACAGACAGACAGACAAACTTTCGCATTTATAATATTAGTATTGGATGCGAAAGTGTGTCTTCTGAGTTCTGCTATCTATTCACGCCCCACCAGTTTAACCGATTTTGATGAAATTTGGTGCAGAGATAGCTTGCAACCCAGGAATGGACACAGTCTACTTTTTATCCCGAAAATCAAATTGTTCAAACGGAATTTTTGAAAAACCTATACCTAACCTATCGCTTGTTTTTTATATAACCCAAAAAAAGAAATTTCTTATTTTATCTCGTCTAAAGCTCACCTGTTATTAGATGTTTAACCACGGATTAAATCTGATTCACTGCTTACCTCTCATTACCGATGTGTCTTTTTATACTTATTCATTGAGGACAATATTAAAACTAAGTACTTGTGTTTATTTACCTAATACTTTCCGTGACGTTGACACGAGCATCTAACATAACCACCATATAATGCAGCGAGAGCCAAGGTTTTGACCTCTTCTAGGTATTGTTATCCTGATCCATGATAATTGATATATGCAGCATTATTTAATTAAATTCCTTCGATAAAAGCTTATATGTTTTCTCTTTAGGTATGTCTGTCTGTAAAATAAAGTTACTAGCCGACCCGCTCCGCTTCGCTCCAGTGGACTCTTTGAAAATTGGTGATTAATATACTAATAAACTTTACTTTTCTTTTCTTTTGCCCACTTTTCTTTAAATAATATTTTATGTCCTAACTAGCTAATATATTATATGTATGTCAAATTGCTAACTAAATGATATGTTTTAGGTAAGGAGATAAATACCTACTATTCTTAGATCTTACATACTCGATAATAATATTTACAATTCTGGACTGAAGAAAATCAACAATCTTATTATTTAATCTAACAGTTAGGTTTATCTTGAAATAACTTGTTAACAGCGATTTATTTACTTAACTTTAGCTTGGATATTTTCTATAGGGATGGTAACTCAAAATAAAACTAATAAATCATAAATAAATAAAAATGAAAATAATTTATTTCAAATAATATTAAGTTATTTTATCGTATTTAATATAATACTATCGTGCTTAAAAATGGCATAGTTAGGATGTACATATTGTAATGTATGTATATTACAAAGGTACTTCTTATTTAATTTATTCTTGTTTAAAATTATGTTTTTATTTACAAAAAAAATTTATTAAGTATCTACTTGAATATTAATTATTTATTTGAATTGAATCGATTTCTTGGTATTTAACATAAGCAGAAACTTAATTATCTGGACTAGTAGATAATACATTAATACGGATAACTCTATACTTAGTTGGTGATTTGAGAAACGAGAAGTATTAGAGCTAGCGCGCACCACTGTAAAATTCCGTGCGTTTTTTCCGGCAAAATCTGTGAACTATAGAACTACATAGAAGTGTGTGTACTGCGGAATTATATCCGCACCAGATTTTGATAGATTAAATCAAATTTGCGGATTTTAAAACACACCGCAACTCCCCGCGCAGTAGTGCGCGCTAGCTCTTAGCGTAATGTTAAACATTTCTTCCTAAAACTCGGGCTTTCACTTTTTTTTCATGCATGTTTCGATAAAAATATACTTAGGTAGTGTCCGCTAGCAATAAACTTACAGAGGCAAGCTCTCATTGTCAATGTCAATTTTTGCAAGATTTACTTAAAGTTAAGGTTTTTATTTTTATTACAAACATAAAAAGTCAATACGGAAGCATTTATCTCTATAAGAGACAAACATGTATATAGAGATTTTAGTATACAAAGCAGAAATTCATTTCCTGCGTAAGTGATACTCAGATAAATTATCTCTGGTACAAGTGACTTGCCACGGCTAACTTCCTACAAGTTTTATCGCTAATGGACTTAGCCTGAATAGTCGGGTTTCTACTGCATTTTAGGGATGTTATGTTTAACCCTTGATTTCTCTCAGTTCATTCTCATATTTCTGAGTGTATTTGTGGTCTGGGTCGTATTTGGCGACGAGCTTGTCCCAGTAAGCCGGTTCGTGGTTGATAAGATGGGCGATCACAAGCCGAGTCCAATTGAATTGGACTTTTGTGCATTTCTTGCAGTAGGTTTCTAGAGCCTCCTTAATGTTTGCTGAAAACGAAAATTTAGATTATTAGAAACAGAAAAACTGGCATGGCTGCCTTTCTACAGACTGAACAGGTGGTAGTCACAGACGAAGTCCTACATGAAACATAAATATAATAGCTTATGCCCGCGATTTCATTCCCCTGGACTACACAAATTTCAAACCTCTATTAATTTACCCCCTTAGAGCGTTTGTGCACTCATTCGTGATTTTACGGATCTGTCAAAAAATACGAATCAAATCAAATCAGTCACGGTAAAAGCAACCAGAAAAGGGGATTTCCAAATCCTTTTTTTAGTTACTGTTTTTCACCAGAGGTATTTAAAAACAGTCCGATGAAGCCAGAAGAACTATTTATCGCCATCCAATCCAATAGCCATCGTGGGTAGGTAGGCATTGCACTGCTTTTAATTTCCTCTCCCGAATGGTTTTGTTATAATCGGTTCCTGATATGGTATCTAATCTAATGAAGTTATTACCGACTGCGCCAGTAGGTAGGTACGAGTATGTATGTAATCATGACGTATTTATGTAAAGATCGTAGTTATACTCGCTTGGCTGTAATGGTACAAGTGTCAAAAATTTAGGTAGGTATTGTAGGTACGCGACAGGTGACGTGCGGGTGTGTGAGGCGTCCTCCCGCCTCATACCCCGATTGCCATCTCGACCTGTCGCGTAGGTACTATGCATATATTCTCTATTTACTCCTCGTTGATTAGCCTGTTTTTTAATCTATAAGTACCTAAGTTTTTGTACAGGTTTTTGAGAATATAATGTCGGTACGGTTTACGAAAAAAAAAAATTGAATTATAAAAAAAATTAAAAATAAGTTAGAGGGTTGGATGAGTTAACCAAGATAAAAAGGATCGGTGTAAGAAGTTTGTCCAACTTCAACAATCCAAATGATAGAGACTGATAGACAAATCTTCTAGAGCCACAAAACCCAGGCCCGGGCCCACAAAATCAGCGTAGAGTGTAGACAATAGTAGTTACGTACCTACTGTCAGTGATTATGATGAAATAAATAAAAATTGGCAGTCAGTGGGGGACTGCCGAAAAAAGAATAACAGTGTGTTCTGAATTTTCAAATTAATTCTACTTAGTATCAAAAATTAAAATTATAACCACATTTACAACCAATATAATTGTAAATTATCAATAAGTGGTTTATTTAGTCTTTACATTCATCGTCACTGTTATCATGCATGTCGGTAACGCGATCTTGAAGTTTTTACCCGTCCCGAAATCGCCTAAAAGAAATTTTCACTTATAAAATTTGTTTGCACTTACATTTAAGCTCCCGTCCTTCCGTGGTACACTTGGCTTTCTCTTCAAGGATGCAAGTAAGGTAGGTAATAAGCAGCCGCTTATTATTGAGGATTTCATGGACATCGACATTGTCGAAGCGGTCAGTGTAGGTATCTTCGCCAGCAGATGCAAGGCCTGCTACCACCAAGATGCACAAAACTGTAACGAGCTGCATTCTGAAAATGAAGAAATTATGGATTATGAGACAGACCGGTGCAAATAAGCGGTGATAGCCTAGTAGTAAGACGTCCGCCTTCTTTTCGGCAGGTCCAGGGTTCGATCCCGGGCACACACCTCTAACTTTTCGGGGCTATGTGCGTTTTTAAAAGAATTAAATATCACACTTGCGGTGGTTAAAGGTGAAGGAAAACATCGTGAGGAAACTTGCATGTCTGAGAGTTCTCCGTGTTCTCAAAGGTGTGTGAAGTCTGCGAATCCGCATTGGTCCAGCGTGGCAGACTATGGCCTAAACCCTTCTCACTCTGAGAGGAGACTTGTGTTCACTAGTGGGTCGGTAATGGGTTGATCATGATGATGATGATGATGAGACATATCTAATGCTTGGACCCACACTAAACGCTACAGCAGCAGCGATGGCATAAAAAGTCAAAAAAATCAAAAGTCAAATAATTAATTTAAAATCTAAATACATATATATCTAAAAAGAAAAGTTGACTGACTGACTGATCTTTCAACGCACAGCTCAAACTACTGGACGGATCGGACGATATATTATGATGTAGGCATCCACCAAGAAAGGATTTTTGAATATTCAAGGCAGTGGCCTATGGCAGTGAAATAGGGGTTTGAAATTTGTGTAGTCCACGCGGACAAAGTCGCGAGCATAAGCTAGTAGGTAATAAATTACACTTATTGATGGTCGGTTGTTGCATTTGTAAGATGATAAATGGTGATATGATGGTGATAATTTACGCGAACTTAAAACCAAAGCTACGAGGGTTCTAAAGGCGCCAGATCTGAGAAGAGCCCACAACAAACATAGGTGCGACAAACAGTCTCTCTCTGTACGTCGTATTCTTTATTGCTGAGGGTTGTGACCACTTTCTTTTAATCACATAATGAATCTTGGGATAAGTAGTTATGCGGTGGATTCCCAGATCCTTCAGCATGAAAGAGACTTGACTAAGAGAACAAAATTTCGACTCTGTGGTTTTTACTAACCGGGGCCGACGACGACGGCTTAACGTGCTCCCCAAGGCACGGAGGAAACGAAAAGACTAAATTCAACTCCAAAGTCAGTCACCCATCCAATTTCCGACTTGGGTCAACATTGCTTATCAACCGCAAACGATTGATATAATAGGTACGTTGTAAAACTAAGTCACCATCCCCATCGGCCCATTTTTGTTAAATTAAAAGAGATCCAAAACAAAATCAAGTTTGAACTTTGACACAAAATAAATTAAACTACGAGTTAAAAAACACTGCTAAAGAACATTAGTTACCTATATATACCAAACCAGCCAAATATGGTAGGTATAAATTATTTTGACAATTCAAAAGCACTCGTAATTTATGTTTATTTGAATAAAAATCTGTATAAAACTAATAAATAATTACTTAAATTTCATTATTTTTAAATATAAATATAATATGTATTCTACTTAAGTAGGATAAAAATCAATCAATAATAGTTATCAGGTTCCTCTGTTGAGTAAATTCTCGTTTTCATTAGATTCTACACAAATCAAGTTTACGCATAGAATAACAGTGACAAAAAACGTAAAGTATGGAAAACTACCTAATGAAGAAGATTATTATCAAGACTTTTAGGTAACCTACAGAAAAATCATAAAAAAACTACCTACAATTTAACTGCAGTGAATTAAATTAACTAGGTAAGTAGGTACATTGTTAGTTGTTACATGAATCATCAACACAGAGAACGATCTAAAAAATAGTACTTAGGTAAAATAAGCACGATTCCTACCTTATTTTTAAAAAAATCACTAGCGTTCTTTCGTCGTTCACAGTTGTCTACGGAGTCCAGAAGGCTAAACATTAGAAGTTATTATATACTAATACAGAACGAGATATATTGGGACGTAACAAACAAGTTTTGGCTATTACTAACTATTCACGGAAAGCTATTTCGTCAGTGCTGTCGTTAATTAATCGATAAACTCAAAAAATCGATGCCTTAATACAATTTTTTATCTAATTGCTGTTCTAATAATAAGTCCGTAGGTACGATGTAGCTGGAAATATTCATTTTATTATTGTAGAATGTTCGATCATTAATTATTATCAGTATCATTCATTTTAAGTTCATTCTTCTACAAGCGGTAATTACTTTAATGTTTTAGACCACCTACGGCTTTTTTACCCGACTACAACGAAGCCCAAAGAAAGGTTATTTAAATTTATAAACATGCCCTTGGCTGCAATCAGACCCGCTGGCAAGTGATGATGCAGCTTTCCTCTAGGATGCCTTCACTTTTGACTTAAAGATATCTAGATATTAAAAAGGTGGCTTGGTGGCAGTCTACATGGTTATAGCACAGAATACTTAATAATAACTTTCAGGTCATACATAGCAAGGATTATTACAATAAAGGCTGCTTTTCTCCAAATGAATGGATGCAAGGATGCATAGCAAAAGATATAGAATCGCTTTATTTTGATAGCGTGCTTACTAAAAAAGTAAAGTTTAATAAATTATTAACGTTTAAGGGTAGACACCCTAGGGTGTTTCTAATACTACTCCGTAGAAAATATAAAAAATTTGACTTATAAAGTCTAATTTCTTTGACGTAACATTTTGTACACCTTTATTACCTGTTATCTCCCAAAGCTACCACGATCCAAACAAACGTTCCTCCCAGTGTTGGGGACATACGTAGAGAAACTTTCAACTTTTATAAAATAAGGAAGGTTTGGCACGCCCTGCTGGCTCTCTCTCTATAAGTCGATTTACAATTTTGTGTCATTACAAGTTAGTATTATATTGGGTGTTTCAGTCAAGATAATCTCAGTGGTACCGGAATTAGGAAAGTCACCCCCTGGCTCGGAGAGCACGTAAAGCTGTTGATCTGATCTCTTCCAGTCGTGTTGGATTGCTGCAGACCCATCGGACTAAGTACCTACTATGATAGTAAAGACACAGAAGATATAATAGTTCTAACGTAGTATAGAGTAGAGAATGCAACTATAGTACGCACATGTTGAGATGGCAATCAGAACATGAGGCGGGGGGCGCCCCGCACTATCCCACACCGGGTTAGCGTGGGGGCTATGCGGGTGTCGTTTACTATAGATTCTAGGATCTCCCGTGCAGGTGGTTATCTCTGTTGGATAGGTCAATGAACTAAATCACAAATATGTATGTATCTATGTACTTAATTGATACTTGTACTTTAAAGAATACTAGGTGAGCGATAACTTTGTTTCATTAATACTAGCTGATGCCCGCGACTTCGTCCGCGTTTTCAATAATCCTATGCGAACTCTTTAATTTCCCGGGATAAAAGTAGCCTATGTCACTCTGCAGGTATTTAACTATACCCATGCTAGAAATCACGTCGAGCCGTTGCGACGTTATTGAAGGATAAACCAACAAACCAATAAACTAATAAACAACAGGTAGTGATATATATTATGCACCTACCTAACAGATAGTTGTATGTACTTAAGATAACTTTATGCCCGCGACTTCAACCGCGGTAATTTAGGCCTTTGAAAATCCCATGGAAGTTCTTTGATTTTCCGGAATAAAAAGTTGCCTATGTCACTCTCCAGGTCTTTAACTATACCAACCCAATACCCATGTGAAAAATCACAAAAATCACGTCGATCCGTTGTTCCATTGCGACGTGATTGAAGGACAAATCAACAAACAAACACACTTTCGCATTTATAATCATTTATGGGTACTTAGTGATTTTTCTCCATTAAATTTTTTGCCTACAATCGTCTACGCTATTCGTTAACCAGTTCAACAGCTTTTTTTGTATTGTATCTACGCTAGCTAGGAACAACAATATTCTCAATTATTATTTACTAGCTGATGCCCGCGACTTCGTCCGCGTGGTTTTACGTTTTTCAAAATCCTGCGGGAACTCTTTGATCTTCTGGGATAAAAAGTAGCCTATGTCCTTCCCCGGGATGCAAGCTATCACTGTACCAAATTTCATCAAAATCGGTCGAACGGATGGGCCGTGAAAAGCTAGCAGACAGACAGACAGACAGACACACTTTCGCATTTATAATATTAGTATGGATTAATCCTTTTAAATTCACATTTTTAAATACTCTGGTTTTTCAAATTACTTGGGTATTAGAAATTATCAACTCATCATCATCAACATCATCCGGCTCCCTACCAAGCACGAATCGGGGATGTAGGTTTTTAAAAATCCCGTGACAAATCCAGGATAAAAAATCCTATCTCTTTTATGGTATAGTCAGGGTATTAAGCTATCTTCATTTCAAATGTCAGCCAAAGCGCTTCAATTGTGAAAGACTAACAAACTTCTAGCATCCATACTTTCACTTTTATAATATTAGTAGTTGGTGCCCGCGACACGATGTTTAAAGAATCCCGCAGGAATCATGGATTGTACGGGATAAAAAGTGGCATATGCGTTAATCCAAGGTATACTTATCTTCATTCCCAGCCAAATCCGTCTTGTGTGAAAGAAGAAACCTCAATAGCTCAACAGTTACAGAAGCAGACTGAATTCTGAAAGGTTGCCGGTTCAAATCCCACCTGTTGCCCTATTGTCGTACCTTCGCTTTACGCCTAATTGGAAGGGAAAGGATAATATTAGGCATCATGATGAACTTGACTAATATTCTTATTTTTTTAACCGGCCAAGTGCGAGTCAGGCTCGCGCAACGAGGTTGCCGTACTACAGTCATATTTTTCGACATTTTGCATGATAATTCAAAAACTATGATGCATAAAAATAAATAAAAATCTGTTTTAGAATGTAGATACAGTTGAAGACCTTTCATATGGATACCCCACTTAATATAGTTATCTTTTGTGTGATATAACTAGAAATTCACGGTTTTCAGATTTTTCCCCGAATGTCTGCTACAAGACCTACCTACCAGCCAAATTTCATGACTCTAGGTCAACGGGAAGTACCCTGTAGGTTTCTTGACAGACCGACAGACAGACAGCAAAGTGATCCTACAAGGATTCCGTTTTTCCTTTTGAGTTACGGAACCCCAAAAACACAAAAACACACATACAAACTTTCACCTCAATAATGTTAGTGTGATCAGGAATAGGATTGTGTTCTTTCGCCGTTGTATCAAGAATCAAAAGGGATTAGGAGATTATAACCAGAAGTCAGAAGCAATCACTTCCATCATAGCGCCCGCGCCAGTAAGGTCGTCTAGTTTATTCCATCCGCGTAACTAGTTCTTGAAATTAATCCATTTAATTAAACTCAAATTTTATTCCAAGTTTCCACTAACTGTATTTGACGTCAAGGCTTGAACGCACATTGATTTAATGTTGTTGTTGTTGTGTCATATAAAGATTATAAGGAGTTTCCAAGAAATTACAGCTATAAATATTTATCGCTACCTCACTAGTCACTACCCATATTATAATAAATGCGAAAGAGTGTTTGTTTGTTGGTTTTTGGTTTGTTGGTTTATCCTTTAATCACGTCGCAACGGAGCAACGGATTGACGTGATTTATTGTATGGGTATAGTTTAAGACCTGTAGAGTGACATAGGCTACTTTTTATCCCGGAAAATCAAAGAGTTCCCATGGGATTTTAATATTCCCAAATCCACGCGTACGAAGTCGCGGGCATCAGCTAGTAATTAATAAAGTTTATAAAGTTCTACGAAAATACTTCCAACAAACATACACTTTCGCATTTACAATAGGGGTAGCGATGATCATAACTTAGTCTGAAGTCATATTTTGTTTTCGAAAAATTGCAAACATCTGCAAAATAAGTCATCATGCGCCGATTCCTCAAGGTACCTACCTACTGTCAGCTTACTTGCCTCGATACCTATGTTGCAAATTGAAAGAACACTTATAGGTATCTACTATCTACGCATACCTATATCGATTTATCCCTGAAGCCAGTCCCCACAAACAAAATGCGATTATTCTTCGATAAGTCACAAAATCTTTGATTTTTATAGTTTACATTTATAATTTTATTAAAATATGATGGAACAATCATAGTGACCTAAAAATTAAGTTGCTCATTTCAATGACAAATGCAGAATTTGCAAAATTTTATAAACTAGAATTTTCATGCAAAGTAAAAAATTCTAATCTATGTAATCTTGATTAGAATTTTCCTTAATTATTATGCTAGTTCCGTCCATTTCCGTCTTTACCATAGGGGCATGAGGGGCATGACTCAGCACGAAACCAAGGCCCCCGGTCAGACATGGCCCCCGAGCCCCCGAAATTCTGAATCCCAGTATGTACCCATGTATTTTTCATCCAATAAACCAATTAATAAGCGTTTAGTAAACGTTTTTGTATATTATGTAAATATACAAAAAACTGGAAGAAATCGTGCTCGCTTCACTTCCCTTATTATTCAATACCTAATTAGATTCTGATTGGTCGCATTCATTATGATTTATGAGTGAACATCTTTTGTGAAATTGAGTTTTTTCACTCGCTTCTCTCGTGCTCATATTGCGTTATTACATTTACGGACCCCACCGGGGATCAAATTTGGGATGAATCAAGAAACGAAGAGCTCATTTGATGATGCGGATACCGCTCCAGGCCTCCGACGGACTTAGTCTGCCGCTGTCAGAAAGGCCCCAAACTCTATGTGCTAAAATTGCATACATGCTAGAACGGCCCTGGCCGTCTTATTTATGCAAAATGTGTGTAGACCTTATAAAAACAAATTAATAGACGTCTTATGACCTTTGAGCGTCTGAGTCAGGTCATTATAGTGCAAGGGCGTTAGGACCATTTAGCTAACTATTTTAGTAACTAAGTTAGTAGTTTTATCTTTTGTTATAGTACTAATAGTAGGAAAAGTAAATATGTACATATAATATCCATCCATACTAATATTATAAATGCGAAAGTGTGTCTGTCTGTCTGTCTGTCTGCTAGCTTTTCACGGCCCAACCGTTCAAACGACTCATTTTCGCATTTCCAATGTTAGTATGGATTATGATTTTCTATTTGTTTTTTGTACAGAGGTACTACTTACCTACTAGTAATTATAGTTTTAATTTAATACGTAATTATAATGTAGGTAATTGTTTATTGTCCCAAATAAATGAAAATTAAAATAAACAACAAGATCAATTAAGTAGGTAGGTACTTACAGGAATGCGACTTTACAGTGTTTTTAAATACCTAATTGAAAACCTAGATAACTATAGCCCGCGAAAGGTCGAGGTGGCATTTGGGGTATGAGGCGGGGAGACGCCCCGCACATCTGCACGTCACCCGCGTTAGCCCGCACTGGGTTAGCGCGGGGGCTGTGCATGTGCAACATGGGGTTATTCAAGGGGTGGACCAACAAACTACTGAAAGGCCGGCAACGCATCGGCAGTTCCTCTGGTGCTGCAAATGTGCATGGGCGGCGGTAATCACATAACATCCTGACCCGCCTATTTTCTCGTTTTCTCGCTATCTCTATTTAAAAAAATGTGTGCGGCGTCCCCACCCCGATTGCTATCTCGACCTGTCGCGAACTATAGTACATACTACACTCGAACATTTAAGAATTTTATTGAAACTCAATTAAATAGTAAAATAAAAAGAAAATAAACACTAGCTCAGAAAAGGCCTTTTTAAGATTTGATTGGACCGTGGAGTGGAATATTACTCACAAAAGTATTTTAAAATCCAAGTAAGACGGTAGAAATTGTTTTGCCTTGTATTTTCAATTACAGTGGTTATAAGTAAAGCTAACCGGTCCTTACAGATTTACGTCACAGATACATACATACTCATCCTACGTAAAAAGTAAAAACCCAGACGCGTACCTACCTACTTATAAATAAATTATAATAAAGCAGTAGGTACCTATAGTTTTTTTCATTATTACATAGATTAGTATTACATAGGTTTAGAGCGTTTGTAAAAATACGAATCAAATATCGTATTTGTATAACGGCCACTTCGAAGAATCGCGGATGCTCGAACCGAATACAGATGAGTGCACAAACGCCCTTAGCCAGTGGCATAACTATACTGTTAGAGTCTCGTAGTAAATTCATCGTATAGCGCCCTCTTGCAATGTAAAGAGTTCAACCAACGTAGTTGTAGTTTCTTTTACTACGTAAAGTACGTACAAACGCTTTTATTTATTGTATACATTTTCCTGTAGTTGCTAAATTTTGTAATAAGTAATAAATGTTAGGATCCGTGTCGCCGCGAAAGACGCGATCTCATGTCTTGGGGCCCCCTCCTGCCGGGAGCCCCTGGCATTCTGCCCGTCTTGCCAGTTGCTACCCTATTGTTACGCCACTGGACTTAACTATGTTGTATAGTAACATTACAACCTACTCAGTAGATTATTATTACGCAAATATAAAATATCTATATCACATATATTTACATTGTATATATTTTCCATTTAGTTGTTAAATTTTGTAATAATAAATGTTATGATCCTCATATCGCCGCGCCGGGAGAGCCGCGGTCTCATATGTTGGGGGCCCCATCCAGCCGGGAGCCTCTGTCATTCTGCCCGTCTTGTCACCCTTTTGTTACGCCACTGGACTTAAATATGTTTATTGTAACATTTTTAATTAAAAAAAATTAACTACCTAGTCAACAGATCATCACGATATATTTATATTACAAAGAAATTATGTACATAATCCCTACCCATAGTCCCTAACCATAATATTATTATAAATGCGAAAGTGTGTTTGTTTGTTGCTTTGTTCTTCAATCACGTCGCAATCGAGCAACCGACATAATTTTGCATGAGTATAGTTAAAGACCTGGGAAATGACATAGGCTAATTTTTAGGGTTCCGACCTCAAAAGGAAAAACGGAACCCTTATAGGATCACTTTGTTGTCTGTCTGTCTGTCTGTCCGTCGGTCTGTCAAGAAACCTACAGGGTACTTCCCGTTGACCTAGAATCATGAAATTTGGTAGGTAGGTAGGTCTTATAGCTGGTATTAGGGGGAAAATCTGAAAACCGTGAATTTGTGGTTACATCACACAAAAAAAATTGTGGTCATAACCTAATCATAATTAGTATTTTCAATTTTCGTAGTAAGATAACTATATTAAGTGGCCAGTGGGGTATCATATGAAAGGTCTTCACCTGTACATTCTAAAACAGATTTTTATTTATTTTTATGCATCATAGTTTTTGAATTATCGTGCAAAATATCGAAAAAATACAACTGTAGTACGGAACCCTCATTGCGCGAGCCTGACTCGCACTTGGCCGGTTTTTTAAAGTAAGATAACCATACCAAGGGGTATCATATGAAAAGGCCTTACCTGTACATTCTGAAACAGATTTTTATTTCCTTTTATGCATCATAGTTTTTGATTTATCGTGCAAAATGTCGAAAAAATATGACTGTAGTACGGAACTCTCGGTGCGCGAGTCTCACTCTCACTTTGCTGTTCTTTATTATTATTTGTTGATATGGTGGCAATACTAAAAAATTCAACTCTCGATCTTTATTAGTAACTAACGACCCGTCACGGCTTCGCACGGGTAGCTATTTCTCTCTAATTTTTTTACATGAAATACCTATGGGATAATGTAGCTTTCTACTGGTGAAAGAATTTTCAAAATCAGTTCTGTAGTTCTAGAGATTACCCCCTTACAAACATACATACAAACTTTTCCTCTTTGTAGGTAATATTAACATCCATCATCATCATCCATATCTAATATAGATATGGATCCGTTGGCACTTTTCGTGTACGGAACTACGACGGAACCCTAAAAATGTGTTCCTACCCACTTAGCCAAACCTTGGATGATGCTTGCATGTAAAATGCTATTTTCATCGAATGACAAATCATTGTTCAGGTAATTTAGTAAAATACCGCAGGGTATTATCTTTTTATGGACAATGTATATAAGCGCATCTAAAACTAAGTATAAAGTAATGTATTTTTTCTATAGTTGTGAATAGGAGTGGTCTACGAACTTGTAAGTTGTCCTGGAGCCAGGTAAGCCAAGTTATATTATGAACTAGCTGCCCTGGCGAACTTCGTACCGCCAAACAGTCGATTCAGGATTATTTTTTTTCATTTTTCTCTACGTAAGAACCATCCTCGTACTTCAAGGAATATTATAAAAAAAGAATTAGCGAAATCGGTTTAGCTGTTCTCGAGATTTGCGATCAGGAACACATTTAGCGATTCATTTTTATATATAGAGAAGATGTATACAGTATACCTACTAGCATATTATGGCATCTAAGATGTAATTTTATATACCTAGTTATCTTACTTCGAAAATTGAAAATACTATTATTAGTTACTATTATAAATTACTATTATTAGTTAATGACCACAGTTTTTTTTTTGTGTGATGTAACCCTAAATTCACGGTTTTCCGATTTTTCCCCTTATGTCTGCTATAAGACCTACCTACCTGACAAATTTCATGATTCTAAGTCAACGGGAAGTACCCAGTATGTTTCTTGACAGACCGACAGACAGACAACAAAGTGATCCTATAAGGGTTCCGTTTTTCCTTTTGAGGTACGGAACCCTAAAAACAATATAAAAAGAAGACTGAAGCTAAGCTGATTCCTAGCTCCATGATTAGGACTCAGTATGACCTTCAATGTGACTAATTCCGTTGTACACAATCTCTAGAAACGAAAGTAAAAGGGCACGTCTAAATCTATTGCTATCCCTTTCATAATGTTGCTTGCGGAAAAGGATAGCACTAGATTTAGACCTGTTAATTTAGTTAAGCTTAGAGATTTTTACAAGAGAATTGGCCCCATTTTCACCTTAATTTTAGTACTACATACTAATATTGTAAATGCGAAAGTGTGTCTGTCTGTCTGTCCGTCTGTCGGTCTGTCTGACTGCTAGCCTTTCACGGTCCATCCGTTCAAACGATTTTGACGAAATTTGGTACAGCGACAGCTTGCATCCCGGGGCTAGGTTACTTTAATCCCGGAAAATCAAAGAGTTCCCACGGATTTTTTATAAAAACCTGAATCCACGCGAAGGAAGTCGCGGGCATCATCTAATTATAGTAGGGTAATTCCGGGGGAGATGGCCGTACGGGAGAGATGGCCAATACATAAAAAATCGACAATTAGACAGTAAATGGCACTAATATCAGTTTAGTACGCTTCCTTTCGCGACCGGCGACAGGTGTCTGTGAGTTTTTGTCAAAAAAGTACATGAAAATGTAAGTAAATTCCACTTTTTTGTTTGATTAAACATTTCATATAAGGCAAGGGGTTATCATAATACGTGGTGGCAAAAAGATTTTACAATATTTGCATGTTTTAGCACAGTTATTGTAAAGTAATTAAGTTTCCACGCATTTTAACCTATAAATTATAAATCATAGTTGCGTGTTTCTTTTTTTAATTCATACGGCCATCTTTCCCGGACAATCGGGATAGATGGCCTATTGTTAGAAAACGCAAAGCCATTCCGAGGATCTCAGAAAGTAGCTGTGAAGAAGTTGCCTTCTCCCTTTGTGATACTTCTGAAAGTGAGAATGAAGACAACGAAGAAGATAACTGTAGAGGCTGTGGAGAAAATTATCACAAGACCCAACTCGTCGAAGACTGGCTGCAATGTAATATTTGTATGCTTTGGACCAGTGGCGTGCAGGTCATAAAAGCATAAATGCAGTGCTTACCCCAGTTGTAATGGCTCAATGCATATTTTTCATTATGACCTGCCAGTAAACAGGTTTTCACCTAACTAATGCCTACCCTGGCTTCAAACCCTGTGCACGCCACTGCTTTGGACGCATGAAAACTGTACGGAGTTTGAGGATATGTGCTCTGACTGCGGCAATAAGAAAAAGAAGGAGTTGAAAGGACGTAAGGGCAAAGGGAAAGGGAAAAAGAGTACTGGCTATCTCTCCCCGACTCCTATGGCCATCTTACCCGGACAATCTGGGAGAGATGGCCAATCGTAAGTTTTTTATTTCGTGCCAGGTTGATTACTTTTGTTTATTTTAAGACTGATTATTGTTAACATTTGATAACAGATATAATTAAAGTTTCGTTTGTGATTAAAGTAATTGTTTGATTTATTATGATTCATTGACAATCAGTCCTCAAAGTTAATGGGGCCATCTCCCCCGGAATTACCCTATTTTAAAGAAAAAAATTGGTACGTTGCTAGTAAAACTAATATTACAGAAAATATGAACACTTTCCTATCCTGCCTTCTGCTACTTCACGTAATCTACCACTGCCGCTGCGAGAACAATACCTACACCAACAAGTACGATGGCATAGACCTGGACCAAATCCTGTCAAGCGATAGACTGCTGGATGGCTATGTGAATTGCCTTCTGGATAAAGGACCGTGCACTCCTGATGGCAAGGAATTGAAACGTATGTCGAACTATATATACCTACATACACATACCTATATTCTCCATATTAATATTATAAATGCGAAAGTGTGTCTGTCTATCTGTCTGTCTGTGTGTCAGCTAGCTTTTCACGGCCCATCAGTTTAACCGATTCTGATGAAATTTAGTGCAGAATTAGCTTAGGTAAGTACATCCCGGGAAAGGACATAGGCCTTTTATCCCCGAAAATTAAAGAGTTTCCACGGCATTTTTAAAAACCTAAATCTGCGACGAAGTCGCGGGCAACATTTAGCTACTCAATCTATAATATAAAAATGAATCACTAAATGTGTTGCTCATCACAAATCTCGAGAACAGCAGAACCGATTTCGCTAATTCTTTTTTATAATATTCCTTAAAGTACGAGGATGGTTCTTACGGAGAGAAAAATTTAAAAAGTTTGAATCGACTGTTAGGCGGTACGAAGTTCGCCAGGGCAGCTAGTAAGTAATATTTACTTAAAAAATAAAAATCAATAGATATCTAGGTAAAAATGTTGCAAGGCACCGCGGAGGATTACTTAATAAGTACTTAAAAATCAATACATATCTAGGTAAAAATGCTGCAAGGCACCGTGTAGGAGGAGTGGAGGAAGCGCCGGGATAACCTGTGGTCTGTGCCATATGGTTTTTCTTTCTTCTTGAAAAACTTTCCCAAGACAATCTTTGTTTTAATAGCAAAAGTGTTTTGTAAACAAAATGATATAGCAATTCTAGAATTGGTTTCAAAATAAACTTTTCTGCATAATATTATGTATTATGAGTTCCTCTGGTGCTGCATTTGTTCTTGGACGTCGGTAATCACTTGGCATCAGGTAGCCCGCCTGCTCGTGTCCTCGCAAATCCATACTAAATAGTAAATAATAATAATATAGTTCTCTAGGGAAGATACCTTACCTATTCAGATGCCAGATGCTAGGTATACGGTTAAGCGAATCTCTTGTTTTACTGACTGACTTACCTGTACTCTCATCTGCCGGTAGGTACCTGTTCTTCACACTGAAGATAATGAAGTTGGTTTTAATAAAGATGAATATAAGTACATATTTGTTTTCCAGAAAACCTGCCTGATGCAATTCAAGATGACTGTAGCAAATGCACGGACAAACAGCGCGAGGGTGCTGACAAAGTCATGCACTATGTCATCGACCATCGACCGGAGGATTGGAAAAAGCTTGAAGAAAAGTACGTACTTAGTACTTAACATTAATTAATTTGAGATATTTATATCTAACTATAGCTGATGCCCGCGACTTCGTCCGCGTGGAATTAGGTTTTTTAAAAAACCCGTGCGAACTCTTTGATTTTCCGGGATAAAAAGGAGCTTATGTCACTCTCCAGGTTGTTATCTATACCCATGCAAAAAATCACGTCAATCTGTTGCACCGTTGCGACGTAATTGAAGGACAAACCAATAAACAAACACACTTTTGCATTTATAATAAGGGTAGGTACTGATTTTCATAATAGTGTTTTACCTACACTTCAAGGTTCAAATACATATCAAAAATAGTGGCAATAACCGGAAGAATCCTGCGGGTTCCTCAAATCCTGGAAATTTGAGATATTATAGCAAAGATATTTATGCCACAATCGCCACAAATATTAGTATTGTTAGTTTATCTAAGCCACGTTAACCTAACGCAAATCTTAAACATTGCTATACAAATAGCCTTGACGTGAGATTTTTTTCTTCTATTAGATATTAAATCATTTTATTTGTAGGGTTCCGTACCTCAAAAGGAAAAAAGAACCCTTATAGGATCACTTTGTTTGTCTGTCCGTCGTGTTTGTCAAGAAAACCTATAGGGTACTTCCCGTCGACCTAGAATCATGAAATTCGGTAGGTAGATAGGACTTATAGCACAAGTAAAGGAATAAATCTGAAAACCGTGAATTTATGGTTTCAGCACAAAAAAAAATTAAATGTGGTCATGAACAAATAATTAGTATTTACAACTTTCAAAGTAAGATAACTATGTACCTACATGAGACACTGGGTTGGTTTGCACATGCACTCTCAGTGTCTCATGGGTGGTAGATTCATAGACAAATAAAATGGTTCTATGCTTCATAAAAGAGCCTACTTACTAAATATAGTCATTAGCAATTAATTTTATTACTAACAAAATGGATGTAATATCTGAAATAAAGATGATTATTATTATTATTATATACCTACCAAGTGGGGTATCATATTATGAAAGGGTTACCTGTACATTCTAAAAAAGGTTTATATTTATTTTTATTGATTTATGTCGAAAAATTACGACTGTAGTACGGAACCCTTTTTATTTTTCAATCTTACAAAGACATATCACCATTCACCATCGATGTATACATATCGCTGACAAAGTCCAAAGATCTCGGTTGCGCGTTGGCTACAAATTGCTCTGTATTCCCTAGGTCTAATCTGCGCTGGTCCACATACTACGCCGGATTCACAGTTTTACGATCGTAAAACTGTGCCGTATTCATGTGTGGGCCATGCCGTATGCCAGTCCTTGGTCAGGTTAATATATTATCTCTGGCCAGGCAAAGAAATACTGGATTTAGATGCAAAAACAGATGAGGCTCCTGAACCGCTCACTCGCGTTGTGTCGACTCATTGCTACGTTAGCTTTAAGACTCGTTGCGCCTACGTGCCTCCTTGATTAATTATTTTTACCCACAGATTAGAGAATCTCTCATCTGTGTTTTTACCCGACTGCGGCGAAGCCCAAAAGGGGGGGTTATGTGTTTAACCCGTATGTATGTATATGTCTGTTCATATGTCCGCTCGTAACTACACAACGGCTCAACCGATTTTGATAAATGTTACGTGGCGCGAGTATCACTGGGTACTTCCTACATAAAATTCTTTAAAAAATCAAAATGGCGTATTTTATGCGCTTTAATGTCCGAGCAGAAGAAACCGCAGTCGGGGTTTTTTTTTTGAAAAATTTTATTGTCTTGACAGATACAATTCAGATGGGACCTACAAACTAAAGTATTTAACAAGCAAAAAACCAGCTGACAAATCCGCGTCCAAAGAGGATACGAGTGAAAGTGGTAGTTACGATGAAGATGCTGATGATGAAGACGACGAAAACAATAAAGATCACTATACGAAAAAGGATATAAAGAAATAATTTAATAAAAGTATTTATATCGTACTCGTAGCTATATGAACAGACAAAGAATCTATTACGAAAGTCGCTAATAAATATTTGGGGAAAGCAACACTATCTTTAGCTTTCATTCAAGTAGCTCCTTGATTCCATAATAAAAATTTCTGATTTTTAATTTCTTTCAACTGGTTTCGAAAGATCGACACAGAAGATGAATTTTTGTGATCTAATGATGCGGCTTGTCGACATATTTATAGACGTAGGTCTAGGTAGGTACTGATTTTGATTTTTGGTCCGAGAATGTAGGAAATTGTGAAAAAGTGCTCGATAAGCTGAAAATTGGTGATCCTTTGAGATCCTAACAGCTAACCTGCGGACTCTCTAATTATTGATTTCTAAAACCCTGTGGATTTTATAAAAAACTAGCGACCCGCCCCGGCATTTAAAAAAAAATAAAATATAGCGTATGTCACTCAGGCATTCTACTGGTGAAAGAATTTTCGAAATCGGTTCAGCAGTTCCAGAGATTACTTCCTACAAACAAACTTACAAGCTTTACCTCTTTATAATATTAGTATAGAATACTTACCGGATAATGAGAAGGGTTTTTTTTTTCAAAAAATGCTAAAAATACAAAAGCTCATTGATTGATTAAAAAAGTGGATTTATTGACTGAGAACGCTACACATAAAACAAAAATTATAAACACATAATTAACTTATAATAAGAATATTGACAAACAAAGACAACATACCTACAGTACGCGGCCGAAAGAAATGTACATCGACCTTTAGAAGGAGATAGCAGATTTGTAGAGCGTTGTCCCTGTCGTTGAGACCGACAAAACGTCATAGGTATGAGTGACAGAGACAACGCTCTACAAAGCCGAAATGTTATTCTAAAGGCCGATGTACATTACTTTCTGCCGCTTACTGTAAGTACATTAATTAATTCTCTCCGTTGCATATCTTTTAACTCTCACTTTAAAGCCAGGCATGGTGTATCGATTTCTAGTGTTTTCAATATATTCAGGTTCTCCGGTTATTTTAAATCTAGGCCTTTCTTGCTTGGGTAATTTCTTTTCAGGTAAAATTTGTAGAGTTGACCTAAAAAATGGAATATTAGATTAGCGTATCTGTTAATATTAAATATCGCTGGTAGAGAAAAAGGCTGTGAGGGCCAGACCTTCGTTATTTTATACAAGCCGAAAATTTCTTTTCGCATTTTCCCAACACAGGGAGGAACAATCAGCGACTATGAAGTTTGGATCTTAGTGGCTTTGGGAGATAACAGGTCAAATTGTCAAAGTATGAAGTCTAATTATTTTTCTTTAGAATAATAAGTAGTATTAGAAATCACGTAATACATTGCCAGACAGTGTCGAGGCAAGCCTGTCTGTCAGACACCCTTGTTGATACCTCAAACTTTCGTCCAAAGCTCATTCTACCTGTATCTGTAAGAAACTTCAGAGATAAAGGTTTGATAGAAGGAACACTGGAACAGAAAATATGTATCTATCCAAAAAAATAGGTAGGTATAGGTAAGTATAGCTTTCAAGACCCTTACATGGTGCATTATCCGAAGACCCGCTGTATTTTGTTGAGGCTGTCGTACCTGGTGAGGAACAGCTTCCAAGCATTCGGGTCGTGCGCCATCATGGAGGCTACGACTCTTCCCGTACTCTCTTTCTCTTCTTTGCTACATTTCGAGCAGTCATCCTTTAACGCCTGTATCAGTATATCTGAAGGTGAAAAAAAGATTAGCAAGGTAATTCCGTATCTCCGTGACTATGAAATTCAGGTTTTTTTTTAATTATTCAGATGCAAGTTAACCCTTGACTGCAATCACTCCTGGTGGTAAGTGATGATGCAGTCTAAGATGGAAGTGGGCTAACCTGGAAGGGGTACGGCAGTTTTTATTAAACCCATGCCCCTTTGGTTTCTACACGGTAGGTACCCTGGTCGTTGTCCACTACCGAAACTTTTTTAATACTTCTCGTACTGTAAAAAAAAAAAAGCTGTGATAGCCTAGTGGTTAGGACGTCCGCCTTCTAATCGGAAGTCGGGAGTTCGATCCCCGGCACGCACCTCTAACTTTTCGGAGTTATGTGCGTTTTAAGTAATTAAATGTCACTTGCTTGAACGGTGAAGGAAAACTTCGTGAGGAAACCTGCATACCAGAGAGTTCTCCATAATGTTCTCATAGGTGTGTGAATTCTACCAATCCGCACATGGCCAGCGTGGTAGACTATGGCCAAACCCTTCTCACTCTGAGAGGAGACCCGTACTGAGCCGGCGATGGGTTGATCATGATGATGACTGTATAATATTATTGTCGGTGCAACCAAATTAGGTTCCTACCCATGCATATAGCTAAGGTACGGAATTAGGGGCGGGCCATAATTCATTCACACTATCTATTTAATCATAGTAGGATTATTATTAAATTTACTTAATACAATTTCTAATTGCAAAACTTTTATCATAACCAGTCTAGTTTAAGCTGTACTTTGATAGATCAGTCAGTCTTTTCCTTCAGATAAGTCCACCTTTTCCTTTTATATATTTACATTTTAAAAATCAACTCCACTCCAATTAAATTAAAGCATAACTCACTTTTCATTTTACCCATATCTTTGGAACAATACCGATCAACCGACATCAAACACTTCACGTCTTGAGCTGGAAGCGGAGGTAGAGCACGGTACACGTCAGCGCTTTTCGTCATAGCATTCCACTTTTCTTCCTCACCCACTACTTGATTAATGACCGTCAAATCCTCGTCACCGTACAATACGTTATATCCCATACTCGTCACCCCATCCGAGACTGATCTATCTATTCCTGGAGCAATCATATCAGCTAGGACAGAAGTGAAGAGTAAAAAAATAATACGTGTAGGCCACATTGTGCCCGATAGGAGTACAAATGGTAAGTGGTTGGTGATAGATTGATTGCAAAGAAATGAGACAGTGGATGATGTAACCATACGTGATTTGATTATACGTTTAATTGAGACGGTGTTTAGTGTAAGTAGACGTAACTATTGTCAGATGTCGTTAACCTTTTTAATTAAGTCTTTTTACCCAACTACGGTAAAGCCAAAAGGAAGGGATTATGATTTTAGCAGTCTATGTAATATATGTTTGTATCCACATTTTGTATCTGATTCTGTGTGTTCCACCGTAGCGCCTATAGGTACTACTGGCCCGATTTTGATGAATGAAGTGTCAATTGATTTGTTGTTATAGAGATATTATTTTGCTACATCTTATTGATCTGACGGGCTTTATATCAAAAAAATGGGGATTTACAAAAAAAAAAATTGCTATTGTATTGAGTGGAATGTGAAATGAAAGAGGAGAAAATTCTGAGTTCAAAAATATAAATATAGTAAATATATTAATATAATATATCAAGCGACAGAAATTCAATTTTACTATATTTCAGAGTTTATTAAGAGGATCGTAGTTGGGTTTTAGTAGCGAACTTTATCTTGTTGATAGAAAGCCGTGATAGCATAATATTAAATACGTGCACTTCCTTTACGGGAGGTCAGGGATTCAATCCCGTGCACGCAAACTTTTCGATGTTAGGTGTATAGCAGGAAACTCAATATAACGCTAAATTCCTAATAATACCTTAACTTCGAAAAGTTAGAGGTGCGTGCCCGGGATCCAACCCCCGATCTCCCGAATAGGGGGGGAAGTATTAACCACTACAATATATTTATACTAATTAATGGTTGATGAAAAATGGTTGCATTTCCCTGGTTGCTTACAATATTCGGGGCGCGTGTGACATCGGCAACAAACAACCTTCGCGCGTTCTGCATACCAAGTCCTCTAGTAAACATCAAACAAACATTTTTGGACAAGGGACTTGATATACCTACCTAGTAATGGCCCTGCGCCTGACGTCTGTGGGTCTATTGCCAGACGAAGTGTAGGGCGTTCTATGGAACGAAACAGGCGCAAGGCAGACGCTTGTTGTATTTCGTTACCAGCACCATATATTATTTTGTCTTCACAGCGAGCGTCCCGTCAGGGGCGCTTGCTATATAAAGCCCCTATAGATTAACGTTTTGCTAAATAATACATTTAGAAGATTAAAATAATAATAAGTAGAAGCTGCATATTATTCCTCTGTACCTAAGTTAATACAGGACCAGCAATATACAAATAACAATCTATTTGTACATAATATATCACACACCTTTACTCACGTGTTTATATTCGACGTTAGCCCGACTAGTTTCAAACCCATCAGGGGTCCTTTTTACAGGGGCTCAGTTCGCGCACGCGTCGCGGTTGGATGGGTTCGAAACTAGTCGGGCTAACGTGCGTCGACTAAACACGTGAGTAAAGCTGGTGTGTGATATATGTATAATGGAAATCATTCACGATAGTTTATACTAGTTCCATACTAATATTATAAATCCGAAAGTGTGTCTGTTTGTGTGTCTTAATTGTTTTTGTCTAGCTTTTCACGGCTCATCCGTTTAACCGATTTTGATGAAATTTGGTACAGAGATAGCTTGCATCCCGGAGGACATAAGGCGAAGGCGAGGCGGCTTTAGATCCCCGAAAATCAAAGAGTTCCCACGGGATTTTTTAAAACCTAAATCCAGGCCGACGAAGTCCCGGGCATCATCTAGTATTTTGTATAATGAGTAAAAAAATGATTTTACACACCATTTTTAACTTTATGTGACAATTTTTTTAGTCTTTATTATTATCATTATTACAATCTCAATTGTTCTGATTGGCTGAATTTGTGCGATTCTTGTTGCAACAATAAGCAACAATGCATTGTGGCCAATAGTGAGCGAGCATTAACCAATCAGAGATGATTGTGATCGTGACATTGTAGCTGTCAAACAACCGCGGTAGGGCCACTGAACCTTACTTTTGAAATGACAATTGACAGTTGACCCATAGAGTTATAATGGCGCGTGAAAAATCATTTTGTACGGACTATATTATCTTCAGACCTAGAGATATCATAAAGTAATAGAGCGCATGAGCGTAAATGAAATGCGTGATACGAAACGTCAAAATACTATTATGATGTGCGTTGAGCTTTTACAGAAAACCAAAACAGCAGTAAGAGCTTTTTCTTTTTACAGATTCATTGGAAAATACAATAAAACACAATACAAAAATATTTACAAATTTATTTCTTTAACAACTCTTCCATTTTTTTAGACGCAAGTGACATATCGAATTTATTATCTGTGCTTTTAGCTAATAAGCCTAATAGAGCGTTGAATACTTTGACTTTACCCTCTTTATATTGTTTCACAATTTTCGGATTGTTTTCTATGATTTCTGTACATTTGTCTACTATCATCTTTTCATCTGTTATAAGGAACCAACCTTTATGTTTAACAAGTTCTTTAACAGTCAACGTTGAGTCTTCAATGAGCTCATTTATAGTTGCTCGGCAGACGTTCAAATTAATTTTGTTTTGTAATAACAAAT
Organism: Maniola hyperantus; assembly: GCF_902806685.2. Lineage (NCBI taxonomy): Eukaryota > Metazoa > Arthropoda > Insecta > Lepidoptera > Nymphalidae > Maniola > Maniola hyperantus. The sequence goes on from NC_048555.1 coordinate 6,526,091, forward strand.
CTATTAAATCAGCTAAGTGTTCATCTGTTATGGGGCAGTTTTCCGCATCTATTTTCCTCTTATTTAGTATAGTTAACAATTCATTGAGTAACAAATTAGCAACTTTAGTGGGATGTCTGGCTTTATTTGTGGTGATATTATGGAAATATTCAAGTAAAACAGGTTCGTTCACAAGTTGTATGGCGGCCTCTGGTTTTAACTCGTACTGTTCGATTAGTTTTGTTCTAGATTGTTCCGGTAGTTCTGGTATTTTGTCTTTTACAAGTAGAACGCTGATGACGTCTTGGGTGTCTTCTTTTGTATTGAGATTAACTCGTAATGGTGGAAGATTCGGCTCGGGCATGAATCTGTAATGAAAGACATATATGTTATTATGAGTATCATAAGGTCACTATACACAGTTAAAGTCTGACCAGAAAAATAAGATACCTCGCTGTATTGCGGAAAACCCGTGGAACTATTTTATACAAGACCATAAATACAGTGCGACAACGCTATCTTGGCGCGCGGCGAAAATCGGAACTAACGTTGACGTCAAGTGTCCCCTTTGTTCTTGTTTGAATATTCTAAGTCTTTGTTCTTTAACAGCGCCCCAATGTCAATGCCGTTCAAGTGCCAAGACAGCCTTGTCGCCCTGTACCTACTTAGTGACCATAGACCATATACTAGTGCACCCCCTGAGCAAATTGGCGCATTTATAATAAATAGTAGGATGGATTAATGTGCAGTTCCAAAAGTAGTGCTATCTTTGTCAAAGTGATCTCTTCAGAAAAGGATATCACTACTTTTAGAGCTGATCTAAATTGACTGGCTTATATTCATTTTGTGTCAGCAGTGGCGGACTAAGGGCGGGGCGGAGAGGGTAGGGGATGGTCTTCCCCAGGCCTCGGTCTAAATGTTTGACGACCTCCCTGGATGGCGCAATGGTAACCGCTGTAGTCTTATAAATGGGAGGTCCCGGGTTCAATTCTCAGCGGGGGCAATTTGGAAATTTATATTTTGTAAATTACTGTCTCTGGTCTGATATGGTTGGTTGTCACCCTACCGGTAAAGCCGTGCCGCCAAGCGATTTATATATTGAAACCTCAGTAAACAAGAGCATGTTTGGAGTTGGAGACTTCTATGTTAAAGTAAATTAGAGTGAAAAAGTTATGGATTGGACCATTAGATCGGCTGCGCGATGGCGGGAGAGTGACAGCTACAATGTCACGATCGCAATCATCTCTGATTGGTTAACGCTCGCTCAGTATTGGCTACAATGCATTATTGCAACAAGAATCGCACAAATTCAGCCAATCAGAACAATTGAGATTGCAATAATGATTGATGCAGGTTTTAGACAATCGCCCTACAGTTTTGTACAATAATTTCAGGAAACGTTTTGCATTTTTCGCGATGTTATTTTATAACTAGCTACTATTAAATTTTCGCATTCGCTTCGCTTAATAACAATAGAGCATTGAATTAGATAGCTGAACTGCAAAAAATCTAAAACTAATTCCTGGATTTTATAATGGAATAATAATGTTATGAATGTGAGCTAGCACCTATCAGTAAGCAAAACAAAGAACTGCAATCAAGTTGTTGCGTTGTTACGCAGATACACAGGTTGCTACGCTTATCTTAATAAGCTTAGTGACTGTTATAAAACAGAGTACTGATTTTTTTAAATATAGACATAGGAAGCCATAGTAAAAAAGAAAATAAGTAGTAAGTAGTAAGTACTCAAAGACTGCCATTGCAAAGAGTTTTAAGTTTAATAGCAAATTGGTTCGCGCAGGTATTGTTCCCAGAGGCGGATTAAATGTCGAGAGCGCCCTAGGCAAGCACCTCATAGGTACTCAGAGGAGTGCTCAGAGGAGCTGCTAGAGAGCAGTCATTAAAAAAAAAATTACTAACTTCGAAAGAACGATGAATCGTATATAGTCCGCGACAGGTTGAGATGGCAATCGGGGTATGAGGCGGGGGGACGCCCCGCCCGCACCAGGTTAGCGCGGGGGCTGTGCGGGTGTGGGACGTGTTTCCTCCTCGATTGCCATCTCGACTTGTCACGTATTGTAATTACAAAGCTGGTAGTTGGTGAAGTGAACGAGTGAAAACTTGACACTTTGCTATTTTAAAGAAGAGGTGGTCACTCAAGGATTTTGCATAGACTGGAAGATATCTGAAGCGCAGACTCACTAATCCAACTCTACATGATCGCACGCGCCCCTTCGTAATCTCGCGCCCCTAGGGACGTGCCTAGTTTGCCTTAGGGATAATCCGCCTCTGATTGCTCCACGTGCTGTGTACATACTGTGCATGTATGTAGCGCTCACGCTAATGCAGATGGCAAACGCGGGGTGCAGTGCGGCGCGCGGGCTGGTGTGCTCTGCTCCCTCGCGTCGCACGCCCCGCCCCACTTATGCCCCAACAAAATGCTGTTCCGATGCGTCTTGCAGTTAACTTCAAGAATGACTATTATATAGCGTGGACTATACCTCTCGAATGCCTGCGTCGCGATACCATCTGGTCTTGTAGTCGTGTAAGCAATAATCCTAAGGGTTGGACTATTACCTGTAATCTTGAACAACTTCTTTGTCTCGCATCGGAATGGTGAGTTTGGCCGCTGCATCCCAGGCTCGCGTCTCGTTGGAGATACTACCGCCACTGTCCAGTATTGTGCGCTGGCGATCAATTTCGTGGCGAATAGCGCCCGCCACGCCGCGTACTGAACCGATGTTTTTGATCTATAAACAAAAATAATCGATTTTTAGGGTTCTGTACCTCAGAAGGAAAAAAGGAACCCTTCTAGGATCACTTCGTTGTCTGTCTGTATGTCAAGAAACCTATAGGATACTTCCCGTTGACCTAGAATCATGTTTGGCAGGTTGGTAGGTCTTATAGCACAACTAGCTTATGCTCGCGACTTCGTCCGCGTGGACTACGCAAATTTCAAACCCCTATTTCACCCCCTTAGGGGTTGAATTTGCAAAAATCCTTTCTTAGCGGATGCCTACATCATAATAGCATCATGTCAAATTTCAGCCTGATGCGTCCAGTAGTTTGAGCTGTGCGTTGATAGATCAGTCAGTCAGTCAGTCACCTTTTCCTTTTATATACTTACTTTACTTAAGTCTAGGACTGCCAGAGTCGATCTTTTGTTACAAGTTTCCTAACTGTCGTAAACTGTAGTCGAGGGTTAAAAAGATACAGTACCTGATAAAACCATAACAGAACAAATCACAATTTAATGGCTACAAGCAATAAATTAGTGTCATAAATTATTCATAAGCATTTAAACGTGAAGCTCATTCGATTTGTCTGTCTGTCTGTCCAATGGGCTCACCTACGCAAACATTATTTATATTATAAGCTATTATAATAACTACTAGCTTATGCCCGCGACTTCGTCCGCGTGGACTACAGAAATTTCAAACCCCTATTTTACCCCTTTAGGGGTTGAATTTTGAAAAATCCTTTCTTAGCGGTTGCCTACGTTATAATAGCTATCTGCATGTCAAATTTCAGCCCGCTCCGTCCAATAGTTTGAGCTGTGCGTTGATAGATCAGTCAGTCAGTCAGTCAGTCAGTCACCTTTTCCTTTTATATATTTAGATTATTGATAAATCACAGCTTCAGCTTGACAATTATAAAAATCTAATTGGTCTACTTATCATCCCAAGAAAACTACCATTTCATGAATAACGGAAAGAGGTCAGAACCCTCAGTAATGAGACAATCTGCTTAAAATATCTCTTAGTATCTTTAGACACAAACTTATTTTTAAGTTTTCGTTCAATTTAAATCAAGCTAACATCTAAATCAAACCTCAGTGCGTGTAGACAGGGGCTCTCCAACGCGACGCAGGGACACATTCGCGTCGACCCGCAACGCGCCTTCCTCCATGCGTCCCGTACATGCTCCTAGCCTTTGCACTATCAGCACCAGCTCTTTGACCAATGCCGCTGCTTCCTCCCCATCCTGGAAACAGAAAAAATCATTATAATGATCATCATTATTCATCAAGCAACAGACATACACTGCTGGATATAGGTCTCTTGTAGGGATATCCACTTCTCACAGCCTTACACGGCCAGATTCCAGCGGCTCTCTGCAAATCATTTAATGTTGTCTGTCCACCTTGTGGGGGGTCTATCAACACTACGCCTTCCTATTATACTATACCAAAACAAGTAGTCTCATCTGGATACAAAGCTGAGTATTGTACAAAAACAGATTTCAACCAAGCTAGTGTATTTAATCTTTCACTTCGAGATTCTTCAGATTGAACTACTTGTGTTGTGTGTGTACTGTACCAGAGACACTGGCAACGCAGTGGGGAAAAGCTAGATAAGTATGCTTAGTTTGCTTACCTCTAAGTCCGGTTCAAACACCAGTTCTATAAGAGGTGCCCCAGCTCTGTTCAGATCTACGAGGCTTCGCTTCAGGTCAGCATCGTGCAAGGATTTGCCGCTATCCTGCTCCAGTTGTATCTGCTTTATCTTTGAACTCTTGTTATATGGCTTTTTATGAACCCCTGGTGTGAATACCTGCCAACAAAGAGGAACATTGCTTAATTATTTGATCAAATGGTTTAAAACATTCATCAACTTATATGTAAAAATCTTGCTAATTAGTTTTACTAATAAAAACATTTGCAAAGAAACTGTTTAACATAGCTGTTTAAAGTTATAATGCATACTTAATATGTTAATTGAAAAAAAATCCTAATACGAATACAGAATAACAAGACAGTAAAAGAAGTATCAAAAAAACGGTTAAGTGCAAGTCAGACTCGCACACAAAGGGTACTGTACCATCGTACAAGAAATAACACTCTTTAATTATTATTTTTGTGATGTAACCACAACTTCATGGTTTCTGGATTTTTCCCTTTACTTGTGCTAAAATACATTACTACCTGCCATATTTCATGGTTCTAGGTCAAGGAGAAGTACCCTATAGGTTTGATTCCCTTCACGGGTCTCAGACGCAACAGACAGACAGAAACGAAGTGACCCTATAAAGGTGCCTTTTTTCCTTTGACGTACGGAACGCTAAAAATAACAGCAAAATCTAAGGTGAATATTTACTTAATACCTGAAAATTAATAACACCGTCACTGGCTAAAGGGGCTCTTTGTTGTGTTATCTGATAGCCAGCAGGCAGATCAGCGTAAAAATAATGCTTGCGGTCAAAAGTCGATATTTCGTTCACTTTACACGAAAGGGCCAATGCCGTCAAAATTCCTAGTTCTACACATTTTCTATTCAAAACAGGCAATGTCCCGGGTATTGCAGCGTCGAATAATGATACACAATTGTTCACTAACCCACCAAAAGTGTTTTGAGCACCCGAAAACAATTTAGATTCGGTATTTAACTGAGCGTGAACTTCCAAACCCACAACACTTTGCCATTGCCACTTTTTAAGAGAAGGCGTCGTTATGTACAGTTTGTGTATTTTGTTATAATTAAAACGTAATCTCCTTGTTATTATATTTAAATGCATTTTCTAAATTAAAAACTGTCCAAGTTCTCTCTTCTTAACATTTTAACAACAATTGGACAACAATTGTGACATTGACAATTGACGTTGATGACAGTATCAAAGCTGACATCTAAAATAACAGATAAAATAATACCATAGACTTATTATACGCTCATGTATTACAATAGATACATAGTTGTATAGTTAGTTACATTAGAACACTATTTAATTAAAGGATGCATTGCGTTAATTATATTAATATACATAACCCAACTAACTAAAGATACGATACTTATATAAATCTAATATGAGAAAATATGACTAAAATATTCTTAAAAAGATAACTACCCACATAGTAAGATCATTTAAAATAGTGTAGGTATATTTCAGATGTATTGAAGAATTCACTATTTACCTAAACCTATTAATTAGTTATTATAATAAAGTTAATACATACTGCTGCCTGCTATTAACAGCTGTTTATGAGTTTGTTAAAACTGTTAAACTAGTAATATTAAATGCGTGAGTAGGTAGTAAATTATATAGGTACGGTGGTAGCCTAACAAGCTAGCTAAGTAATGTCTTCTAAAATAATATTAATTACAATATATTATGTGTTGTTATGATGGCACAAAAGTGAGAACAAAATTAAAGCAAAAGTATTACTTAATGGTAAAAATACATACCAGGCATCAACGATAGTCCTCTATTGGAATTGAATTTGTTTTACATATTTTACTATCTTAAATAATTTATTAAATCCTAAACCTTACTTATATTGCATTGATATTTTGACTAATTACCTTAGAACTAACTTTATTACGAAAATTTTAAATATCACATCTTTTTATTTTTACGCACTAGCTGCCTACGACACTAATCCCGTTACTACTTCGAAGAGAAAGGAGAAAAGGTATAAAACAATGAAAGCCAATGTAGCTTCAGCGATGGAGTACATTTTCATTGATTTTTTTGGTCCACAAAAATCAATAACAGGTATTACGACTGTACGTCTTTAAATTACTAGAATTAATTTCGAGAGCGCGCGTGAACAGTGGACAAAGCAACGTGCGATCAATACCGTTCACTGACGAGGAATGATCATAAAGTTCATAAAGTATAAACACGAAGTAGGTGTGCACAAAACCTTGACGATGCTATTGTAATACAACAAAATTAAACAGCACCTCACATAATATGTCACTTAATGTGATTCACGTCGATCGGATTTTACTGCTTACTGTGTATAGGTAGGAACACACCCACAAAACTGGCTGATAAATTGAATTATTTATCTACCTTTTGCGTCACACACCGCCACCACTATCTACTCATGTGCCGCCACATTCTAAATTCTTTGCAAGTAGGTACATTAACTTCTTAATGGGTAATGCGTACACCTTTGATATATTTATACCTAATCTTTCTTTTTAGGCCTAAAAATTAAACATAATATTGCGATATTAATCACTTGAACTTTGATGTTCTAATTAAAAATATTTACCTATAAAAGCAGATAGGTAGGCACCTACTCACTACTAGGTCACACAACGTCTATCAAATGTCTAAACCATAGGTACATAACAAAATAAGTTCATTCACTGCAAAAGGGGTAAATGACCTTTAAATACATAATATTATATTATAAAAGTTAAGTAGTGAGTGCATATTAATACTATTGTAAATATATATTTTTGAGCTTGATATTTTTGAGCTTAGGCAAAAAGGAAGAAATGTGCATATAAATGGACCCTACAATGTTTCAGAAGGAACGTTCTTCTAGCTTTAAAAACTTTATCTACCTACCTAAAGATTAATGATAGTTAGGAAGTAGATATCTCTCACTATATATATATTTTAATCCATAGACATACACCAATCTAAATATACCTATCGTAAAAAGTTGTTTGTGAAAAAGATGCTTAAATTGGTATTATGTACCTAAAGATCATAGCTAAAGATATCACCATAAATTGAAAGTAGATAAGAACAGGAAGGTAGATAGGTATTCAAAATATTATTTACGTATCAGTGGCACCGATGATGATCAACTAAATATTAATATAGATACCTACGTGAAAGCAACTGTGAAGTTAAAAATAATGATTAACACCTACTATCACTACCAAAATTTTGTAATAGGTACAACTGGGTAGGTACATAGTACCTACTTGGGTACTAGCTGTTCTGTTGTCATATTATGTAAATGTAAATAAGTAGTTAGGTACCTGAGTATACTTTCATTCGAGTAGGTATCCATTAATAATTTATCAATTAAATACCTACCAAAAAGTTTATACCTACCTACCTAATATTGTAATTATAATATCATAATTGTTTCATTTTAAAACGAATAATTCGTTTTTTAAAGAATAAATACCTACCTATCTAATCATTAAAAAAATGTAAAAAAATGATACAGTAAATTATTAATATTTTACCTACCGACTTCTTATTTCGTTTAAATTTATTCGATTTCTTTGTTTGCATAAGCAATAACGACCTTCGTTTACCTATACAAGGTTTTCGTAATTTCATAATTTACTGTTCATTATCATTCAAAATTACTGTTAATCAGCAGTTTGGTTTTATTAGCATGATGCGACAAATTTTGCGATTAAAAAAATATACCTAAGTAGGTAATTCAGATTACGAGATGCAGATTATTTAAAAACTCAATGTAAATAACAAAATAACATGTTTTTTTTTATTTTGTTCCAGCAAAGTCAGAACTAAGTAGTTACCTACTTGAAACATTATTATTAATAACGATAAGAAAATATTAATAATAATGAGAACATCTTTAAAGTACCCAATTAAAAAAAGTAACCAAGAAAACTATAGTACCTACATAGAAATATACCTGATTTGCAGTTTGCACCGACATTTCTAATGTATAAATAC